>NW_026585504.1:65557162-65619352 GCF_907164565.1 Psammomys obesus | reverse complement strand
TGTGTGTGTGTGTGTGTGTGTGTGTGTGTGTGTGTGTGTGTGTGTGTATGTGTGTGTGTGGCCCAGAGTGTAGCCCTTGGCTATCACTCCTCATTCCTTGGCTATTGTCCAAAGGGTCCCCAGTAGAATTGGGAGCTCACTTATTCCGCTAGACCAGCAGCCTACCAAGCCTCAGGATTCTGCCTATTCTACCAATTCAGAGTTGGGATTCTAAATGTGCTCTACCATACCTAGATTTATTTTTTTTATTTATTACAATTTATTCACTTTGTATCTCAGCTGTAGCCTCCTTCTTCCTCCCCTCCCATTCCCATCCTCCCTCCCTCTTCTCCCATGACCGTCTCAAAGTCCACTGATAAAGGAGGTCCTCCTCCCCTTCCATCTGATCCTAGCTTATCAGGTCTCATCAGGAGTGGCTGCACTGTCTTCCTCTGTGGCCTGGCAAGGCTGTTCTCCCCCTCAGGGAGAGGTGATCAAAGAGCAAGCCACTAAGTTCATATCAGAGACAGTCCCTGTTCCCATTACTAGGGAACCCACTTGGCTACTGAGCTGCCATGGGCTACATCTGTGCAGGGGTTCTAGGTTATCTCCATGCATGGTCCTTTGTTGGAGTATCAGTCTCAGAAAAGACCCCTGTGCCCAGATTTCTGGTTCTGTTGCTCTCCTTGTAGAGCTCCTGTCCTTTTCAGATCTTTCTGTCTCCCCCTTCTTTCATAAGATTCCCTGCACTCTGCCCAAAGTTTGGCTATGGCTCAGTGGTTAAGAGCATTGTCTGCCCTTCCAAAGGACCCAGGTTCAATTCCCAGCACTCACAGGACAGATTACAACTGTCTGTAATGCCCTTTCCTAGTTTTTTTTTTTTTTAATATAAGTTTTGAGGATTGAACTCAGGTCTTCATGCTTGTATGAGAAATACTTTACTGTGTGGGTCACCTTTCCAGGCTGTTCCTCTTCCCTTTTTATAAGCATTTGCCTAAAATATGAATAAATGTTCCATAGGAAAAACCATAGCTCAACACATTTTTCTGATCAAAGGCCTGAGAAAATGCTTGCATTAGGCATCGCCTTGGAGCTTCCTAGTGTGTGTCTGCACATCAGAGCATCCATTATGGGGGAATTTGTTCCATTTGATTGACATATGATGCTGTACATGTATTTAGACAGGAAATGCATTTTTATGACCCACACATTAACATTCTGTAAAATGATTTTCACTGGTCAACGTCTCTGTTTAAAAATATTCTCCCTTCAATCTGAGGGAGAAAAGGTGAAGATGAATGACTGTTTAGAGATAGAGGAAGAAGTTAGGGAGTAGGCTGTGTTGAGAGGCAAAATTTGTCAGGCCAGTTTTATCTACTAGCATTTATTTGGAAAAATTAAAACCCAACAAAATACCTTTCTAGAACCCAGTAGCTCCCAGAATGTTGTTTTCTCAGGCGATGTAAACAATGTCTACTCATGCCAGACAGGGCGAAAACACACTGAAGAAATGATTGTACCTCCCTAGTCTGGTATAGCAATGAGGGATAGGGGCATGGATGAGGGGTTGTAGGGAGCTATCCTTTGAGCCCCCGTCTTCAGGGGGTCAGGTGTGTTGCTTACTGGAGTCCATCAGGACTGGAACTGTGGACTGCTGACACTTCCCACTGGGAAAGGGAGGCAGGAAGGGTCATTGGACCCTCATCTGAGTATTGTACCACTCCGCTCAGCTGTTCGCTCACATTCTGCCGTTCGGGAGGTGCTAGAGTGTACATCTAGCAGAGACTGGGGCAGGGAGGCACCATATATACCGCTGTCAGAAGCTGCTGTCTGTGCTGGGGCAGCCTTTCCAGTGTAGCTGCTTTTGGGTCGACGGCGACGCCTGCCGGTCATGCCTCACCCATGCTTTGTAGGTAAGCCCAGAAGACTCATTGTGTTAACTGTGGCAAAGGGAACGTGGGTTTGTCAGGAGGACTTTAGGGTACCTAAACCGCTGGGGAAATGGTGGGACATTGTGAGTCCCTCCCCAGCTTCCTGACAGACCATGAAGTCTTGGAAGGGTCACAGCTGCTGAGAGTTGAAAAGGCAACACATCACACACAAATGATGGTGTTCTCCAGCAGAAACACAGCAGGTTGTGAGAACTCCCATCAGCCAGGCGAGCAGACCATATTTGTGAGACAATGGAGAGGACAAGGAGAGCAATCTTATCAATGGCACCCCTGTGACCACGCAAAGCTCAGTTCTTGAGGCTGAACCCATTCTTGGTTTTTGTCTGTTGGGCACTGTGTAGGTACCGTATCCATGCTGCCCTACAAAATTTACTAACAGGTAGATTATTTGAAAGAACTAAAAAGTGGAGGCTGTGCATGGCAGTCAGTTCATAAAGGCATGTCTAGCATTCCTGAAGCCCCTGGGTTCAGTCCCCAGAACACATAAGCTGGGAGTGGGCGAGCACACCTGTAATCCCAGCACTTTTGTGGCAGAGACAGGAGAATCAGAAGATAAAGGTCGATTTTTGGCTGTTTGAGACCCTGGAGAGATGGCTCAGTGGGTCAGAGCACTTGCTGCACAAACAGGAGTACCTGAGTCCCAGCACGCTTGTAAAAAGTTGGGCACTACCTGTGGGTCAATGACCCCAACATTGTGTGTGTGTGTGTGCGCACGTGTGCGCATGCACATGCGCCAGCAGAGGGTTGGAGGCGGGAGGATCATTGGGGGTTATCTGCATGCAATCTTATCTTTAGGTTCAATAGGCAACAAAACAGAGAGCAATAGAATAGGGTGCCCAGTGCCCTTCTCTGGCCTCTACCTGCATACACCACACCATAGTACAATACATCACACACATACACACACACACACACACACACACACACACACACACACAGATCTCCCTCTTTCTAATAAGGGAAACAAACATTGATAAACTACTGGAGGTAGGGATTAGTGTGCTGGTGTGGGAGCCAGGAGAGCTCCCATATTAGTATCCAAAGAAAATGCAATACCCATTATTTGTAGCTCCAATAGGAGCCATCTGAAAGTGCTGCTATTCGCAGCTCATACAGAGCCCTGTTTACAGAGCTTGGGCATGTACTATCTGGAGAACAACTGAGGAACATAAATATAAATCCTTGCACATTCACAGTCTGAGCTTCCAGGGCTGGTTTTACTGCTCAGTGCCTGGTGCTGTGCCCACAGCCCATGAGAAAGGAATGTTGAGTGTTGAGGGAGTAGTCCTTCCCCAGCCCCTCCCCCGCCCTCCACCTCCACCGCTCTAACTGCGAATGGAGCTGTGATCCATCATGGCTAGCCAGCTGGAACTTCATGGGCCAGCTTCCCACTTGCTCCCTTTTCCATTCTGCTCGTGCTTTAATCACCGCCCTCCCCCTCGCTCGTTTCTTCACATCTCACGCCACCCTGCAGTTCTATATTGCAGTCTACGATTAAAAAGCAACTAGTGAGCCCTGGGCGACCAGCTGATGGGTGAGTTCAGCTACTACACTATCTCCACAATATTATAACTATTTTTTTTCTCCCAGCAACTCTATACTTTTGTTCCCTCCTGGTATGATTTTAAGCAAACAGGTTCTAAGAATTCACTGTGATTCCTAAGCCAGGATGCAGCTGGTTTTAGACACAGGCCCAGTGCTTTGTCAATGCTCTCTTAAAGCGCCAAGGCAAGTCAAGGCTTCTAAATGGTTGCTTCTGCCCGGATTTAATTTCTTGCTCTTCTGGAATTCAGCCGTGGTCTAGATGACAGCATTAGTCATTTATTTAGGGGCTTGAGTTCAGTGGCATCCGGCGCACCTGTGAGGGACTAATCTTTATCCTTCAGGACACAGCTGAGCCCACCTGCTTTCTGAATGCCCCCTTTCCTGCCTACACCCCACTTTTCTTCTTAATTTTTGTTTTGAGACAGGTCTCCTGTACTCAGCTCCCCATGTATCTGAGTTATGATCATGAACTGTTGATCTTACCTCTACCTCCCAAGGGTTGAGATTACAGGCAGAGCCACCATCTGGCTTATGTAGTGCTAGGTGTCAGACCCAGGATTCTGTATGCAAGGCAAGCAATCTGCCAATCAAGCTACAACCTCCATGTCTCCTACTCCTAACTTTATTTGTATTTGTCTAGACAGGCTCCAACACAGACTTGTTCCTGTACTACAGTCTGTTATCTGTCTGCTCTCACCTTGCTAAAAGATAACTGCCTGTAGTACAATCCTTTTCTATCTGAGTACGGTTAGGACGGAGTATATGATGGCAAATCCCTTCTTGGCCAGATACCATTATAGAGCGGAGGTGATCGGATAGGTACTCTGTGGTTCCCTGAGTTACACAAATCTTTGTAGTCAAAGTGATTTAGCCCTTGTATTAACTGTGGCTCACTAAGACTGACTGTGCACCTCAGATTTCCAGAGCTGGGAGAGAGAGAGAGAGAGGAAAAAAAACTATTTTTCTCGAGTCAAGGATTTCTCTTCATAGCCTTGGCTGTCATGGACTTACTCTGTAGACCAGGCTGGTCTAGAAGTCACAGTGATCCACCTGCCTCTGCCTCCTCAAGTGCTGGGACTAAAGGTGTGCACCACCTTTAACTACCTGGCTTAAACTTTGTTGTTTTTAAGCCTCAAAATGAGTGGCAACTTGTTATAGCAGCAATGGGAGGCCCTGAGGATTTCCTATCCTATATTGGCTTGGTGGGAAAGTCAAGCATAGGCCTCCCTTTTCTAGTGAAGAGAAGTCATGCCCAGATTTCCTCCCTTGGTTCATAGCATCATAAGCAGACTGAGACCAGAATGGGATGGAATGCATTTGGAACTAAAATCGTCCCTGAAGCAGAGTGGTGCGGCGTGAACTTCAGACCAGAGTTTACTACTAGCCTGTCCTTCCAAAGTCAAGGGTTCTGACCCCCCTTTGAGAATGACTTCCCATAATTCTAAGCTAAGCTCCATTTCATCTCTAAGAAACACACACACATACATACAAATACACATACAAACATTCATACCCACATAGCATGCATCATACATATAAATACACATATGTATACACACATCTATATGCATATAAACACACACTCAGAGAGAGAAAGAGAGAAACAGAGAGAGACAGAGGGAGAAAGACAGAGAGACAGAGAGACAGGGGGTAGATTTCCTATCATCACCTAGATATTTCCTGTAGCACCTGGATTCAAACATGGGTCTCCGGCAGGATGTGGCTCAGTTGGTAGAGCACTTGCCTAGCACACAGGAGGCCTGGGTTCCATCCCAGCACCACATAAACAAGGTCTGGTGGCCCATGCTTCCAATTCCAGCACTGGGATTGTGTTGTGGTTAGGAGATGAGAAATTCATCATCATCCTTGGCTACAGAGTCAATCTGAAGCCTGCCTGGGTTACACGAGCCCTTGTCTCAAAAGTCCCTTTGCCTGGCCACCCAGCTACATTGTTTTAAAATAAGTGATGATCACCAAAGAAAGATAAGAGAAACATTCTTCACAGAACAGAAGGCTCTAAGGGAGAGGGTGGGGGTAGGAGAGAGAGGGGTTGTAGTGTAGAAACTGAGGTGGGAGAGCATTTTCAGGAAGGAAGAAACAGCCGAGGTAGAGGGCTAATAACCACACTTGGTTGTCCCACCCAGGACCAGCCTCTGACCCACGAGGCCTGAGCAAAACAAGTCAGGCAGGGAAGAGAACCAGAAGTTTTCATGACCAGACCAAGGAAGAAAAAAGGCTGTTGGGTAAGAACTTAGTGAGGTGTTTGGTAAGTGCCCAGGCTCAGTAAACATGTGCTCTTATTCTGGGGCCAAGCCACCCTTCTGTAAGGAGAGATTTTCCCTCGAGATAGAGACAAGGATCTTCCAACTGAGACTTGCCCCAGCCTGCAGCCTCAACCCAAGACTGGTTGCTTTTCTGTTTGCTTGCCTAAGGATGATTATATTTTCATTCTTTTTAATTTTTTTTTAAAATTAATTATGCTTTACTCACTTTGTATCCCACCTGTAGCTCTCTCCCTCCTCCCCTCCCAGCCCCACTCTCCCTCCCCCTTCTTCATGCATGCCCCTCCCCAAGTCCACTGATAGGGGAGGTCCTCCTCTCCTTCCTTCTGATTTTAGGCTATCAGATCTCATTAGGAGTGGCTGCATTGTCATCTTCTGTGGCCTGGTAAGGCTGCTCCCCCCTCAGGGGGAGGTGATCAAAGAACAGGCCAATCAGATTATGTCAAAGGCAGTCCCTCTTCTCATTACTATGTAACCCACTTGGACACTAAACTGCCATGGGCTACATCTGTGTGGGGGTTCTAGATTATCTCCATGCATGGTACTTGGTTGGAGTATGAGTCTCTGGGGAGACTCCTGTGTTTAAGCTAGAAACCTCCCACAGAGGGCCTCTGAAAACCTCTGCCATGCAGACTATCAAAGCAGATGCTGAGGCTTATGGCCAACTGTTGGGCAGAGTGCATGGAATCTTATGTAAGAAGTGGGAAATAGTAAGATCTGGAGAGGACAGGAACTCCACAAGGAGAGCAATAGAACCAGAAATTTTCATTGTTTTTAATGAGTTTCCTGGAGGGCCTTTGTCCTTGGTCCCTATCTATTAGCACCTGTACCTAAGCAGGAGTGAGGTGACATAGGATGGATTTTAACCTGTCATCCCTCCTTCTGAACTGGGTGGCCAGAATGCCCCACTTGATGGGGAGGAGGTGTTTGTTTAACAGTTCTAATAGCTCTGCTGAAAGATGGCTGCACTCAGAGATTCCCACCCAGGCTGCCTTGCTCAGCCTAATAGAGTACCCAGGGCTCAGTTAGTAAAGTGCCTGCTGTCCTGCAAAACACAGGGTTCCAGTTCAGCCTGTAGAACAGCCAGTGTGGTGATGGCAAGCCTGGGAAGGGAACGAGAGGCGGGAGGATGCCTGCAGATTGTTGAATGGAAAAGCTCAATCAATGGTCAGTGAGAGACCCTGTCCCCCAAAATAAGGTAGGGCTGAACCTGGGCTCCATGTTTCCTTGACTAGGCTGGAAGCCAGCAAGCCTGTGATCCTCCCACCTCTGCCCACCTTGGATCTGGAGTTACCCGTGTGGGTGGAATGCTGGGCTTATTAACTAAGCAATCATATCTTAATTCAGTCTTATGATTGCATAGCAAACACTCTTAGCCACTGAGCCATCTCTGTCTGGCTTGGCTTCAAAGGCATTTATCTTCATTCCCACTACAGTGTGATAGACAACTGGACGTGGTTCCATTCTACCACATTGTTCCTGTTTCTCCTTCTCATTTCTTTCCCTCCCTGCACATGGGAATCTCTCTTCTATCCACCTGTAGAAGCTCTGAAAACATGTGTCTTTTTGGTGAGAGGGAATGCAACCATTTCAGTAGCTAATAGAAAAGGCAGTAGGCTTTGAATTACATTGTCCACTGCCAAGAGCTCTGTAGAATGAGGAGGCTCTCATTTCTCCCTCTGAATATTCCAAGGTTCTCATTTTTCCTAAACATACACCTTACAAGAATCCCCAAAGACATCAGAGTCTCTAAGATTCTGTGTGGACCCTGATAGAGATGCATGTCTCAGTTCAAGCCCCAGAGATTCTAAAATCTGTGTACCCAAGATGGAATCCTAGCCTCTCCCCTCAATTTGTTGTTCCCTTTAAATTGAATTCAGTTTGAACCCAGTGATATAAATAATCTACTTCATATTCTGTATGAGCATAGATGTGTACACACGTGTTCAGGTGTCTGTACCTGTGTGAGTGAACATTTATGTGTGTGCGGAGGCTAGAACACAACCGTGGTTGTCTATGTTGTGGTTTGTTTGCTGGCTTTTGAGACTGAGTCTCTCAGTGGTCTAGAACTTGCCAAGTAGGTTAGGCTGATGCTCAGTGAGCCCCAGGAACCTGCCTGTCTCTGCCTCTCCAGAGTTGGGATTACTACTGTGTGCCATCAGACTGGGCGCATAAAAACAAAAACAAAACAGAGTGCTGGGGACCAAACGTGGGTCCTCATGCTTGTGGCAAGTGCTTTACTAAATTAGCAGTCTTCAAATCCTGACCTGATGAATAAGGCTTTCAAGAGTAGGATCTGATACTGCCTACAGATAACTGGGATTTAATGTTGAGAAAACACCGTTTGCTATCACAACTACAGAGAAACAATGTGTTCGTGCTAGTCCAATGACATGGCTCAGCAGGGAACATCACTCTATGGCCAGGAGTTAAGTGAGATGTGGAGGGGTGGGGCTGTTGTCAGATGGTCCCAGCCTTGACTCCTGAGCCTTGGTTCTGTAACCCTTGGCTCTGTCGCCTTGGGTGAGGCCACTGTGCTGTTTGGGCTTCAGCCTGCTCACGGGAACTGATGCTCTAACTGCTCCTATTGGTTGCTCAACACATGCTGTCACTTTCCTTTCCTTTCGACTCTCAGATGGAACCTCCCCCCCACTTTTAAGGATCTAGAAGAAGGCTTTTGAGAATTTGTTACATGCCACTGGCATGCTGGCACCTATGTGTAATCCTAGACACTGGGAGGCAGAGGCAGGAAGGTCACAGGTTCAAAGTCAGCAGTGACCGAAGCACTGAGCCCCTGTCTCAAACACTTAAAAAAAATCCCAGTATAGAAGCGGTAAGTGCTGTGTGCACCCGGGAGAGTGTTAGTGGGACGAGCGGATTGTCTGTGATGCCCGCTGTGATTGCAGCCTTGCGGCCACACACTGTTCTCCTGTGTGATTTTGATGAACCAAGAGGCCAGATACAGTGAGTTCTTCTGTGGTCTGAATAAGGTCCATCATTAAGCAGAGGACAGAGGAGAAAACCAACTACGTTAAGATACAGTTATCAAGATTTTGGAACACAAATACACAACAATGTCCTGTGTGATTACAGCAGATGTGCTCTTTATTAATGCACGGAATGTTAATGCTCCCTGCAGATTGCCACGCCTTTGGAACTCAAGCATAAATATTTCAAAATGGCTGCAGCAGTTGCACTGTAAATGAAAATACCTAGGATTTCTATTGGTCACAAAAAAACACAGAATGGTCTCTGGCTGTCTGTGTTCATTGAAATAAACTCCACATTTGACTTGGAGGGTAGTGAAAATCAAGGTGTAAATTTTTCCTAAACTCTCTGTTTGCCTCAGCCCTCGGAGCTCTGCTCCAGAGAATAAAGATGAGCACTGTGGTTGAAGAGGTGGCTCAGCCAGAAAAGTGCTTGCTGCTCAAGCCTGGGGACCCGAGTTTGATCCCAGAGCCCAGGTAGACACCTGGGCATGGTGGAACAAACCTGTGACCCCGTGCTGGGGAGGTGAACACAGGTGCATCTCCACAACTCCAGCCGAGCAGCCTACAAGGTGATGACCCTGCCTCACCAAGGTGGATGACGCCCGAGAAAGGACAGCTGAGGGTGGTGTCTGACCTCTACACCTGTGAACACACACCAACACACAGACACACACAGAAACACAGACACACACAGAAACAAACACAGACTCTCTCTCTCTCTCTCTTCCTCCCCTCACTTTTTCAACTCATAGAATCTCCTATCTATGCTGAAGCAGGATATACACCTTGGGGAAGAATAGAAGGGCTGGGCATGAGGCAGGGAGGGGAGTGGAGGAAAGGATCACTTTTGGTCAAAAGTGCAGAAAAAGTGTTGAGGTATGACAAGAACGCTGTCTGGAAACAGAGATGCACACTGATGCCCATCTTGCTTTCTCCCTTTTATTGAGCCCAGGGGCCCAGCACATGGGACAGTGCTGCCCACACAGCCAGAGTAGAGCCTCCCTCCTCAGCTCAGCTTCTCTGGGGTAACTCTCAGGCATACCTAGAGCTGTGTTTCCATGGTTAATCAAAGGCCAGTCCACCTGACAATGAAGAGGAACCATCACAATGCCCAATACATTTGTTTCCTTGGGAAAAGAAATGGACTTTATTAAAAAACAAAACCCAAAGAAGTAGAAGGGTGTTGTGGGTAGAGAGGAAGAGCTAGAGAGGCGGATGAGGACGCATGTCCTCTGAGAGCCCAGGACCTCGTCTGCCTCTCACGTCACTCGTCACTCCGCAGAGCGAGTCAGGAGGCACGTTTCAGTCCTGGGATCAAGAAACATGCCGAGGGCTGTGCAGCTGAGAGAGAACTGTCGAGATTGGACCTCTCTGTCTCCAGCACACACCTCCATGACCACGCGGTCTTTCCTAGATAGGGTTGAGAAGCCGGGTGAGGCGGCCTGCAGTAACCTGCTTCCTCCCATTGGCTTTCAGACTACTGAAACAAAGAACCCCAGGAAATTGAAATTCCTCAGGAATTTTATGCTGGAGAAGGGAAAGGGGGAAGCCTGGGTCTGCCCATGGAAGAGCTTTCTCGTGGTTCAAATTCAGGTCACTGATCCTTGCAGTAAGCCCCTTCACCTGGCGATCCAGCTCACTGGCAGGTCCATTCTGTCACTGGACAGTCGTCCCTCTCAGAGGCTCCCGCTTGGTCTTATTTGGCCACGCCTTGTATCCCACGGTGATGTGAAATGGCTGTGAAAAGTTTTCACACTCTCACTTGTTGACTCCTAGGGGAGCATGAGCTGTCATCCACTCTGTGGCTCACACACTGAGCAGCTGTTTCTCAGGGAACCACATCTTGGCCTCTAACTGGGTCTGCAGCCCAGGGATGTAGCTGATTCTTTAGTGACGGCTCCTTTTGGAAGCAAATCTGTAGATATTTTACAACCTTGTGGACTTAACAGCTGGCGCTAGATAAATAATTTGATAGTGTCCTCATGCTCAAGGAAGAACACCTAGGACCCCTCAGAGACCTTAAATGAAATAGCTCTGTGTGTGATGTTAATTATAATGTGTTTTTGGCAGCTGCTATGGCTTGGGCTAAGGGGCAGCTGAATCATTTAAGAGTTGCTTTTCAAACAAGGACATCGTCGAGCTTGGGAACTGTGCCTATCATTTTTCTCTTTCCATGCGTGTGTGTGCCTAGATCTAGGTGCACAATGGTTGCTGTGTTCTCCTAAGCTACCCATTCTCTTTTAAATAATCCCAATTAAATACACTAGTTCAGCAAACTGGACTTAGGTGGAACTGTTTCTTTGCTTTGCCATGTCTGCCCTACCTAGGGTGTATAGACATGCGTTCATCTCCCCCGAACAGTTCACAGAACACCTAGGCGGAGAGGGCTCCTGAAGAGAGGCCTGTTGACTGGCTCCTCTCAACAGAGAGGAGGTAAATGTTCACACATTAGATGGGGACACTAATGTCTTCTCTCTCATTGTGGGTTCACAGCTCTGCCTCTTGATTTTTGTTTGCAAACAAAATGGACTTTGGATTTGGTGTCTCTTTGGGGTATACTGTTTCTTTCACAGAAGAACATTCCACCTTAAGAAGCTTGTTAAGTGAAACTACAGACAAATTAGGGGTTAGCTTTTGGCTCTGTGAAAGGGCTCATTGATGGAGGAAAAGGATTTGTCTTGACATTTAAGGCATTCGAAACACAATCCTGGCTACAAAGACTCAGTGTTTATACAAGATTTCGGGTACACGTGTCTTTCTTATCTATAGGACATTTGCATATTGGAAGTGGAAGAATGAGTCATTTGAAATGACAGAAACGGACTTTCTTTATATACAGACTTGGGAGTGCGCCACCTCTAAGTGCTCCAGAAACCTGAAACCTACGTTTACTCAGAGGCCAGTGGCCACAGGGAGGGCACAAGTCTAGCTTTCGGTGGACGTGCAGGTATGGCCTTCCCAGGGCTCTGTGATAGGCTGCCAGGTGCTGGGTAAACCCACTTTACGTGTCTACCAGCAAGCAAGAAAAGAGAGAAGCTCAAGCATTCTGAGAACAGAACGGGACGCTGTGGCTGGGAAGAAGACAGAGGATACGAGAAGCCTGGAGAGCCAGGCAGCACTGGAGAGTGACTGAGAGCTAGGAAGGTCATTTCCTGAGCCACACGCCCTTCTAAGTGCAGGAAGGTCTTCAGGGAGACACACGAGGTCTGAAGCTGGGTGTCTGTTTAATATAGACATTATGGTCTCCAGCCACAAGTTGAAGATAACAGAAGTGAATACCACCAGAATGAATGGACCCCACTGAAAGACTGGATTCCCTCTTTCCTGAAGGCCTGACCTGGGCCAGCACTCACTGTGAATTCTGGGTGTAAGTCTGGAATGGCCTTGTGTAACTCCAGGCTTTCCAGAGAGGCTCAGGGCTGTGGAGATCTTAGCTCTAGTCTCTGAGATGGAGTGAAAGCAATGCCCATAGATGCCTGGACTTCTCTTCCTGTTGCTTCTTGCAAGGTCCCAGGTTTTCTGTTGTACCATGTGGTAGTGGAAGCTGAGGAGATGAGCAGTCCTCGATGCTGAGTGTCACTGTCTCTCTAGAGTGTCTGGGAAAGCACCCCTGGAGCAGGTGGGCGGATGAGGAGCCACTAGAGGTGACGCAGGCCTCTGAGGGTCCTAGATACAGGTACTTCACATAAGTCCAGGGAGCTTTCTGAGGTCTGATTTCCGTCTTTTCTCTCAGCCTTCTTCCCTCCAGGGCCGCCAGTCTGTATCAGTTGTCCTGTGGCTCCCCGCGGAGGCTGAGCTGTGTTAAACCTCTCCATTTCCGGAAAAGCCTTTTCCTTTGCTGTCTACTTGATGAACTCCAGCATGTCCTTTGATTTTTCACTTTTTTCTCTTTATAGAGTCATCTCCGATTTTCCAAACTAAATTAATCACCCGCCCCCTCTGGGAAGCCGCTGCAGCATGTACCATGGCACCTCTGTTGTTCCATTCAAAATTGCTTTTTTATGAGTTGTCTTTCTCATCAGACCGTGAGCGCCAAAGGGCAGGAACCTGGTCGCATTCGTTTCTGTTATCTTCAACTTGTGGCTGGAGGCCATGATGTCGATATTAAATAGATACTCCGTTTCACACCTCAGGTGTTTCACTGAAGACCTTCCTGCATTTAGAAGGGCGTGTGGCTCGGGAAATGACCTTCCTAGCTCTCTCTCAGTTACTCTCCGGTGCTGCCTGGCTCTCCAGGCTTCTCATGTCCTCTGTCTCCCTCCCCAGCCACAGCATCCCGTTCTGTTCTCAGAATGCTTGAGCTTCCTTTCTCGCTTGCTGGTAGACGCATAAACTAATTGGCTAACTCAGACAAAAGTATCAGTGGCTTGTGGCAAACCAGAAGTGGTGGTGCATGCTTGTAATTGCAGCACCCAGGAGGCTGAGGCAGGAGGATTGTTGTGAGCTACAGAATGAGACCATATCTCAGTGTCCACATTTGGTACATTGATAATAAATGTAGAAATAAGAGCTCAAGGCAGTGAGCATTTCTGAAGCACAAACTATTCTTCGTGTAGTTTATGTTGAATCACTATTAGTAATCAGGGTTTTCTAAAACAAACTTGGGCTTATAGCTTGACCACTATCTAAAGGAGTGATATTGACATGGCTAAGGAGAAAGAATCACACATCTTCACTGTTAGCTAAACGTCTCTTCTGGCATGTCAGCACAGTGACTTTAAAGCCTTCTAAGACCTATGAAGAAGCTCATAAGGGCTGAAAGGAACTGTAATCAGTCCAGGTGTGCAGCTACTCGCCCGGGCTTGGCTCTTTGTACACGTACTGTGAATTTGTGTAAGGGCTCTTTCAAGCCCCACCCTTCTCTGTGTATCCTAATCTGTCTGAACCTTTAAGGAAAGTCTACCTAGAGACTGGGTTAAAGACAAAGCTCAAGACTTAGTCATGGTAATGAAGTGTTGAGATTTTTTAACACACACAGAGACATACACATACATACACATATATACACACACATGCACACCCATATACAGGTACACACATACACACAAATGCACAATACATATACACAGACACATACATATACACACATAATACACCCATACACATGCGCACACACAAACATACACACACATATACACACATACATATACACACACAAACACACAAGCTCATTTGACTTGGACATTGTTGTGACTGTGACTACATGGGTTCTCTGAGGTGATAGGTATATGGGGGAGGGAGGAAATAGCATGAAACTCATAGAGGGCACACAGGGACCCTGAGCCTTCATGACCTCACAGCAGCTGAATTCTCTCACAGGCCCTTCTGCATATGGAACTCTCATAATGCAAACCAATAAAGCCTCCTCCTTGTTTATGCCCGTGTTTATGAAGCTCTAAACAATTACAAACAAAAAGTTCCTATAAACTGGAAAACTACACTGAGATGCAAAAGTTCATAGTGAGAATAAAACTGGCAACAAGGACTCTAGAAGAAATGGAATGTCTGAATAGATCTGTAACAAAACTGAGGCTGTTTTCGTTTCTCTCGCTGTGACTTAGAAAGCAGCATAGGGAGAAAGGGCTTTATTTGGCTTACACCGAGGTGACAGGCCACTGTGGAGTGGAAGTCAAGGCCGGGACTCAGAGCCTCTGGTCATGTCAGAGCCACACTCAAGAGCAGGGAGAAGGGAACACACCATGCTGCCTGCTCTCTGCTCTGGAGCTTTCTTCTCTCCTTTAACTCTGGGCCCTCTGCCCAGGGGATGGTGGACTAGGACCTTCTTAGATTACTTAACAGTCATGACAATCTCCCCCAGAGCTGCTCCAGGGCTGACCTGATCTAGACAAGTATTCAAATGAGGCTCTTTTCTCTGGTTGTTATGAGTTGACATTTAAAGTCAACCATCAGGGTTTGTAATAATAATATAAAAAAAGCCAGATGAGTCCACCATCTAATAAACTTGGTGGGTTATACTTTGTCCTTGGGACCTTTTGAGGAGGAGCTTGCTTGCCTCTTTCCAAGGAAAGAATTCTTGTAACAGTAATAGAGAAATCCCTCCTTCTGGAAGGACCCTGAGCCGGGAGTCAGCCAGCCAAGATGTCTAACTATATTCCTTCCCTTATTTGCTGCACCATTCTTGGTGCTTTTCTCTCTTTTTGTTATAAGACAAAGAAAGTAGCAGCAACCCACCACAATCCCAGGATTAGGGGGCGGATACAACAGGATGAAATTATTATCCTATTTGTAAAATACTATAAAGCATATTATTTTTTTCTGCCTTCACATGGAGCTCCCTGAAAGCTGTCAGCAAGTGGAAAACAAAAGGATGTCACAGCTACTGTCACCTTTCATTCCTCCTTAATGAATATCCCCCCCAGCTAATCTGTAGTCACTGAGGACTCTCATTAATATGGAACTTATATAATTCACAAACAGTTACAACAGCTCAGAAAGGGTTTAATCATTTGCCTTCACACTTAATTATTTTAAAACCTCAATAATGGTCAAATGAGTTGCTTGGCACTTTAATTAATTTGCATTAAGCCCAGAGGTCTTGAATGAGCAGCTGAGTTTATGAACACAGAGTCTAAGGGCTTGGCAAGGGCATGTCAAGCCTGAGTGAGCATCTGGGTTAGTTCCCATTGGTGCCTCCCAAGTCAGTCTCTCCGTGTGTGAGTTATATTTACATAATCCCTTTCTTTGTTTATTTTATTAAAATTGGCCCTGGAGCCTCTGAAAGTGAGCTCATTGCTGTAGTTTTCTGGGGAAAGCTCTGGAGTTAGCTACAGATTTCAATTGTTTATTTCTCCCTCGTTCAATTTCTGCAGTTAATAGAGAGATTGACTGGATGCTACTTCAGTTTTCAATTTTAAGTTTAATTTGTGAGTGCACGTGAGTGTGTGTGTGTGTGTGTGTGTGTGTGTGTGTGTGTGATATGCCTGAAGGGGTATGTGCTCCTATGTGTGTGTGTGTGTGTGTGTGTGTGATATGCCTAAAGGGGTATGTGCTCCTATGTGTGTCTCTGGAGAGAAGAATTGCTGCTTTGAAGTCCCTATCACAGTGGGCTGGTCATCACTGTGTCCAGCGCAAAATTCCCAGTGGATGACTAAGGCATCTTGCATCTATTCAACTCAAGCCATGTGCAACTTTGCACTGGCTGGGCTCAGTTGTCGAGCGCCTGGCAGACCCTGATCCAAGGCTTTCTCTGAGGCTGATATATAGAGGAGAAAAACAGTTTCTTCTCTAAAATCAGAAACATGCTTCGCAGAACCAGTCATGGCCTGGGGCCCAGGCTTTAGGGGAGTTCCAGATCCTGAGAACTCAACTTTTCCCACCCTAAGAGGCTATGGTTATCAGTCCCAAGGCCACCCTGTCCTAGTCTCTGACACCCTTGAGATATTCTGTGATCCCCTTTGCAACATTGTTTACTATTCCCATTGTATGATGGCCTTCCTCTGACACTGTCTCATCTGGAAATAGTATATATGCTGTTGTACTTCATTTTTAATAGTTTTAAAAGGCTTATTATGTATATGGTATTTCGCTAGCATATATGCTTGCCCAACCAGAAGAGGGCACCAGGTCTCACTATAGATGGTTACGAGCCACCATGTGGTTGCTGGGAATTGAACTCAGGACTTCTGGAAGAGCAGCCAGTGCACTTAACTTCTGAGCCATCTCTCCAGCCCCTAATGTTGTACTTCTTCATAAGCTTGCTTGGCATAAGGCATAGCTTGTTTAAGACCTCTGGAGCTCACCTGCTCTACCTTCTTTTTCTCTGATCCCTGGGCCCTTCTTCCTCAGGACCCTGTCACTGAAGAATGACCTGCTGGTCCAGGTCACTCAGTGACAAGGCTGCTTGTCCCGAGCCCCAGCGGCTGTTCTCTCAAGCATGGCTGTGGGGAGGCTGTACTACCCACGGAACCATCTCTCTAGATTTGGAGTAAAAACTTATGTACCCCTTTTGAGTTTTTTAAAAACTCACATTATCAGGTGGACAAAAAAAGAAAAAGAAAAAGAAAGACATAGGTAAGAAAGCCATAAATTTGATTCATCTCTCTGGTATATTATTTTCAAAGATTTATTGAGAGAGAGAGAGAGAGAGAGAGAGAGAGAGGAGAGTATGTACGCAGATGAGTGCAGGTGCCTATGGAGTCTAGATGGGGCATCAGTCATACCCTGGGGCAGGAATCACGGGTGGTTGTGCCCTGTGATGAGAGAACCTAGTGTGCTTAACCACTGCACCATCTCTCTAGCTCGCTCTCAGTATAGTTCCCCTTAGTCCTAGAATGCTGTTGGTTCTAAGGAAGGCAGGCAATCTGGTGGGAAGGTTTATTGTCATAGCTCCTGTCCCCCTTCCATCCTATCAATGGTACTGATTCTTACCGAGAGACAAAGTAGTGAAAAGCAGCTATTCAGAATAAGCGGTTGGGGCGCTCCCAGCATTTGGAGCGATTAAATCTGCCATAACCTGCAGTGTGAATTGTGAAGTGGTTGTCAGAACACCTGTTGGACTTAGGTTAGATTTGGGAGCCAAGTGTTGACAGGCAGTTGATGATCTGGCCTGTGTAACCTTTGGGGGTTAATTAGCAGAATGGATTCCGCTGGGGAGTCTCCAGTGTTAACTTTAGGATCTGGCTGGTATGGCTTGCAACAGAAATGCCAAGCTAGGGGAGGCAGGGAACTGAGTATCTGCTACATATGTTTAACTTGGCGGGTTAGACTCCAGCAGGTGGCCAGTGTTCTAGATCAGACCTGAACCTCAGGTGGGCAGGCTGGCTTATGCTGGGCTCAGACAGCTCTTGGCCACAAGGCGAAAACAGAAGCTGTCACCTTGTTGTGTTGCATGCAGGTCTTTGGGGGGGTGTTTTGTGATAGGAGAGAAAAGGACAGGGAGAATGGAGTTGGCTGCTGGTCATTGTGTAGCAGCTGAACACATAAACTTGAGAGCCACATTGGTTTGTGTTCAGGTCCTGACGGGCCACCCAATGTTGTACTGATAAATCGAGTTCTCTGGCTCACAGACTCATACACAAAAGGGGAAAAGGGGGCATGGGGGGTGAATTTCGTTCTCTTCATTCACATTAATCACACACACACACACACACACACACACACACACACACACACACACACAATAGGGGGCCAACGTCATGTAGCCCAGGCTGGTTTGAGCTCCCTGTGTAGCTGAGAACGACCTTGAACTTCTGGTCCTCCTGCCTCTATCTGGCTAGTGCTGTAGTCACAGGTGTCTGCTAACATGTCCGGTCAATGCAGCGCTTGGGATCAAAGCCAGGTCTTTGTGTGTGCTAGGCAAGCGCTTTACCAACCGAGCCTCACCCCAGCCCTTTCTATGATTCATATTTTGAAATCCTAACACCAAGTACCTGAGAATGAGACTACGTGGAGCTGAAGTCTTTGGGGGGGGCGGGGGTAAACAAAGTCAAATCAAGTCTGTTCCGATAACCTCCAACCTCACATATTGGTTTTCATATGTTGTGGTTTAAATGTGGACCATGCCCCCATAGGTTCACATGTTTAAACGCTTGTTCCCAGCTGGTAGCAGTAGGCGGGAAAGAGTCCACCTGCTGGGCGGAGTAGGTCACAGACGGTGGGCCTTGGGGTCTTAGAGCCTGGTCACGGTTCCTCTCTGTCTTCCGTTTCCTGACGCGGAGGCAGTGTGAGGGGGCCTCACACCCCTGCCACGTGCCTTCCCCACCAGGAGGCCCTGTACCCTCAAACTGCCAGCCCGAACCAACCCTTCCTTCCTTAAGTGATTTTGTCAAGCAGAGCAAGGAGATCAGTAAGGGTACCTCCGCAGGCAGAGGGAGAGCACAGAGCCAGGTTCCAGGGAGGAGGCTGCCATCTGCAGGCGGAAGTGGGAAGCGCTAGAAACTTAATCCTGGACTCCCGAGTCCAGACTTTCTGTGTTGTTGAGGCCTTCTCTGTGGTCTTTCATTATAGCGGTCCTTGCCAGTAAACACAGTGGATAACACATCTCTACACACCTATTAAGTTGTGTGGATTTCATGAGCCCTGGTGTGAGACAGGTGCTGTAGAATCTGACATTTAGTAGTGCAAACTCTCTTGACCAAACTTTAAAATGATTGCTATTATTCTATATTTTTGTGTGTGACAGAACTGTGTACGGCAGGAGGGCACGAGCTGGGCGCAGGCAGGCAGGCAGTAATTTGTTGCTCTCTGCTCTCGGCTGGGGATTGATTAGCTAGCTGCTTCAAGTTCCTGCTGCCTTGGTGTTCCTGAGGTGATGGACTCTAACCTGGAACTGGAAGCTAAACTGAGCCCTTTCTCCATTAAACCGCCTTTCTCAAGGTATTTTATCACAGCAGCAGACACGAAGCTAGAGCACCCCACCGCAGAGACACGGGCCGCTGAGAGCCACACGGGCCGCTGAGAGCCACACGGTTCGTTGTCTTACTCGGGTCAGTGGAGTTTGCCCGCCGCACTTCATGCCCTGTACTGCGAGCGCGCATGCAAGCATCATCCGAGGCGAGGTGCATTCAGGGCAGTCTCTCTGTAAGCTGCAAACGGCTTCCGAAAGACGTTGATTTATTGCTAATCTCCTTTGCCATTCAGTAGTCACTGAACTTGACTGTGGCTTAATATGCATGTGTGGGAACCGTGGGGATAATTACTGGGAAGCCGGGCTCAGATTAAGCAGTTAATGCTGAGTGGAGAGCAAAGCGTAAAACTAGACCCGAATGCCATGACAGGAGGGCGGACTTAAGGAAAACTTTTGGGTAGGTGTGCTGTGCTTGAGGTAATTTAGAACAGGCAAAGGAAAAGACCGTGGAGAGGTGGTTCTCATCCTGGCGGCTGTCTGCTAGGACCGCCAGGAATAGCAGACATTTAACACTGTGGTTCAGAACAGCAGTAAAATTATAGGTCTGAGGCAGCAACACAAGTAACTTTATGGTCAGGGGTCACCACAACATGAGGAACTGTATTAAGGGGTCACAGCATTACTAAGGTTGAGGACCCTGACCTAGAGGGTTAGCTGGAGCTGGGAGAACAGATAGCCACTAACACAACGAAGATAACAATACAACTAAGTGTGGGTTGCTGAGTGAATGGGCAACTTAAACAGTGAAGGAATGAATAATTTTGGGGTGTATGTGACTTGTGTATGTGTACATGTGTGTGCAGCTGTACACACACACACACACACACACACACACACACGTTGGCCACAGGAGAACATCGATGTCCTCTTCTGTCATGCACTGCCTCGTTCCCTCGAGGCAGGGTGCCTTACTGAACCTGGGCTAGGCTGATAGTCAGCAAGCTCCAGCGATCCCCCGTCTCCATCCCCAGTCCTGGGGTCACAGGCAGGCACATGACC
The DNA here is from genome assembly GCF_907164565.1 of Psammomys obesus. Lineage (NCBI taxonomy): Eukaryota > Metazoa > Chordata > Mammalia > Rodentia > Muridae > Psammomys > Psammomys obesus. Next base: position 65,599,239 of record NW_026585504.1, on the reverse strand, counting down.
AAGCCTGGCCTTTCATGTGGCGCAGGAGATTCGAACTGAGGTCCTCCTGCATGTACAGCCAGTGCACTTACCCGCTGAGCCACCTGCCTGGGAATGAATCAATCCACGTGATCTGAAACTATTCGGACAAATGATCCCAGGACCACAACACAGCAGCCAGGCACAAGCCTTTCCCACAGAATTTCCTGGCTCCTTTTGGACCATGGCTGTGGACAGCATCTGAGGGAAAATGGTTATCACTGTTGTCACCCGAGAAGGAAGGTTTCCTTGGGGCTAATTGAAATGGAACACGGCCACCAGCCTAGTTGCTTGAAGTCTGCAGGAGCAGTTGGTTGACCAAGGAGTGCCTGGTAAATTGATCTATTTTCAGCTGAAAAATCAGCACTTTCTTCTTTGTGTGTGAAATAACCCTAGAAGATCTCCCAGGCCTTGTACAGACGGACTGTGAATGAAGCAGAAAATGGGAGTGCAGAAAATGGGAGTGCAGAAAATGGGAGTGCAGAAAATGGGAGTGCCGGACAGGCTGGACTGTCAGCGCTCTCAGCCAGGGTGTGGAGTTGGCTTTGATTCAGCAGAAAACAATTGTACGGGTAACAAGTCCACCTGTCTGGATGTCCAGGACCCCAGGAGGCTAAACAACCTCGGTGGCTTGCCTGGGCTGTGAGGACAGGTGGGTGTGCAGGTCCTGATGGCGCCCGGCAGCAGAAGGGAAGAGCAGATGGACACATGACTCCTTGGTGACTGGAGGGAGAGAGGGCTGTTTAATCGTGCCTCTTACTTCAGGGCCGCTGTGGGAAGTCACTCTTGGATTGAGCCTTCACTGAGTGGATGAAGCCACAAAACCTTCGTAGGTGCTTCCCAGATAAGATGTCTGCTGCGGTGTGTGCGTGCGTGTGTGTGTGTGTGTGTGTGTGCGCGCGCGCAGTTCAGAGGTCAACCTCAGGTGCTTTCTCAATACTTTTCCACTTCCTTTGTTGACATGGTCTCTTACCCTGGGGATTACAGATTTGGTGACTTGACCGGCTCTGGTTTTTGCCCCTTCTCTGCCTCTCCAGCGCTGGGGTCACAGGCGTGTCTCTCCAGCTGTTTTTACCTGGCCGTGTAGGACTGAGCTCAGAGCCTCAATGCTTGCCTGGCAAGCACTTCACCAACTGAGTCATCACCCAGCTCCTCTGCTATCATTAAAAAACGAACAAGCAAAAACGTATCCTGTTTTTATTTTTGGCTATGTGTGTGGGTGTGCAGTGTGATACATGCTCTTGCATACGTGTACCTGAAGGGGCCAGGAGTTGTTGAATTCCCTGGGGCTGGAGTGAAAGGGGGTTGTGAGCTGCCCAATTCGGGAGCTGGGAACTAAACCCCGGGGCCTCTGATAAGCAGCAAGTGTTCTTACTGATCGAGCCATTCTTCAGCACTGTCCTGTTGCCATTTTAATTTAATTTAATTAATTAATTTTTAAATTAATTAATTTTTTTTATTAATTGCAATTTATTCACTTTGTATCCCAACTGTAGCCCCCTCTCCCATCCCCTTTTAAATCCATCCTCCCTCCCTCTTCCTCTCCTATGCTCCAGTCCACTGATAGGGAAGGACCTCCTCCCCTTCTATCTGACTCTAGTCTATCAGGTCTCATCAGGACTGGCTTCTTTGTCTTCCTCTGTGGCCTGGTAAGGCTGCTTCCCACTCACGTGGAGGTGATCAAAGAGCAGGCCAATCAGTTCATGTCAGAGATAGTCCCTGTTCCTATTACTGGGGAAACCTCTTGGACACTGAGCTGCCATGGGCTACATCTGTGCAGGGGTTCTAGGTTGTCTCCATGCATGGTCCCTGCAGCCATTTTTAGAAGGAAAGTACAGCATGGGAATTTTCCATGTCAGCCTGCTTTGGTCTCTTCTCCTTAGATTCTGAATGATTTGAGAGCTCAGACAAGTATGTGAGAACAGTGTGAGATACTTTTCAGAGAAACAAGTCCCTCCTCAGGATAACACCAGCCTTCAACCTTTTTCTTCCTGGGAGGGGGTTCAGTTCCTTAGGGTTCCTTATTTCAATAACCTTGCAGCCAAGGGGGAAGGGCACAAGCTTCTTATCTCCTTTTTTTCATTTTTAAAAATTAATTCAACTTATATCTCAGTCATAGGTCCCTCACTCTTCTACCACATCACCCCTCCCCTGTTCCTCAGAATATGGGAACCCCCTACCCAGACACCACAGCTCATTTACTCACATGAGGACTGAGTTTGTCTTCCTCCCCTGTGGTCTGGGAGGACAGTCCCATCAGGGGAAAGTGATCAGAAAGCAGGCAACATAGTCCGTGTCAGAGATGTCTCCTCACTAGTGGGCCCGCATGAAGGCTGAGCTGCCCATCGGCTAATAAGTAGGGGACTTAGGTCCAGACCATGCCTTGTCCTTGGTTGGTGCTTCAGACTCCACAGCCCCTCTGGGTCCTGGTTGATTGGCTTTGATGGTTTTCTTGTGGAGATTTTGTCACCTCTAGGTCCATTGATCCTTCCCCCCCTTCTTCCGGTAGACTGCCTATGCCTGACCCAGTGTTTGGCTGTGAGTCTCAGTATCTGTTTCCAGCCGTTGCTGGTTGGAGCTTCTAAGAGGACAACTCTGGTCGGCTCCTGTCAGCACACGCCCAACTACATCAGTCCTGGGTGTCTCATTTCTCGACACCCACCTTCCTGCAAGAATACTTACACAGATGCCTCAGGACCGGGCAGGTTCATCCATGTTAATACCCACCCTTACCCACCCTGGGACACAGCAGGTGGGCCCACCCTCCCCGTGTTAGAAAGACCTTACCCCACGGTGGGCACACCCTGCTCTCTGAGGAAAACTCATTACTTTGAAGAGTGAAGGTGGGCTGGAATAAGCAGAGTGTTTTTCCCCAGACTCATCAAACTGCTGCTTGACAGGAAAGTAGCCACGAAGAAAGTGTGGAGCCAGTCTTCCAGAGAAAAGGCATCTTCCTTTAGGAGCTGCAGAACCAGGTCTTGTTCCGGTTCATTCAGGAACTTACTCAGCAGCTCCCTCTCCGGAATTCCCTCTTCTCTCCCTCCACCTCTCCCTCTCTGTCCTCTTTCCTCCCATTCCATTCCCTTCTCCCCTTCCCCTCCCTTCCTTTCTTATTTCCTCTACCTTCCCTCTTTCTCCCTTCTTTTCCTGTCTCCTCTTCCTTCCTTCTTTTCTTCCTTCCTTTCCTCCTTTTTCACCATAAAGGGGCAGATCTAATTTTATAGTGTTTCTTCAGATATGTTGACTTTATTGCATGTTCATAACCTCATTCTTGTTAGAGGACATCTTAGGATTCTTAAGCTTCCTGATTTCAGGTGATCCATATCACCTTGGTCTGCTTAAAATTTGGAAGTTATCATATCAATTTGTTTCTCATTTCCATCTTTTTTAAAAGAATTATTTATTATTTATTACAATTTATTCACTTTGTATCCCAGCTGTGGTCCCCTCCCTTATCTTCTCCCAATCCCACCCTCCCTCCCTCTTCTCCCCCTATGCCCCTTCCTAGTCCACTGATAGGGGAGATCCTCCTCCCTTTCTATCATGGAAAGGACCTAAAAACCCATGCTCAGATGTAGCCTATAGACTCAGTCTCCAAGTGGGTTCCCTAGTAAGGGGAGCAGGAACTGTTTCTGACATAAACTCAGAGGCTGGCTCTCTGATCACCTCCCCCTGGGGGGTAAAGCCTTGCCAGGCCACAGAGGAAGACGATGCAGCCAGTCTCATTTCGGTCTTTGCATGTTATCCTGTTTGTTTATGAAGTTGTCTCTCTGCAGAGATTTTAAAAAAGAACTATTTTATCTTGCCCCAACCTGTTAAGATTGAGTTTCCTAAGGAAATGACCACACAATCCACAGTGTCTATGAGGCAGGGAGTTTTACGTCTGCGAAAGGGTGCAGAGCCATGCCAAGCCAAGCAGGCCTGCACACCAGTCAGAGTTCTGGAGGGCTTCTCCTCCAAAGACAGAAAGCTGCAGCTTCCTGGGGATGGCCAGCGTTCAGCTTCTCCTTCTTACATGACTGGCTAACTTAAAGAGGTGGTATTGGTAAGTGGAACGCAACTGTGAAACGCAACACTTTGTTTCAAAAAAGTGCTGAGTCTGGAAGGATTTTTGCCCAACAGCATTTTTTTTTCCAATTTTCCTAAAAAAATGATGCTTTTCTTGTTTTATTTAACCCTTTAATGGAAAATATGATTCACTTCATTTATACTTTCCATATAACCTCAAATGCTTGTTTTAGGAGCTGGAGGAGATACACAGGTATTAATTACTTCCCTGTTGCTTTGACAAACCATCACGACCAAAAGCAACTTAAGAGGAAGAAGTTTATCTTGACTTATGGTTCTGGAGGGATAAGAGTCCATCATGGTGAAAAGGCACGGCATCAAGTGGCAGATGTGGTACAGGAGCAGAATGCTCAGAGCTCATATGTTCAGCCATTGGCACATGGAGAACTGGGTGAAGCCATGAGCCCTTAAAGCCTGCTCCCCACTGACAGGATTCCTTTAGCATTGCTAAAGGAATTCCACCAAGTGAGAGGCAAGTGTTCAAATACTTGAGCCTATGGGGCACTTCTCTTGCAAACCACCACACCACCCAAACACCTTTTCCATTTGTCTAGAAGGTTATAGGAACAAGTACAATGGTTTGTGCAGAATGGTGGGGTGATCAGGAGTGTCCATCTTCACCATGTTAAGCCACTCTCCTGCATATCTGGAGCATAGTGGTGGCAGCTGTTAATGTGTGAGATCATGTGCAAGGGTGTGTCACCAATAAACCTGTGACCAACAAAATGTCTGAGGGTCCAGTGTGCTAAACCAGGGCTCCAGTTGGGCAGTGAATCAGAAGAGAGTAGATATATATTGACCACTGAAAAGAAAAAAAAAAGCCACATCCATGCTAAAGATTCTACAAGACCCAATGACTAAAGTCAAATTATTTTGGAATATTTTTAGTCTCCAAAAGCCGTGCAGTGCCTAGGTCTGTGTGTGAGCTAACATTCTTATGCCTGTCAGAACTTTGAAAATGTATCAGCAAACCACTAGCTTCAACCAGTCCAAAAGGACATCACCAGATAGCATCCGAGGCCAGAACAGAGATCTCCCTTGCTTTGCTCTGGCTTGCCTACTTGATGTTCCCACAAATGTATCTGAGAAGTATTTTGATACATGGTTTTCTCTTGTTGTGTTCCTATAAAAATTTAATGAAACTGTTACATGGAATTTGGGGAAATCTGAATCTATGTTCCCAGGCCATGGTCACTCATCTATGGCTCCAGAACAAATTATCTCTTATCTCCTGTTCCCATAAGACTTATCCACAACCCTCCAGGCAAGCCTCCCACATTCATGGAAAGTCTATTTCCAGCGGCTCAGTATGTGATGGAGCCCTCTGCCACCATGTCTCCTAAGATGTATTGTGGTATCACATTCGTGTGAGAGGGTTAATGTGCATCACTGCAAAAAAAAAAAAAAAAAAAAATCCATAAACCATGAGGCCGTTCCATGAGAAATGTAGACTCAGAGCATTTTGCTTTGAAAAATGAGAAAGACAGGAAGAGATAGTATTTATTACAACTTTATTTACACTAAGTTCACTTATCCTGTTTATCTACCGCAAGAGCCAACCATCTGGAGTGGTTTAGATTGGATCTAAATATTTCTCCACAGTTGAATGAGCTCCAAGAACCCACTCCAGAGCCAGAGCTGAGTGTCTGCCCATTCCAGAGGGGAGCACACTCGTGTGTGTGCCCTGGTTCTATGTGGCCAGACATGGTCAAGGTGACATTCCTCAGTCAGTTACCCTTCAGCTGCCTCTGTGCCTCAGAGCTCAGGGCCAGTGTCAAGATCTGGGTTACCGTGGGGATCCAGGAGATGCTGTAACCAATGTCCCAGTTCTGGGAAACTCTCTGTTCCTGCTTTGGGAGCAAAGGCTCATCAGAGTTAATATTGACTGAGAGGTAATTCCACACCAGGCACCATTCTTAGATAAGTCCTGTGACAATCTACTTGGTATCCATGGTTCCTGAGGCAGGTACTGCCACTGTTGCCAATGGAGATAAGGAAGTTCAGGTGTGGAGAGCCTTAGAATAAATGACAATGGGGGGCATCTGTTTGTTTTATTTGGGGGATGTGTAAATGTCCCCATGGGCAGAAGACAGAGGAGGGCATCAAGTTTCTTGGTCTAGTACACTCTGCCATATTTTCTTAGGTTAACATCTCTCGGTGAATTGCAGAGCTGGCTTGGAGGTAGGCATGAGCCAGCTAGCCCTGGCCAGCTCTTGTCTTCTCTTGTCCTCTCTTGTCTTCACTCTACGGAGCACTGGGGTTACAAGCATGCCTATACCTGAATTCTTACATGGGTGCTGGCATCTGGACTCAGGTCCTTACACTTTCCCAGCAAGCATTTTGTGCCCAGTGGGCCATCTCCCCAGCCCAGGGGTGCCACTCAGTGGGGGTGATCCTATCAGTGACCATGACAGGCAAGGTTGTACACACCACAGATGCTGTCTAGACATCAAACTGACTTATCCACGTGTATATTAATAGCTAAGTGTCATCCCCAGTGAGGACTCGAGTGCAGACAGGGCGGCTCCTCAGCCCACTTCCTTGATGCTCTTGGGTGCTGGTATAGAGTAGATGCTCGGGAAACTTGCACATTCTGCCCTTAGTGTAAGGAGGAGCTGCTTTTGCCCTCTCTCAGCCTGGGTCGCCACCTTCCTGTGCACCCTTGTCTGGAGAAGTTTGATTCTGATCAGTTGTTGTGGAATACTGTCCCCTAGGTGGGGTGTGCTTGAACTCAGCATCTGTGACTACCCACAGGAGGCCTGTACAAGACTGGCCCCAGTAGTGGTCCGTCTTGGGAGGGGGCTGCACACCTCTTTGAGTGTATGTAGGCAGCAAATTATTCTTGGGGGACAGAGTGATTTTTCTTTGGTGGTATAGATGCCCACAAGCTGCCCACGCTCCTTCAGGAAACCCCAGTCAAACTCGGGGTTCACCGGCTACACTCAGGCGGGATCATTTCCTTGGATGTCCCTCTGGTGGACCATCTGGAATGAGTAGGCCTTTGTTGATCTCCTCAGGAAAAGTTCATATGACACCGGAATCATTTGAAGAAGGGCAGGGGACACTGCTGGCAAGGCTTGAACCCAAGGACTGCTTAAGACGTGGGGATGGCAGTCGCTATGGACGCCGGGAGGAACAGACGTAGCCTGCTGCAGTGTGCGCCGTGCTGGTGAGTTGTCCTTTGCTGTTTGATTCTACAGAGGTACTGGCCCTGGAAGTCGGACTGGATTTCTGACCTAACTGTGTTTGTCTCAAAGTGTCCGTCAAGGCCTGATACCTAGGAAAGGGGTGACCCTCCTAACTCTGACAGGGCAGCAGAGAACAGCAAAACAGCCCAGGAGAAAAACGTTGTGTCCTTGAGAACAGCTAGAAGGGGAAACGTTTCCAACAGAGGTTACTGCTGGGTGTCCCCTGGTAGAAAAGTGCCTGCAGAGGAGAGTGGAGCTGGAAACTCAGCCTTAGGATGCTTCCCATGGAGAGAGCTCAACCGGAAAGCCAGCCGACAGCCTCAGCTTCCCCATTGCTTCTGTTGGATGTTGTGAGCACCCTGTTTGATGATGTCATCTCTACCTGTCACCATAGGTTATCTTATTAGAGAGCCCACCTGAGGGGATGCCCCACTTTGCCTGCCTCTCTCTATTGGGAACTTTGGCTGTCTATCTCAAAGGGGCTTCCACAGTCAGTGTCTGCTAGGTGTCTTGAAAGCACCTGATTTGATGATTTTTTTTTATCTATCTATCTATCTATCTATCTATCTATCTATCTATCTATCTATCTATCTATCTATCATCTATTAATCTATTTATCTATCTCATACGTGTACCAGCTGGTTTTGTGTGTCAACTTGACACAAGCTAGAGTCATCATAGAGAAAGGAGCTTCAGCTGAGGTAATGCCTTCATGAGATTCAGCTTTAGGGCAATTGGTGATTGTCAGGAAGCAGCTGCTTGACATAGTTCCAGCTTCTGGAGCACCGTTGCCCTGGAGAAAACATCTCTGGATCACCAGCCCACAAATGGGGTTGCTTTTTCCTATACGTCTGTCTGCTTTGCTACTTACTGTGACTCCATCTTTTTCCTCTAATTCAGCCTTAGTCAATGCAACTGGTAAGGTATTTAGGTGGATTGGGAGATTAGGAAATGGCTCAGAAACAACTACTATGGAAGAACAACTATAAACTCTTACTATGGCTGTAAAGGCAGTAAACCCTGAATTATCTAAACAAGAAATTGAATCCATAGAGGCCTTTTGTGCTAATTGTTCCCTGAAAAACTTTAGTCAACTTATGGATATCAAATGATATTAGCAATTGTTTGAGTTTTTACATTCAGCCCTCAGATTGCTGCAGTTGAAAGGAATTAGACCCTAGAGGATCTACTGGACTTATACTAACTTCCTTTTCTAGAAAGACTTGGTCACATGGAGATGGCTCCTTGAGATAGGACAGGACAGGACAGGACAGGACAGGACAGGATAGGATAGGATAGCATAGGATAGGACAGGACAGGACAGGGAGATTACAGGAGCTTTGTGTGGTTTATGAGGAAGGGGCTGGAGACCTTCTGAAGATCACTCCTATTACAAAAGATGATCAGAAAGAGCTCAGAAAGAAGTTGCTCAGCTACAAACAGAAGCTACGAATTAAGAATAGTCCAGTTTGTTTAGCACTTCTTTGTTCTTATGCCACTTATTGTAACCGCAAGATCTTGCCCAGATGAGCTATGATGTAGAGGTTTGTCTGAGAAAAGCACTGAGTCAATGATTCAAAGTGCTTGCTTGCTTGCAATGCAATCACTGTACCGTGTATGTAGAGGCCAGCTTGCTGTATTCTGTTTATTCTCATCTGTGGGTCTTTGGGGGAAATCCAATGTTCTGGGGAAAGACAAAAACGTTTTTGATCATGTAGAAAAAAATGTATAAGGAAATGATTTAACTATAAAAGACTGGGATTGACTCTCTGCTCCAAGAGAAGAAGAAAGAATGAAAGAAAGAATGAGCAGAGAGACTGCCTCCCTGGAATAGTCTCTTGAAATGAGTCATCCATCAACTTGTAACACTCCCTCTCCCCCCATATGTGAAGTGATTTTCTCTATCACCATCCAAGGCTGGTCCCGGCAAGTGATCAGTGGGGGAGAGCCCAACCCATCTTGGGTGGTTCTATCCCTAGGCCAGTGGTCCTGTGTTTTATTAGAAAGCAGGCTGAGCAAGCCAGGTAAAGCAAGCCAGTAAGCAGCACCCCTCCATGCCCTCTGCTGTTCATGCCCTCAGCTCCTGTTCCAAGTTGCAGTCCTGTTTGAGTTCCTGTCCTGACTTCCTTCAGTGATGAAGTATGAACTGGAAGTGTAAGCCAAATAAAACCTTCCCTCCCCGACTTGCTTTTTGGTCATGGTGCTTGATTACAGCAATAGAAACTCTGACGAATATAATATGCCTATCTATTATCTATGTATTTATCTATCCATCCATCCATCCATCCATCCATCTATGTATCTATGTATCTATCTATGTATCTATCTATGCATCTATGTTCTATGTATCTATCCATCCATCCATCTATCCATCCATTATCTATGTATCTATCTATGTATCTATGTATCTATCTATCTTCTATTTATGTATCTATCTACCTATCTATCACCTATTAATCAATCATCCACCAATCTATCTATCTCTTATTTATTCTTTTACTTCAGGTGCCTGGTGTTAATTTTATTGGGAACATGACCTTCAAAATGTCACAGAAAAGCTGACTGAAAATTATCTTGTACCCCAGGCTTGCCACCTACCTTTTCCTTCTCAGGACAGCCAGCAATGTCCTTTCTGGAGCTTTCTCCATCCAACCTTGTAAACAATAGCTTTCACCTCTGCGAACCCTGAGTGCAGTAGGGACATTCTCACTACCACATTTTTGGCACCAGGTTAGAGGCAGCAACCAGAGGGCAGATCTCTCTGCTCTGTTCATTCTTGTAACTGTGGGAGCCATTCCAGGCCCTCTCAATGTGTGGTGAGTAACAATCAGAACATTAGGAAGGAGAGGTAGCACAGCAGCTGTGGTCCACCCTGCCTGTAGAGTCACCACACCCAAGTTCAGGCTCTAGCCGTGTCATCGTTAGCTGTGCAGCCTTGAGCAGGTGCTTGCTCACTTAGTCCAGACTTGGCTTTCTCCTCAGCATATCGGACAGCACGGTATCGTTACAGAGTTGGTGGTGATGGTGGATGAGACGTCCACTAGGCAGACCACGCGTGAAGCCGCTGTCACAGTGGCTGGCACACTGTGGATATTCAGACAGTAGTATCTAGGGATAGCAAGGGCGAATGAAACAACAGACTGGGTAGACGTGGGGCCTGGTGGGCGGGGTGGGGGAGTCCTTGGACCTTACCACTCACACGTCTTCTCCAACGTTATCTTCAGTATGGAGTTGGGGTGGATTAGGAGACAGTTGAGGTCAGGAGATAAGCATAAGAGCATAATGTTAGGATCTGCCTGTGCAGCCCTGCCCCTCTCACAGATTCGGAACCCCACTTAGACCTTATCTGTAAATTTTACATGATAGACTCCCAGGTGCCAGAGTTTCTACTTGGGGCAATGAGCTTATATCAAAGGCAGTATTGGTGGTCACATCACTAACTCCCCATCCCCTTTCCTGCCACCTGCTCAGGCATCAGAGAGCCCAGAGCCCAGAGAGCATCAGGCTTACATTTCAAAGTAACCTTGTGTTCAGAAATCTGTAAGACGAGAGTTCCCCTTCCAACGCTTGGGCCCTGATACCTCTGCTCACAGCCCCCACACATGTCTGTGTGCCTGTGCCATTAATAACCCTTCTAATAAGCTTCTTACTCCCGAAGTCTGACTCAGCATCCCTCTTGAACCTACATGTGAAACCTTCCAATGTGTCTTATCCATGAGACAGACAGAGACAGAGACTCTGGAAAGAGCTAAGACAGACCTCAGGAACACACTTCCTCCTCTGGTCACGGCTTCTGTTTTTGTGCTCTGTGGTTTGGGTCACCATCCAACCCCTTTCACAGACATCTCTTTAGTCTGTGTCCTTTGGGCTGTTGGTCCCAGGCTGGGTAGAGGCGATCCCGGCAGAACTTGAACAGGCCTGTGCTGAGAGTTATGACCTCATGGGTCTATCTGTGCTTGATGGAGGGCTTGGGGGTAGCCCTATGGTTTTCTACACGCATGTGCTATCAGGACTCTTCACAAAACACCCCTTGTGCAATCCCTTAGCTGAGAGCTGTGTCTGGAGTTCGTGTTAGCTGACCTCTCTTCTGTGCTGGGGGAAGACAGCATGCAAGTGTGTGGGTGTTCCCAGCTCCAGTTTTACCAGTTTCAGGGCGACTCTCTTCCCACCTGGGCATGTGGAGGTCAGCCCCCTCACAGCTGTCGAGCTGCGTGCCCAGTTCTGGCCACTTATGAGCAGAGACAAAACAAAGCTCACTGTCCACCTGACTGTGACCCTGGAGACAGAGGACTAATGCAACCAGGACCCCTGCCCCCAGCAAGAGCCCCAAAGAGGCTCATGTTTCACCCCAGGGCTCCTGTTGGATTGGGCACTGGATTGTGGGAGCTGCTGTTTACGGGGAGACAGCCCAGTTCTTCTCACGCATGAATCAATGACGTCATGCTATCAGTCCTTTCACACCTGTGCCACCACCAGTAACTTATACCCTGAAGTTTGCCTGTGCCTTATGACTTACTATTGGAGGCTGTGGTTTGAGCGTGAAATAACTCCCAACTGGCTTGTGTGTTTGAACACCTTACCTTCTGCTGGTAGTGCTGTTCGGGAAGGCTGTGGCATCTTTAGGAGTTGGAGCTTTTTTTTGGAGGAAGTGAGTCACTGGGGCTGAGCCTTGCGGTTGTGTGTTTTGACTCCTGTCTGTTCATCCTCTGCTTCTAGACTGTGGATACAATGTGATACAGTCGATACAATATGACCAACCGACTCCTGCTAGGGCTGTTTGAACCCCAGTTTCCTGCTTGTGCAATGGGATGGGGCATCTTGTCCAGGTCTTCAGAAAGGATTTAGAGCTTTGTGCTCCTCAGAATAACTGTGTGTCTGTGTGCACATGCATGTGTGTATGTGTTTGTGTCTGTGGATGTGCATAGGTGTGTAGAGGCCAAAGGACAAACTCAGGAGTTTTTCCTCACCAGCATGGAACTTTCCAAGTAGGCTAGCCTGGCTGGACAGTGAGCCCTAAGCGCCCTCACCTCAGAGCTGGAGCTACAAGTGTAAGGCACACGCTATGCCAACTTTGCCGTCTCCCCAGGTTCTCCTTTGGAAATATTTCACTTTACACTTTTAAAGTTGTGTATAAAATCATTTTTAAAACTGACAAGGAATTAGAAAGAACCCAGGGTCAGGGATCTAGCTGATAGAAAGAGCCTGATGATGAATACTGCAGAAATGTCCCAGGATATGTCTCGGTAGCTTCGGTAAAGGTTCAGGTGCCTGGCCTTACATATCTTCCGGGACTGTTCTTCATTCTGTACAACAGGAGAGCTGAGTAGCCACAATGCGAACAACAGGCCGGTAATCAACCCCAAGACAAGATTACGGCTTTCAAGCTGGGGCGTACGTCAGAAGTACCCGGTCACTAAAGTAAATTAAAACACAGGTTTCTGGCTCTTATTTTAGAGTTCCTGACTTCAGCCCATGCCTGGGCTGATCTGCATGGAAACCACATTTGTGGACTCACATGACTAGAGGTTATAGTTCACAAAACATCCTCTGTGTCAGACTCTAATGGGACAGAGTGCGTCCGTGTTTTTCTTGGGCTGCTCTTCAATATCCAGGACAGGAGAGGGTGGGAGTGGCCCAGGGCTGCTTCTTCTGTGGCTCTTGGACCCAGGTTTTAAAAAGTAAAGGGGACTAGCCCTTAGTTACACAGAACCGAGGCCCAGGTGATTGAGTTCATGCAGAACATGTGTTTGGAGAACTCTGTGAACAAAGTTGGCTCTGAAACAACCCTTTATTTATTGGGGTGTGGGAATCTTGTAAATCTGTTGCACCCAAGGCAAAAGGCTCCGCGTATCGTCAGCAGGTCCTAGCTTGTGGCGCTGTAATTACTGAATTCCAGATGAGCGCAGTAATCCACCCGGAACACGGCTTTCTGATGAGCACCAGCTATTTCACCCCGGAAGGGAGTTCTCGGGACATGGTAGAAATCAGAGGTGGACAGTCACTGTTGTTACTTCTTCACTTCCTCTTCCCTCCTTCCTCGGCCCAGTCATTCCTGGGGAAATTAGCTAACTTGTGCAGAGATTTTTTTTTTTTTTCCAGAAGGAACTGAAGGGGGTAAGATGATAGGTGAGTGAGTCAGAGCAGGGCTGGGATGTGGAGTGGAGCTGAACTGTCTGCAAGAGCTCTTGTATTTACCTTCAGCTCCTCGGGAAGGAGGCAAGGGCTGAGACTTATGCTGTGCTGTGGGCATAGGAGCTTCAGGGGTGAGTTACAAGTTTTTGTTGGGAGTTCCCCAAACTCCCTCCAAACAGGCAGGAGCAGGGAGTGAGGGGGAGGTGTTTCTGGTGCCTACTCTCCTATACCCGTCAGACTTGCTTTTATTTCACGCAGGGCCGGGGTAGACAGCTCCTTAGAGCTCACCAATAAGGTCTGGGTTCACCAGCAGCTGTGCTCCCCATATATTTATTTGTGTATGTGTGTGTAAACATACATACACACACACATACATACATACATATATACATACAGTGACTGCGGAGGCCAGAAGAGGGAGTCAGATTCTTTGCAACTGGAGTTATAGACAGTTGTGAGCTCCCCAGTGTACAGTGTCTGGTTGACTCAGACGCCACAGAGGCCAGCACTGGTGTCCTGAGCTGCCACTCTGCTGCAGAGTCTCTGTTGCTGGCAGGTAAGAACAGGATTCCAGTTCCACTCATTTAGAATTTCTAGCTTCTAACACCAGGCCTGGAATAAGGCAATATATTAACAGATGGTTCTGAGAGAAAGAACATAAGGCCTATTTATTATGGTGGGAAAGGGAAGAATGATTGTTCTGGAACCAGTACCTACATTTTCCATTTATTGAAATCTGCACCACACTAATTTATTATCTTATTTGTCTCTGAACTCGTTTGCCTAAGGAGAAGATGTATGTGGGCTCACATAGCAACGCTGATATATATTTTCCCAGTGTCTGGGTGTGTCTGTATGTGTCCTCTCTGTAAGCGGGAGAGGCTGGAGAGACGCGCGGGGTGCTGCTCCTCCAGGGAGCACCACAACTGCAGCTCCGGGCATCTCCTGGTTCCGGCCTTGACAGGCACCTGAGCTCTCATGAACCTACCTACACACAAATGCACACACATGCACATAATGAAAAACTATTTAAAAAATCTTTTTAAAAAGTAGGAGTCTCTTTTCAAAAGGAAAATAATTTTTTTTTCGTTTGTTTTGAGTATATTATGTTGTCTAGGCTGACCTTGATCTCACCTGAAGGCTGGCCCTCGCCCTGTAGCTGAGGCTGGCCCGATCCTTCTTCCTCTTCCTCTGAAGGGTGTAGATTTCAGTCATGTACAATCGTGTTCTGTGATTCTCTATGACCTTAAACAACGCAGACCCAAACTCAACAAAGAGGGCCCTCAATCCCTCTGTAGCTTCTGCTTCTGCTATTTATTTTGTGTTCTAGTAAGTTTTTCAGCTTGCAACGGCTGATGGGAAAACCTAGTGTATACACTGCAGGCGTGAGCTGGTCTCAAAGAAACAGCTCAAGGCACACTGGAAAAAACATGATTCATGGTCCTCTGGGCCTAGCCTTGGGAACCAGCCGTGGCTCACAGGCCATGAATTCTGCAGGAGAAATCCAGGCTTTCTTCAACCTCCTTCAACAATGAAGAAAGTACTTCAAACTGACCCCTCAAGGAGGGGGGTCTGGCTTGGTTTACAGTGGGCAATGGGATGGAGTGCAAGCCAGTATCAAGAGTGAGCTGTGTTTGCATTCTTGAGTGCCCCAAGGACTCCTGAATTCTAGTGTTGACTCTCCCAGATTGTTTGCATTGCAAATAAACCTGACTTTTACTGGAAGTCTGTGACTACAAGCCTTTGACCTCCAGAGAAGAGCCATGACTATAGGCATGACCAACCCAAGGCTGAGGACAGCTATGGATGTAGCCCAACACAAAACCAGAAACTGACTTAAAAAGCCGTGAGATTAATTGTTCATGGAGCAATTTAATTGTAACTCAAGCGGATGCTTCTGGAGCGTGAGCTGTGCAGATGGCAATGTCAAGTCGAGTTGATGTCAACAGGATGAACACGCGTGAGTGTACGATGGCTACTCCCACCGGGGACCCTTCTTTTCACAGAGCTCAAGATCGCATGAGTTATTGTCCCTAAATGACAGACAGCACTGTGTCCTCAAGAGGTTGCCTTAGCCCCAGAGGCTGTGTGGTCCCGGAGGAATATGTCGTTTTCTCAATTTGATTTCCCCTTACTAAGATGCCTTTTTGATGCGCTCTATTTCTGTGAGTAGGAGTTTGTTTGTGCTGTAGTTTAGAGAGTTTGGTGTGGATTGCCCCGAGATGGGTTCACCCTCAGCTTGTACGCACTTGTGAACATCTATGGGGTGTCTGGCACACCGGTGGAGTAAGATAGCTACTTCCCTCTGACCTGTCATGATGGACCAGGTATTCCTTTTAGAGGGTCTTTTCCCCATTATCTTCTAAAATGTCCACGAGGAAAGTAGGGTGTCAGCAGCACAAAACAAATAGTACTGAAGTGACATCCAGTCTTTTGAGGTTGTGTATGGATGCAAGAGAGTACCCCAGTGTCTTCGTTTCTAGCTCAGAGCAACCTATCTGCAGCCCAAAGGATGCTGAAGCATGAAGGGACATTCTGTCAGAAACAGCTGCCCAGAGGCAGCTTTCCCCAGTAGCCTCATCTCTAACTCGTGGCCTACTTAGCATCACTGTCTCTCTTAGCACTGACAGTAATTATTTATTTTATTACATTATTTACTTATTTGGGGGGAACATACCAAGCTGTACAAGCGGGTCTCAGAGGCCATGTTGTGGGAGCCAGTTCTCCCCTTCCACCTTGCGGCTTCCAGAGACTGAAGTCAGGTAATCCGCATGGCACCAGCCCCTCTACCCACTGAGCCATCTCACTGGCTCTAGAACTCACTCGAAACATTTATTGTTTTTTAACGTGTTTGTGTATAAACATCGGTGGGTTTACATGCACCCCATACATGTAGGGGCCCACAGAGGCGAGGAGCGGTGTGGGATGCTTAGAACTGGAGTCGTAGGTGGTTATGAGCTACCATGTGGATGCTGTGACCCAGGCTGTCAGGGTGGTCAGAGCGCTAAGCCATTTAGCCATCTCTCCAGCCCTAAGAACTTACTTTAAATTGCATGGAAAGCATCGTCCTGAGTGAGCTGTCCCAGAAGCAGAAAGACACACAGGGTATATACTCACTCATATAGACATATAATATAGGATAATCCTACTAAAATCTGTACGTCTAAAGAAACTAATCAAGAGGGAGGACTCTTGCTGAAAAGCTCAATTCCTATCCAGAAAGGCAAAGAGGAAGGACATCAGAAGAAGGAAAAAACAGGGAATAAGTCAGGAGTCTGCCACAGAGGGCCTCTGAAAGGCTCTGCCCTGCAGACTATCAAAGCAGATGCTGAGACTTATGGGCAACTGTGGGGCAGAGTGCAGGGAATCTTAGGAAAGAAGTGGGAAACAGTAAGATCTGGAGAGGACAGGAACTCCACAAGGAGAGCAACAGAACCAAAAAATCTGAGCACAGGGCTTTCCTGAGACTCATACTCCAACCAAGGGCCATTCATGAATTTAACCTAGGACCCCTACACAGATGTAGCCCATGGCAGTTCAGTGTCCAAGTGGGTTCCATAGTAATGGGAACAGGGATTGTCTCTGACATGAACTGATTGGCCTGCTCTTTGATCACCTCCCCCTGAGGGAGGAGCAGCCTTCCCAGGCCACAGAAGATGACAATTAAGCCACTCCTGATGAGACCTGATAGACTAAGATCAGAAGGAAGGGGAGGAAGACTGCCCCTATCAGTGGACTTGGGGAGGGGCATGTATGCAGAATGGGGAGGAAGGGAGAGGTTTGGAAGGGGAGGAGGGAGGGAAGTACAGGGGGGGATACAAAGTGAATAAAGTGCAATTAATAAAGAATAAAAAAGAAAAAAACAAAATGAAACAATAGCTTACTTAAGTGAAGATTTTTTTTAACCTAATGGGGTTTGTGATACACTCAGTACAGGGCTAGAAGGAAATATTCTAATGTGGTCAAAAAGCCTAGCTTCTATCATTCTATTAGAGCTCCATTATCTGTGAGAGCTCAGACATGCCCGTCTCATCGTCATAAGACAGATGTCAGACTGCAGCTATCTCACTGGCATTTCTGGCCAGATGAAAAGAATTGGCAAGTGCACAGATTTAATGCATTAGAGAAACCTCATGCAGGGCACTAAAGTGTGGTCGGTATGAAGGCATCAATACCCTTTAACAATAAACCAAGAGTGACCAAGAGTTCAACAGTGTTATGTTAAGGAGGAAACCAAAGCACTCCCCTTGGTGTCAGTTGACTGAAATGAGACTTGAATTCTCTCCTTCACTCTCCTGTGCCTGCAGAGCCCCTGTCTGTCTACTGCACAGCCCTGCCTCTGTGCCTGCCTGAGTACTCTTAGGAGTCAGACTGTCCCTATCTTCATTCCTAACAAAGGATTTTGCTCTCTCATTTTTTGAACATCACAGAAAGCATCACATTGGGAAGGAATGAAGAATACTTCCAGACATCTTTAAGTCACAGGCTCCAACTGATCCCAACCAACCAGCCAGCAAACAGTAGTACAAACATCATTGCTCATCAAACAATATCCATACGTTATGTTCAACATTTATGGTGACTATTCACCTATAAGACTCCTTCCAAACTATTTGCTGCTTCCATAAAATGATTATCACAACACACATGCAAGGACAAATGCATTATTCTGGGTCAGATGCCTGAATGAGCACATAATTTGAGACTACTGCTATGTGTGAGCTTAGGTTATACAAGTTGTTCACATGGGAAATCCAAGGCAAGTAAGGTTGGTTGATAGCTTGTTTTCTTTAAGCAATCAGGCTGAGTACAGTGTAGGCTGACAGTCTTAAGTTGTCTCAAGGTGTATATCAGCCCTGTCTCTGGGCTCCAGCAGAGGTTCTGGGCTGTTGAGTTCGAGAGAGATTTCCATCCATGCGCCACCACAGGCAGGATCTCATTAGCGGAACACACTAGCTCCGCCTTTCTCTTCCTGGTGCTCCTCAGACCACACTTACGTCATGCGTTCACCTATGTAATGAAGGCTAAGAAAGAAAATGACTGACTTTGTGGGAAGAGGTGTGCTGGCTCCTGCCTTCGAGCTTTGGCTTATTGTTCAGATTTTATAGTGACACTAATAACTTTTGGTGGGACAGAGGAAGTGAAATCACATAGGTTCAGTAGCCTCCGCCACATGGGGGCCGAGGGACAGTTAAAGGAATCAGAGGCCAAATCAGAGGCAGGAAACAGGAGAAGCAAGAAATGGCATCTCTGGACTCAAGGTGATGTTCATTTGAAAGCTATGAAATAGTGGTTCCTTGAGCATCTGAGAGGATGGTTGCTGGATGTGGAAACTAAGCTAGAAAGAGCTCCAGAAAGAAGGATGTCTGGTTGCTGGGGCCACGGGCAGCAGCTGGCCGCTCTCAGCTTTCTGGCAGGAGGAGGCTAACTGGAAAGGGGACCCTATGTTTACATTGCTAGTGGCTCAAGGGAACAAATGTCCATCCCAAAGGTTCTCTCTGGACCCATATGACCTCTAGCTTATTCGCACTCCTGTGCACAGTTGGAGTGAGTACTGTCTGGATGTGTCTTCCTTTCTCATCTCCAAGCAAGTATGGAATAGGTAAGGTCAGTCTAGAATCCACTGAGGTGTTGTCTAGCTTCTCTATGGCCATAGATTAGAGCTGTAAGACAGGAAGAAAGGCCTCTATATTACATAGAAAATTTGGGGGCAAAAAGAACTGAACCTGGCTGGGAAGATGGCTCTGTGCGCAAACCAGTAGCTGTGCAAGCTGAAGGCCTGGGCTCAGATCATCAGTGCCTGTGTTTAAATATCACAGTGGAACGTGTCTGTAATCCCACTGATCTCAGGGGAAGACGGGAGGTGGGGATGGAGGTTCTGGGGCAGCCAGCCTGGGGTATGCCACAGGGAATAGCAGGAGACCCTGCCACAAACAAGGCGGATGGTGAAGACCAATGCCTGAGGCTGTCCTCTTACCCCCACGTGCAAGCTGTGGCACACATTAGCCTGCACACACACACACACACACACACACACACACACACACACACACACACGGCAGGGGATGGTCCTGGGCCCACACAGTTAACAATGAAACAATCCATTTTGAGGTGGTGTTGATGCTATAAAAAACCATATATCAGGCATGACATAATAAAGTTGTAATTGATGGTACAATTAAAATATATACTTCAACTTTGGTACCTTCACCACCCAGAATATTACCTCCCTTAACACACTTCAGCCAAGGCAGATGTCTGTGGATAGTGCACTGAAGAAATTGGGGGTTAGGGCTGGAAATGTGAGCTAGAGCACATGGCTGGAATAGATGAGCTAGGTTCTCATCATGAATTCTTGCCACCACGCTCTGGATCATCTTAATGCAAACAGAAACTAATGGAGTGGGGACCATAACCCAGGTGGTGCTTTCCTGGGAAGGGGCGCTTTCAGCTCAGCCATGATCACAAATTTCCAGTAGATGGCACCAGAGAGCTGAAAATAGTTGCAGAAAATATTGACACTGACCACCAATGCTGCCTAGGGGCATTTCAGGGTGGGGACATGGGTTTAATTATGCACTTGGGTAGCTGCGTGGGATGGGTGGAATTACAGGGTAGGGGCCGTCTTTTAGCTTGGTCACTCAGGGCCCTGTGAGATGGTTCATACCTGGCTCAGACACTCGGCCTTTGCAAAGGAACATGTGGGGAGTGTTTGGGAAGAGAGCTCACGGTTTAAAGGGAGACCGGCCTTAGAGATGGAGTGACAGGTGACCGAGTGGCTGGGAAGAATTGGAAAAATGACTGGAGTTGGAGTTGGAAAACCCTCAGAGCACACATGCTGAAGGCTGGGTGCCCAGCAGAGTGTATGGGCAGGTGACAGAAGCGAGGAGGCAGGCCTGCTGTGTGGCCTCCAGGAGGCCGTGGCTGTGCCCTCGAAGGGGGCTGTGCAGGGGTCTCCTTCTTGTGCACACCAGGTGCTTGTTAGCATATTGGGGGCTATACGCCTTTTTGGGGTAAGGGGAGGATCAGGAGCACGGGGAGGAAAGGACCTCTCCTGGTGACAAGGGGGGGTTCAAAGTCTTCTAGAGAGAGCAGGGAAGATGAAGAAAGTGTACAGCTACCTCTCGTTCAAGCAGCAGAAGGCCAGGAGATGGGGCATCTCCTTTGCTGAGTGGAGCTGGCATCTGAGCTGGCACTGAGCCTTTTCCAACAAAGCCTAGGCACATAAAGGGACCCTCGTGGCCAAGAGCAACAAATGGCACCTCAAACTGTGCTCAGGGACTCTCTCCAGGGACCGTCCTGGCTCCAGAAAGCAATCTGGCAGACAAGTCTGGATAGCAGATGGAGCAAGCAGGGGTATGTGAGACCCTCCCAGCTGAGACATTCCTGTGGACATTAAACAAGGCCACTGTGGCCCAGAGGAGCCATCGCTGTGCTCCAGCGAGACAAGATGCCAGATGGACGTCTGTCTCACTGTGAGGGTTTAAGTAAGATCCGGTTCTTGCCATCCTTTATGAGTGGCCCCAGCACAGCGCAGAATACTATCTCTTATGTCTCTCCTTCTTTGAAGAAAAATGCTGAATCCCCCTGTTCATGGGGTCACCGGAAGAGGTGGGCTGTTACCAATCCCTCTGTTTACACAGATTAGGGATACTCTGCTGGGAGCAGGTCAGGGGAAACAGCCCGCTCTTTTCCTCATCTTTGTGCATATACAGACTAGATAAATTTCCATTCCAAGCACGTCTTATTTTCTGACCTACCTCTGTGGCTCCGAGGCCACCCAAGTCCTTGGAATTTGGTTTTGGCACAAGTGAAAGAAAGAGTGCCTCTCCAGCTTACTGCCCCTCCCCTCTCCTCCCCTGTGGGTCTTAGTTTGTCATCAGATCCCAGTTTTTATCTGTGAGATGAACCCAGAGAGAAATGGGGGATGTGACAGCCTCTGCCTGGAACACTGGCTTTAGAGTCCACTCACAATTCACGCCTGGAAATTCAGGTCTCTGATGTTTGTCTTGGTGTGCCTCTGAGGGTCCACACACACAGTCTGATGCTAACTGGTGTCATTTCTGGTGCCTACTTTATTGTAGCATTGGCCTTCTTTTGGGCCTAGCCACATGACATGATTTCCTATTTGCTAGTGTGTCGATTAGCCAATGGAATTCTTTTGACTTAAGTGGGGTCATCTGAGTCCAGTGACTTCCATGTGGCAGGGTGTGGCCAGTGGGGCTAAGTTCAGCATGTGCCTGTTTTAGTGTTCCAGTAATGGGTATGGAAGCCAGGCTTTAATATATGTCAGACAACTGGTCTACCACTGAGATCTAGCCTCTTTAAAAACTTGGATTTACTTTTGGATAAGGGCTAGCCTTGAACTCACTTGTGGTCCATTCAGCCCAGCCAATCATGGCCTGGAGTCCCTCCCTTCCCTTCTCCCTTCCCATGGATACCATAGAAAAGCTCCTGTGTCTTATCCTTGCTTACCAACTCCTGACCAGCTTTCCTCAGCTCCCTTCACACAGGTAGGGGCAGTGGCTGCCTGAGCCCCTGTGCTTGCCTAGCATGCAGAAAGCACGGGTAGCCCCCTCGCTATTACAGTGCACACTGGGCTTGGCTGGATACGCCCATGGTCTCAGCTTTGGGGCTTTGGGGTAGTAGAGGCAGGAGGCTCAGGAGTTCAAGATCATTCTCAGAATACTCAGGTGTTTGAGGCCAGCCGGGGCTACATGGAACTCTATCTCCAAAACAAGCCTTTCTTCATGATAGACACTTCCATGCTTGTGTATCTTCTTCTAACTGAAAGAACCGTTTAATAAACTCTCCATTGGCTCTTGCTCTTGTACTGCACCCACGGTGTGGCCCGTGACATGCAGCCTGGTCTTATAAACACATCCTCCCTCAGGCCCGATTCTTCCCATCACCTTTAAGTCATCCTAGGGCCAGCTGGGATGAAGATCTCAGACACTACCCCTGACCCACTGTAAGACATTTTCCTGAGTGGGTGCTTTACTTCTGATGGTGGAGGGAGAGATTTGTGGAGAGCAGCTCTTTTGCTGGGGAATGGGTGACTGTGCAGTTAGTTTTGATGCAGTTCCAAAAAGCTGTCACCATTCATATTTCCACAGAGCTCTTTCTCTGCAAGCCCCTGTGGGGATCTTGTTTCTGGAGTCTGATCCCCCATCTTGCAGGTGAGTGAAGAGCCCAGGGGCCAGGGTAGGGCTGCATCCAGGTGCAGCCACCAAGACACCACTGACAAGTGAAAGCAGGGTGTTTCCTACAGGGGCAGATCACTGGGATCTTTGACTTGAGAATGTGCCAGTGACATGGTCCATGGCTTCCTGTCTACTGGCTGGGCCTCCCGGGGGTGACAGGGAGAAATTTGCTGTCAAATGACTTCTGCTCCATTTGCTTTCATGATTAGCTAAATATTGAGGTTTTATGGTTCCTGGGTTCATTTGTCTTTTTAACGTCTTCTTTTTATCCATTTCCCCCAGCTCTTGACTTACAGGGTGGGGCCTGTCTTAGTGGCAGTTAGCTGGTGTGGGGAGTGGCAGGGAGTCCCTGAGCAACGAAGACACGAGGCCTGGCTGTTCATTTCTCAGGGGCATGACAGCAGCTTCAGCCATTGAAAATGTATTTTACATCTTAGAAAAGTGCAAAAGCATATTGTTTATGGGCATGCAAGACATGTTATTTTAAAATTAAATTAATTATTAATTTAATTAAAATAATTTAATATTATTAAAAAATAAATTTTAATAGAAGTTTTTAAAATAAACTTTTTAATAAAGTTTTTTTTTTTAACTTTAAATTTCATGTGCATGAGCGTTTTGCTTGTACGGCTGTTCTCTCTGTTTAGTGCCCTCGGAGCCTAGAAGAGGATGTCAGATTCCCTGAACATGGAGTTTCGGACAGTAGTGAGTTACTATGCAGGTGCTGGGAATAGAACCCTGGTCCTCTGGAAGAGCAGCCAATGCTCTTAATCACTGAGCCATCTCTCTAGTCCGCAAGAAGAAAAATATTATTTTAAAATATCACAAACCAGAAATAACTGTTGCTAACATTTTGAAAAGGTCATTTCAAACTTTTATTCATTTATTAAATGTCTTATTTTAACTTTTGGTGTGTAACCTCCCACTTTAGGTTTTTAACTTTACCTTTGAGAATTTCATACATGTATACAACAAAATACATACCTGCCCCCAGCTCCCCTACATGTCTCCCCACAGGCCTCCTCCCAACTTCATGTTCTTTTTTTTAAGGTAACTTCAATGTTTTAATCAAACAAAATGGATGAGCAAATGTCCCCATCATGGTTTCCTCCCTCATCAGTATACCAGTTCACAACAGCAGCTTTTGTCAGGCCTTGAGTTGTTGAAGCAACCTCTGGTTCGTATGTGGTTTTCTCCAGGTTTTTACTATTGTAACAACATCTCTAACAGATAGCTTGTCTCAAACGTCTCTGTAATTGTGCAATTATCCTCTCAGGCCAAATGCTTGGAAGTGTGGTTGCAGAATTAAAACACAGTTATGCTGGATAAACACTTGAAAAAATGTGAACCAGTTCATGCCCAGCAAAGAAGGATCTGAACAGGGCTTTCCCCAGGCTCTGCCTATTTACTGAGAAGTGTTGTGGCCTCCAACAGGTGGGCCTGATGTGTTTAGCACTAACTGCATTAAACCCTAGTCCTGCCCTCAGGAGAGGCCCCTCCTCCTGACCTCACCATGTATAGACCAGTCTGTGGGAATTCCACGCAAGTTACAAAATCCTGATGCCAGTGTCCTCATGGGCAGCATGAGCATCCTTTATACACAATGCTTTGCTGCATGGTTGAGGGGACCAATGAGTTGATGAGGAAGGGGGCATCCCCACTGCGTCTGAGGCCCCATGGCTCTCGGTACACTTCTTTTTGGAGGGTCTTTGGAGGTACCCTGGAGCTGGGTGTGGTGGGAGGTGCTTATAATCCCAGCACTTGGGAGAGGCTGAAGCAGGACTGTCAAAAGCTGAAGGCCAGCTTGAACTGTCATGAGACCTAGGGCCAGGGGTGCCGTAGCTCGCAAGAAGAGGGCTTGCTCTGCATCTGCAGCCCTAGGTTTGATCTCCAGCTCTGCAAGAGAAAAAGGTCAGCTGACCCACCACTCGCTTTAAGCAGACCCGAAGCAGACAGGTGCCTGAGGACACGCCTGAACAAGCAGGAGCCGATGCTCGACCCAGGCTTCTGTTGCAGTGTAGGCGCAGTTACACAAGCGTCCTGCGGGGAGGACCCCACTGCCTGTCCTCCACGCGCACAAAGACACCCGTGTGTGCGCGCACAGCCGGTGCGTGTTCAGTGTGGCTGGTCATCAATGGGCACTTACAGCGCGCGAGATTTAGCCTCTGGAGAAGTTGG
The DNA here is from genome assembly GCF_907164565.1 of Psammomys obesus. Lineage (NCBI taxonomy): Eukaryota > Metazoa > Chordata > Mammalia > Rodentia > Muridae > Psammomys > Psammomys obesus. Next base: position 65,574,452 of record NW_026585504.1, on the reverse strand, counting down.
AGCACATTACCTCTCCACACCTCAGTCTCGTTCTCTAGCAAAGAGGATAATTGTAGCGCACACCTCACAGGAGAGTAACGAGCACTAACTGTGGGGGAGGGGTGTCCTCAGCGAGGGTGTGTGTTGGGGGGGTGCTCCAGTTGGTCTACTTACACAGCCGTGATGACTGAGGTAGGATAGGTCTGTGTACTGTCTCGGCAGAAGAGCAGGAAGGGTGGAAAAGAGACTTGCCTCAGTTTCCCCAAAGGCACTTCCGCCAGCCAAAGGAGGGTCACATTTTGGTCTCAGTTTCTCCCTCTTCTTGTCCTTTTAGCTCCATCAAGGGAGGCAAAGCTCTTAGTGCAACTCCAAGCTGAAAGTGCAGCTCAGAGACGGTGGGGCCAGCCTCCTGGCTCTGGCTGTGGAGCGCTCCTTGGAATGCCTCCCTGTTTTTTGTCATCTGCAGTGTCTGTGGTCCTGGGCCAGGCCTTGAGCCACAGACAAGCCATGCTCCTGAACATGCAAACATGGGTGCGTCTTTTCCAGATTAAGGCTGAAAACAGCTCAGGCTCACTATCTCCTTTATCCGTCCAGGACCCCAACCCATGGGACAGTGGCACCAACATGGGTGGGTCTTCTCTCCTCCGTTAACCCAGTCTAGAAACTTCCAGACAGTCCAGAGGCTGGTCTACCAGATGACTCTAGCTCCTGTCTAATTTGAGATTACCCACCATAGGGACCAGTCCCTTTAAGACATTCTCCTTTGGAGGAGTTCTAAGAGTCAAACAACAGCAGTCATAAACACAAGGGGTCAGCTAAGCGGATGTCTGGAGCCTTCTGGATGCTGATAGTACAGTTGAGGGGTTTCAGGGTGGCGAATGCTGCCATCAGAGGCTGTGTGGTAGGAGGTGTCCCCATCTGTGACACTGAGAGCTTGGGTGATTTAGGATTGGAAGCAGTAGACTGCACTGAGGACAGTCACTGAGTGAGACACCGACAGATCAGAACGGAGTGAAGAGCAATGGTCTTGTCCCGACCAACAATGTAGCTGCAGTCCTAGGGTGCTGGGCAGGCCCTCAGTTGACGGGCGGGAGCCAGCTGGTTCTCCACTTGATGACACCCCTCTGAATTCATTCCCTATGGTTTTGAAGCTATGAAATCCAATTCCTGCCGCCTGCCTCCCCGTCAGCTACATCGCGCCCTGTAGGGGTGTACAGGACTTGTGAGGGTTAGCCTGCTGTTTATCAATCCTGTCCACACATCTCCACCTTCCTCAGTACTGTAACAAGGGTCAAGTGAAAGAGGGAACCAAATCCAAGTAACTAGCTGTTCCTCGAGACCCTCCTCCATCTAAGGAGAACTCAGTATCTGTCAGTGATGAGGGTGATTGGCCTTCAGCAACAGGAGCTCAACGAATGATGGTCCAATTAATCTGTGAGTGGTTGTTGATGCAAATGAGAGGAATAATCATTATCTAGCCAATTTCTTTAAACCCTTTTCTATATCCTCGATCTTCCCATTTGTTCTGTTGCCTCATGCTCATAAGGTGTCTGTTGCCACTCAGACATCATGTCCGTGTTTAAGACAGGGTAATATAGAGGAGAAAGATTTTGCAGCTTTTATGTCCTCAGTTAGAAAGTATCAGTTTTCTCAGAACTCCTGTGAAATTTTCTGCTCATACCTCCCTGGCCATAACTCAGGAATATGATGGCTTCTGTCAAGCTGGGAAGGTAACTGTTTAGGCAGGCATATTGACACTCCTACCCAGTATATGGGTTCATTCAGGAAGGAGCAGGCAGGTTCTTAGCCACTCACTAGACTCGTGTATGGCTGTTCCCCGTGGCCCCCTCAGCACGAATCCTTTTCCTAAGAAGTTCTTCAAATTTCTGAGCAAAAATGCTTCTGGAAGCCTTTCTCCTTGCCAGGTTGTTAGATGTTTCTAAATCACCCTGTGCTGCCTTCTGAGTTTGACAAGAATAGACTTGCTTGATAAAAGCAAATGTCAAGTTACAAATACTGGCATCAACTTACTCACTGTAAAGAGGGAAAATAAAAATGGCTGCCAGGGGACGGCTGAGATAAAGAACAGGCAGTGTGCATATAAAGCCTAGCAGGTGCTTGGTATCCAGTGAGACTGGCTGCATTGCTTGTTTCTGATTTTGGAGCTCCCCTCCCCCTCTGTGCTATTAGCATCAGGAACGACCATATTAATAAGCACTGAGAATTTACCTCTTCGGTTCCTCACTTAGAACTCACAGACAGGGATCTCAAGAAACACAACTGTGCTCAGGACTTCAGAAACATCTTACATCTCTGGCTTAATTCAATTTGCAATTTGCTCAGCCAGAAAACTTAGATCTATAGCAAACCAGACCCAATTAGTTCTGGCGCTTGCTTCATGGATCTGCTTGTTACCCAGTAATAATGTGATCAATACTGCCCATCTGGCATGATGGCAGAGGTTCTACAATGTGCAGAGGAATTCAAGAGGTCATCTAGCTTACAGCAAAACACAGGAGCGCTTAGTCCAGTGTCTACAGGAGAACCTGCCCTTCATTCAGGATGAAGATGCCCTTCACATGGCAGATATTGGGAAAGCACCAAAAGGATCATTCCTCGAGCTGCTTTTTGCTGCCATCCCTCCATGTCTTCGTCATTCCTTCATTTAGATGTGGTCTGTAACCAAGCTGGCCCCAAACTCATTATATAGCCAAGGATGACCTTGAACTTCTGATCCTCTTTACTCCACCTTCCCAGTGCTTGGCTTGCAGGTGGGTGGCGTTTCAGCCTGGCTTACAAGGTGCGAGGGATGGAGCCCAGGGCTTCATGCACGCTGGGTGAGTGATGCTCCAACTGAGCTACACACTCCAGCCTCTCTCCCTCTTTCTTGAGAGATTTTACCCTAATATCGAAGGCCTGTCCAAGCAGAAATCTCACTTTCATTTCAGCACGTGGTTGACTCTGTGAGTCAGGCACATTGTTTGAGAATCTTCTACCCTCCAAGTACAACATATTGGGAAGATTAAAGAAAAGAACTTGGGTGAAATCATATGATGCAACCTATGTCTCCCCAAGGGTTTATAAACTGGCAGCAATTTCCTGGAGAAAGAAAGGCAGAGAGACAGACAAGAGTTGGTTGCTCAGTGGCATGGCTGCCTGTATGTTGCTTATATTCCCGTGATTAACCCCACTGAAACTCAGAGTTTCCCCAAACTACACTTGGGTAGTGTCATTTTTGGTTTCTGTTGCTGCTGTCTATCTCAAGAGAAGCTCACACAGTGCTGTCCTCTGCAGGAATTCCAATTAACTGCATTTTGGGGGTGGGACTGGGAAGCTGCCACAAAAAGTGCCCGTCTAGTCCAGAGCCTGGAGTTCAGAGTCAATCATTGCTGGGTACATAGTGATAAGGGGGATGAAACGGGTTTAGACAGATGAATCATTTCATTCACAGAAGAAATGTACTAGTCAGAGCTGGTGATTGATGGACAACCAGGAGCCTTTTGAAGTGACCAAGAATGCAAGCTATTTCCACCATGTCATTGTGTGTGAGAGTGTGTGTGTGTGTGTGAGCACGTGAGTGTGTGTGAGCACGTGAGTGTGTGTGAGCACGTGAGTGTGTGTGAGCACGTGCATGCGTGCTTGTGTGTGTGAGCGAATGCTTCAGGGTTAGTTATTAGTGCATGTATGAGTGTCTTTGCATGCACGCGAGTGCATGAACATACATGTTTCAGGAAGTTAGCAGGCAATGAAGAGAGAGATGAGATCCAGCCGGATCTTCCCCTCTGCCTTTCTTTGATGCAAGCTGAGTGGTTCCCTTTGATGCCTGGCTTCTGATCCCGTTGATGAGCTCCAGGTGGCTTCCGGAAAAGCTATGCGACCCTTTGTCATTTCTCTGTTGCATAGTTTGCCAACAGTGGGGTTTCAATTTTTTTTTTTCCTCAGGGCTGATTTATGGAAACAAAACAAGACAGGTACATTTTATGTCTTCATTTATGGCAATGGGGTGACCTCCCTTGTTTTAAGTGAGTGCAGTGAGATAGCCATAAAAAACTTTAGGATTGTGTATAGGAAGGAGCAACGCCGGAGGCTACCGCAGAGGTCACTCAAGCACCGGGAACCGCTTACAGATGACCAGCTGTGTTCTCTATAGAAACGGTGGCTGGAGACAAACAGGCAATGATGACGCAAAGCTTTCCTGAGGAGAGGGGTGCTAGTTTTGTGATCCTCGCCATTCTGTATTCATCATGTGCATTAGTGGAAAAGAGTCAAGGAAGCGGAATCAAGTTCTTTAGGGACATGGATATTAGCTGAATTGGCCCTGAACTTGAAGTTTCCCCAACTGTGCTGTTAGAGTATTATAGCCATTTAAAACATTTGCTTGATGTGTTTGTGTGTGTGTATGTATCTGTGCGTGTGTGTGCACATATGGAGGTCGGGCGTCAACAGCAGCTGTCTCCCTCAATCACTCCTCACGTTATTTTTTGAGACAGGTTTTCTCACGGAGCCAGGAGTTTGCCGTTTAGGCCAGCGGGCCTCAGGCTCCAGCCTGTGCTTCTCCGTGACTAGGATTAGAATTATGTGGGACTGGGCTTGCCTTTCTAGTGCCAGGTCTCGGGAATTGAGTCTTCATACTGTTACGGAAGCCACTTTCCCAACCGAGCCATCTTCTTAGCCCCTAGTTTCTTTATTCTTTTAAAGTTGGAAACAATTTATGTTTTCCTAGACTACAGATTTAGCATACTCTGAACCCAAACTGATAGTTCCGGGGCTGTCCAGGATGGCTAAATATTTAGTTTGGAATGGTCCTGTGTGGCACAGTCACCTCTGGCGACAGAGCTGCCCACTGTCTGTGCTGTTTTGTACAGAGCAGCCAGGCAAATCTAACACTGGCCATTTCCTATTGAATGTTAATGAATTCCAATTGCACGCGTGGCTAGTGCCTAATTTGTTGGACAGAGCAGTCATGGAGCATTGTCTGGAGAGATGTTTTAGGCTCCACATGTCTGCACTTGGCTGTGTCGTATGGAAGAGACAGGTGTCTCTCTTTGGTCATGGGCATGTGGTTAGCTACCAACTGTTTCTCCAGCCTGGCAAAGTGTCATAGTTGGAAAGCCTGCACATGTGTCACCCTCTCCACTCTGATAGGTACCAAGCAGTCATCATTCATGGCTCTGCCTTGATACCCTGCATGAAGCCATGAAAGTGAAAACAGGACAGGAAGACCAGAACCAGGGCTGGTGAATGCCCCCTGAGGTTCTCTGCACAGCATCTCTACACCTCTCCACACGGCATTTTAGAAACTCCATTGCTTGGCCCCCACAATGTCTTCTATCCCTTGATGTCATCTTCTGGCTGTGACACTCCCGTTTAGCCCCATGGTGGGGCCTCCCTCTGGTTTCTGATACACTACGAGTATCCCATTGTGCTTGCAAGCTCTTGGGCTTGCTGTGGTATTGTTCTAGCTTGTTGTGGTTTTGATAAAATCCCCACTGGTAACTTAGCGGAGGAAAGGGCTTATACTGCCAGGTTGCATTCCACCATTGAGAGAAGGTAGGGCAGGAACTTGAAGCAGACACTGCGGAAACTCTCTCTCGGGCTTGTTCATAGGTCTATGCTTAGTTAGCTTTCTTATGCAGCCCAGGCTCACACTCCTAGAAAATGGTGCCACCTGCAATGGGCTGGGCCTTTCTTCATCTTCAGTTGCCTAACGATCATTCTGATCTAGGCAATACTTCAATACTCAGGCTTCATTCTCAGATGACTCCTGGCTATGTGCGGTTGAAAATTAAAGCTAACTAGGAAAGGTATGAACATGACTCAGTTCCCCCCAATCCCCATCGAGACAGAAAATTGCTTGACATCATGACAGTATTGGAAGTTGGAACTGTTAGGAGGAAATTTGATCATGGGAACTGTGAGTTCTCGTTACTCCAAGATTAGATTTGTTTTGTAGAGAATGAGGTGTTATAAAACTTATCTATGTCCTTCTTATTCTTCTGGATGAGTCTGCTTGCCTTTCTTCTGTGCAGTGAGACCCCCATTTGGACTGCTCAGGCTCTAGAGCCAGGAGCTAAAATTCTCTTTATGTGTGTATTATGTGTATGTGTGTGCATGTACACATATGAATAGGTACGCATGCATATGTGTGTAAGCCAGACTGGGTCAACCCCAGGTACTACCCTCAGGTGCTAGCTACCTTCCTCAACCCCCACGGGTTCCAGGGTTTCAACTCAGATATTCATACTTGCAAGGCTAGTACTTTACTAGCTGAGCCATCTCTTGATCTATTGCATCCTGCAATTTTTATATAACCACCCAGCCTCAGGCATTCTGTTACAGCAGCAGAACATGAATGCAAACAGGGATGATGAGCATGGGCATGCTCTTGAGGGCGGGTCTGGGGACAGATCTTGGCAAAGTAAGGCCAGGAATCCAAGGGCGATCTTCCTGCTCTGCTAGGCATAGAAGCCTATCAACATTTGCTCATTGTCTAATGTTCACTTCCAAGACACAGTCTTATTACTGTGCAGCTAAAAGATGCATGCAGCTTCTTGAAAAAAAGAAAAAAAAGAAAACAAAATTGCAACCAAGGGACAACATGGTCACCTGAGCGGCCTATTTAACCTTTTTTCTCCACTCTGCCAATTCTGAGATGCAGGAAGGTTTGCGCTCAGAAAACTGCGTCTTATCTGGACCTAGCGATAGGACAGAGGACAAGTATCGTTTACAGTAATGGCTGATCTGCCATCAGCATGGGTAGAGTGAGGCTTCTGTGAAGGAGCAGGAGGGAGGCAGAGGGGAGGGGGGCCTGTGACAGGTTGAAGGGGCAGGTGGCTTCTGGGGTGTGGTGGGGTCTGTTTCCAGCAGACTATGTGATCAGACTGTGAACACTTGGGGTACAGTCGGCAGAGTCATGTCGGATTCTTCCTCAGGCAATTCTAAGTAAAGGAGAAAGCTTCTTTAAAATAATAAGTTGTTTTTTATTCTTGAGAATTTTATACATGTACACTACGAAACATGATCGGATCTAGTTCCCATCCCATCATTCCTCTCAAACTCTCCCCACCAGACTCCCCCCACTCTTTAAAATTTTTGTTTTTGCTAACCCACTAAGTCATATATATGTGGAGGTGGGATGGCCCTCTGTGTATGGGGAACCTCTCATTGGCCATACATTAAAAATAAACGGATTCTCTGCCTCCAGCAGCCACCAACTGCCAATATCTCCTTAATAAGCGGTGGATAAACACGTGTGTGTAGACACGTGCTCTTACAGAGATCTGCCACAGTGGTGCATTGTCTCTGTCGCACTCAGATGTGCGCAGAAATGGATTTTCCTCATTTGACCTGTTGCAGATCTAAGTTCCCTTAGGAGACCCATGTCTTGGGAATTATAAGCACCAGAAGGGACGTGATGCAGCCTAGTTTGGTAACGTCGACCTGAGTCAGTATTTGATGCCGTCTTTCCTACTTCTGTTGTATTTTCCTTCCTTCCTTCCTTCCTTCCTTCCTTCCTTCCTTCCTTCCTTCCTTCCTTCCTTCCTTCCTTCCTCTTCCTTCCTTCCTTCCCTCCTTCCTTCCTTCCCTCCTTCCCTCCTTCCTTCTTTTCTCCGGTGTGTGTGTGTGTGTGTGTGTGTGTGTGTGTGTGTGTGTGTGTGTGTTTGGGAGTTTAGGGAAGTACCTCTTTGGAGCTCTGGAGAGCAGAGGTATTTGATCTCTCCAATCCCCAGGATATGCACCAGTGACTGCCCTAGGGCTAGCACTTGTGAGAACCATGTGTTCAGATTCTGTCAAATGCTGATATTCACTGCTGCAAATATAGGTTCATTCCTTCCTTCATTTATTTTCATCTTAAATTTAAACTATTTATTGAGACAGAGGCTCCTGTAGCTTTGGTTGGCCTTGAACTCACTCTGCACTGAAGGGGATCTTTAAGTCTGTGATTCTCCTGTCTCTGCCACCCAAGTGTTGGGATTACAGTCATGTAATGCTGGGGATCCAACTGAAATTTTTGTTCAACCTGCTAACTGAGCTATGTCATTAGCCTGGGTCCTCACCTTTTAAATCCACTTTAAAATTTATCACTCATTTCCAGGACATAGGGCTTCTGTTGGACCACCATGGCTGACAAGCTTACTTACTACAACCCTGTATGACATAGCAATAGGAACAAATAAAAATGAGACCCGTAGCTAGTGGGGGACAGCCTCCCTCCTAGCAATCATTCACAGTTCTCTGTATGATAAACAACACAATCAAAAACAACTTGGGGAGAAAATGATTTATTTCACCTTAAGTCTTATAGTCTATATGAAGGAAGTCAGAAAGGAACTCTGAGCAGAAACTGAGGCAGAGAACATGCTGTTTGTTGGCTTGCTCCCCATGACTCACCCAGCTTGCTTTCTTACACACCCACCTGCCCAAGCATGGCACTACTTGCAATTACCTGTGCCTTCTGTATCAATTATCAATCAAAAAAATGCCCTAGAAACTGGCCCATGAGCTAGTCTGATGGAAACAATTTGAGTTGAGGTTCCTTTTCCCCAGATGATAAATAACAACAAGAAAAGCAAAACCAAAAGCCTAAGCATCACAGTAGGGTTCTATCTACCATCCTATTAAGGTCTCTATCCAAGCACAGACAGTGGGTGAGCCCTGGCCATAAGCATGTGAATCTTCAAGGAACAGTTCAGCACGTCGTCTGGAATCACACCCAGGGGACTGCCCCTGGATGCAGCGTCTGGCCCTTGTTGCCTCTATGTCTAGCTAGATGGTGCTAAGCTGCCTGGTTTTCCAGAGACGAGTGGGCCACCTTGCACTTGAGCTCAGTTCTCTGTCCCTCCTCCCGACAAATGCTGGGGAGCTCCCACCGTCCTGTCTTTGTGTCTTCATTCCTGGTGTGCTCAGCTACATTTAGATGCTTCTTTCTGTCTGGATAATGTTGGGTTTTCAAGCTGCTTATTAAACCAGGATCAATTTTGACATTGCTCTATTGAAAGCCAGCCTCTCCTTGAAGCCCCAAGAGCCAGCATCTGGGAGCCCGGAAGCAGGTTGTGCCAAATTGAAAGAGCTGTATTAGAATTTATCTTAAAAAATCCCTCTCAGCTGTCCATCAAAATCCATTCATAAACATACAGGGCTTTGAGACCGTCTCTTTTGCTTCTTTGAATTTGATGGAATGATTTGTATGATAGCACTGTGAACGAATGTAATTTGTTATATTTTACTAATTATTGAAATGTCATGCTCCGTAGTTGTAGTATTGTAGAGCCCTGGTAGCAGAGATATCCTAAAGGAGAGTAGAAATTAAAGCAGGCTTACCGAAAAGGACCAGAGAAAGGCCATTTATTCACAGTGTGCTGAGGGAAGGGAGTCAGCCACGGTTGCTTGCATTTCAGAAGAGACCTGAAGGCAGGCATGGGAGTGGGTGGGAAACTCTACCGAGTAAAGGAGGAAGGCTTCAAGCACCCCCCAGTTAGAGGATCCTAGCCTGGGCAAGCTGGGACAGGCTAGCTACAAGTGGGGCAGCCTAATGGAACTGTTTGGGGGAACATGTTTTACCTTCTCTGCTGGGTCCTGAGCTAGAAGTGGGGACCGTAATTAGGGAAATTGTCACTTATTAGCCAAATACTGGGGATTTGAAGCCAGTTGCTATGGGACTCGTTGGCTTCCTGGAGCAGTAATTAGAGACAGTATTCTGATTACTAGCAAGTAGGCTGGCTGTCCACACCTAGGTGATGGCTTTCTGGGGGAGTTGCTGCAGGTTGTGGTCAGATGTCTGGTTTGTCCACTGTGTATCTAGTCCCTTGGGCTCTTGTTGAAGTCCTTTCTGGACCTCACCTTTCCATCAGGCACCTCTAGAGAGTGAACTGAGAAGAGATCAGAGCAAGTGCCTTGTGTGGTCCTACAAGCCAGGAAGTCTCAAGAGCATGGGGCATTTCTGTGTGGCCAGGTCTCACAGGGTCTCATCTGTCCTGTCCACACTGTTCTCAGGATCCAGGCTCACAGATGCCTCTGCTTCCTGTTACTATTTGAAAAAAGAGGGCTAAGGTAGGTGGCTCAGTTGGTTAAGTACATGCACGCGAGTGTGTGGACCTGAGCCCAGTGTCCAAGAACTGACATGAGAAAGCCAGGCACTATGACAAATACCTGTAATTTCAGTGGGGGAGTCAGATTAGCCAAATCAGTAAGCACCAGGTTCAGTGAGATACCCGGCCTCAGAAGTGAGGTGGAGAGTGGCTGAGGAAGACACTCATGTGGGCCTCTGTCTCATACAAACAAGCAAGCAAGCAAACAAAAAACCACAACAGCTCATAGTGGTGAATCCTTCACTCTGTATCCCCTGAAAAGGCTAGTTTTGCTTCTTCCTCAAATGCTTGGTATAGAAGGCAGGGGACAGCCTGGAGGGAGAGGATGCCCACCTCAGGATCTGTCTGATTGCTTTTGTGTGGGTAAGAATGGAAGGGAAATACAGAACAGTAGAAAATATGACAGCCAGGGTCCCTACAGTGAGGCTGTGAATCTTCAGTGCTTTAGTTTTTATAGCTGCGATGTTAATCCACCTTCATACTCCTTGCAACACCACAGTTGGTGGGACAGAGGAGCAATCCCGGTCTCACACCACTCTTCTGTGATGTTGAGGAAATGTAGTTAGGAGGAATCTGAGGCTTGGAGATAGAACCTTTCAAAGCAAATATAGTTATTTTATATCGAGTTGTGGCTCCTTGAAGAAGTTCTTTTGTATGTTGAAAGGAGCTAAGAGGCGGGAAGAGACTGAGTAAAGGGCCCTTCAAAAGACTGTTCTGGAAAGAGCGAAGACAAGACTGTTTCTGGCTCGGAAGCTTTGGTGAGCATGGTCAGAGGTAACATGATGCTGCCTGTCACAGAAGCAACTCCTATGGCTCCTGAATGCAGGAGGGAGAGGTCTCTGCTTCCTAGAAGAGACCCAAGCCCCTCGCCAGAGGCACACGGTGGGAATTCAGGAACAACGCTACTGCCTACATAAAAGGTCTCAGGAACCACACATGTTCTGTGGCTTGACTTAAAAGCGGGTCAAGATGTTATAGAATAGAATCATTTAAATGCACTCCCAAACTAACAAGCAGCCCTTTCAACCAGCAGCCAACGATGTCCAGTCCAAATGCAGGGTAAGGGGAAGAGCGGAGGGGTGAGAAGGACTGGCCCACCGCTGAGGGGCAAACCCGACTGAGGCGAGACCAAGCCCCACTGTTTTTGCATGTCCCTGGGGCGCATCACCCCAAACTTCATCAGTTTATTCAGATGTCCCCTGCATGTAGTTAAGCTTGCAACCCTTGCCCTACTGCCCAAAGATGTAATGTGAGGGTTAGTTTTAAATGTCAGCCTGCTACAACTTAGAATCACCTAGGGAGAGTCTCAATGAGGTTGTGTTTGTGGGGTTGGTTTATAGGTATGGCTGTGGGGGATTGTCCTGATTGTTAATTGTTGTAGGAGGGTCCAGCAGGGAGTCCTGAACTATATGAGACAGGAGAAAGGCGGCTGGAAGCATTGGTTCATTCATTTCTCTCCGCTTTTGACTGTGAATGTCATGTGATTAGCTGCTTGAGTTTCTGTCTTAGCTTCTCCAAAACAGTGGACTGTAACCTGAAACTGTCAACCAGATAAACCTCCCCTATGTTGTTTTTGTCAGTGTATTTTATGACATAAACAGAAAGGAAACTAGGACATAAATGATGAGCAGAGATTTGGAGGGTGAGCCCAGACAGGCAGGAGAGAGCTCTAAGGACCCACGGTCACCAGAGCTAGGGACTACTTTGGCGTATATTGCTCAGACCTACATTCTATCTGCTCTTCTGCCCTGATCTTCAAGTCTGTGTTTGAGACTCCAGAAAAAGAAGCTGATCCTGACCTACCAGGGGAGGAGCACAGACCTTGGGGATGCTAAACCGGAAACTCCAGGCAGAAACAAAGAACAAGCAGAGTAAAAAAGCCCTGGGGCTGGAGAGGAGGGCACTGAGAGATAGCAGTCAGTGGAGTGTTTGAACTGTAAGCATGAAGACTTGGGTTTTATCTCCAAAACCTACATGTTAACTGAGTGCAATACCATCTGATCATGACCTCAGAGCTGGGAAGATGGAGACAGGAAGCTTGTCAGGGCTAGTTGCTCCAGATCAGTGCAAGATGCTGCCTCAAAGAATAAGGTGCAGATCAGAGAGATGGCTCAGCTGATAAAGATATTTGTCACCAAGCCCACTGAGCTGAGTCTGATCTTCAGGACCCACAGGATGAAAGAAGAAAAGCTAGTCCAGAAAGTCGTGCTCTGACCCTCACATGTGTGCCCTGGCCTGTTATGCACACATATGCATGCACAATAAATAAAAAATGCAATTAAAAATAAATGAAAGTACAGGTGGATGGCCCCTGAGAAGTCACACCTGAGGCTGATCTCTGGCCTGCGAGTGCATGCTTACCAGCATTCACATGCTCAAGCATGCACACACACACACACACACACACACACACACACACACACACACACCCCAGCACATCTTTGGAAGCTCTGCCCCTACTACATGGGGTACTTTTACCCATAGCAAAAACCTCCTGCAGACGTGTACGAAGTATTCTAGAGAGGGTTAATAGGAGTGGGAAGACCCACCCTGACTGCACAGCACCATCTCACGGACTGGGCTCCATTAGTGAACAGAAGGAAGAAAGCCAGCTGCTTTCTTCAACCTCTTCTTGACTATGTGCACAATGTGACCCAGCCAGCTTCTGCTGCCATGCCTTCCCTACCATGAGGGGCTGTACCCTCAAACTGTGAGCCCAAACAAGCCCTTCCTCCCCTAAGCTGTCTTTGTTGGGTATTTTGCTTCAGCGATGAGGGCAGTAACTAATATGTAATCATACAATAAATGCTGATTATTTGATTAATGAGACATGCTGGGAAGCCACATACACGTTATCTAAATAGCACAACAGTTATGAGGCCTAATTTATCATAGTTCTAAAAGGAGCCCCAGTGCACTAGAAATGGATTGCTTTGCAGAAGCATGGAAGACATGGGTCACAGACAAAATGTAAAATCCACTCATATTGTCTGATTGCCCTACCTTTATATCTGGTAAAATTTGCCAACTATATCCACACCTGTGATATTCTATGGTCTTCAGTGACCCTCCTTGAGGTGTGCTGAGCAAGGGGCAAGGCAGAAGTTGGATTGTTTCTGTCCCTCAGAACCTTGGGTGTGGAATTGCCAAGGGAAGCACAGCATGGCCAGTTTATGGGTGCAGCCATGCTCTGTTCACATAGAGAGGAGACAGGACATGATTGCCTTCAGCAGTGGGTGTTGGTCAGTGTGTCCACCCAGCAGCTAAAACGGGATAAGCAGCTGGAGCATGCCTGGCTTGTGTACTGAAAGGATACCAGTCCTACCTTTCAAAGGGCAGAGAGAGCGGTGGGCCAGGCCAGGTGTCGTGAGATGGACAAGCTAAACAGCACAAATGGGTACTCAAACATTGCAAGTGAACAGGCCGAGACATTCCAACTGAGGCAACATCACCCAGCACAGGTTCTGAAACTCTCTCTCTCTCTCTCTCTAGGCCAAATGGACGTGTCTATGGGCTCAGGAGGGGGCCAAAAGCTTGACTGTACAGTGAGACTACCTTCCTCAATAAGGAGGTGAAGACTTCCCTGAAATCTGGGGCTGCACAGATTTTCTAGTCTTTTGGATATTCACTATTTCATTTGAACCTCCCAATAAGATAACTTCTACCTCCCATAGCTATAGATGGTCCCAGCCAGCAGTCACAGAGACAAGCTTGGAGCTAGGATGATGAGATGATGGGTCCTTTTTAAGGGTCCTTACAAGGGAGCTCTGTAACTCATTGATAGACTCTGCTACTGCTTCTAGGTTCAGGATGCAACAGAGTCACCAGGATGCTGCCCGGTCATCAGGGATGGTAGGAGGCTGCCTGGTCCTTAGGGATGCTAGGATGCTGTCCAGTCCTCAGTGTTCTAGGTTGTTTTTTTCTCCCACTGGAGTGGGTCAGTTACCTCCCTCTCCTTGGAAATGTGCCACTCATGCCCGATTACTGCGTGCACAGTGTTTATTGATGTTTCATGGAAAATAGAAGGTAATTACACTCCAGGCCCCCAAACACTCCATTTCTCCTCAGCTGTTCTTGTGTCTACAGATCTGCTAAGCACTTTTCTCTGTGGGGATATCTGATTCATCTGCTGTAAGCTTCATAGGAGTCTCCATCACGGTTGCTGATAGTGCCTCCAGCTTCCTTTCCTTTATTTGTGGTGCTTATTTTTTTCCCTCATTTTGATTTCCAAAGCAGTCTATCTCGTCCCTTTCCTAAACTTTGTTTTTACAGACCATGCCTTCGAAGGCTCCACTCCAGTCTTACAGCTTTTACACTGCTTTCCTAGAGAGATCCCTTGCAGGGTTGAATTCTCACTCAACATAGGTGCAGCCAAATTTTATTTCATGCATTGGTTTACATTCTTTCTTATGAATATTTCCACTTTACAGACAAACAAATCAAGGCTCTAAGTCTCCCAATAATTTTATTAGGATCAAAACTATGACCTCCTTCTGAGGGTTATCCCTTCTTTATATTTTCTTCAGGAGATTCAGTGTTGAGTGTGTTCTGTGATGCTATTGAGATGAATCCTGGCTTACTTTTATAAATACATTTTATAAGTGATTCTCTCACAGAACACTCTCCACTTACTGGCTGCTGCACAGAATTCAAGGAGCAGAGTTGATGCTGAAAAGCCACATGTCTCACAGCCATGGCTAACACAGCCAACTCAGGCTGTTTATATTACTTGCAAAAATGATTGCCTCATTCATCTTCACCTCCACCACCCCGTCCTGTTGCCAAGTCAAGCTCAGGATGTCAATGCATTGCGAACGTGTCATCGTGCAGGCAGAACAAGGTATCCAGGCCACTGTTAGGTGAGATGACAATCATCAATGAAAGGTCAGAGGTTGAAAATGAATGAGATAAAGGTCCGTCCTCAAGAAAGTGCAAGTTGGATCAATGCGCAGTTACACTAGAAGGATGTCATGTGTGTTGGATGGACACAGAGAGGCCTTCTTATTAAGGGATGTCTAATGTCTAGTGGAATTCAATCCTAGCAAATCTACTAGGTACTGAATTAAATTGTAACCTTTCCCTCCCTCCCCAGGTAAACATTTCTTCTTCAGTGGTCAGCCTGCTGTCAGGAGGCAATGACTAAGTGCAGGAAAATCCTCACAGACAAGTTGTGCTCTAATGCACAAATTACATCACAGGATAATAACTGGGAGAGAACGGATAGTGGCAGGTCATTGATTTATGAGCCCAGCTTAGGAGAGGGAAATGAAGACAAAGGATCTTCGGAGGTTGATTATACGTGTTTAGCAAAGATGAATGAATGGCTGTCACTAATTAGGTTTTCTTATTCAACAGCTATTTACTCAAAAGGCACAGTGCTGGATGCCAAAGAAGTTATGGTGCATGCAGCACTGCTTATTTTTAAGGGGCTCTGAATGGACGAGCGGACGCAACATGGCTGCACAGTTCAGGCTGGGAGAGAGGCAAAACCCAGGCGCTGCAAGGGCAGAGGCCTCTGTCCTGATGGTCAAGGAGAGTTTTGCTTTCAAGAACTTCATTGCGAGGGGTGAACCTACTCCTTCTTGCTTACTGGAAATAGTATCAAATTGTCCTCTAAATGCATTTCTCTATGGCCGTATAGATTCATGCAGCTCTCATAGCCCATATTTGTGCAATGGATGGCAGTTAGTTCAGAGACTCACAACTGGCCAAATCCCAGAGATTAAGTTTCTGTGTCATGCATAGCCATACCTCCTTCCCCTAAGGTTTCCTCAGGGAGCACCCTAAAAGAGGGCGTGGAAAAAATCTTTAAGAGCCAGAGGTTGAGAAGGACTGGGAACTTTGAAACTTGGCAGGACAGGTGCATTCAGGAAACCACAGCAGCTGTGTTTGCCTGCGGAAGGCCTTCAGGAGACCAAGTCAGTCAGCACCCTATCCCGAATAGGGGAGAAGCGCACAGCCCGCACCCCTATTTGAGGAATAGTTTGTGACTGCCGGGGAGGGAGGGAGAGTGTATTTAGGGGTGTGCTCCCACGATGGGTTCCCCATGTGCTACTGGAAGGCCCCTCACCCATTGTATAGGGCACACTAGTTGAACTAGGCAGGTTCTTAAAAGCAAGGGAAGGCATGCATTACCTAGCAAAGGGGGTGAGTGCAGATGTCTGTGATTGAAGTTCATTGTGTGAATGTCGGAAATTCATGAATTCTCAAGGAATAAATAAAAATGTCATACAAACGGCTTCTCTGAAGCCAGTGTGTGAAGGATAAGCCTAGAGGCAGAAGTATCTCTCTTAGCAAAGAGAAAAGCCAAGGTCAGAGGCTGGAGGAGGACTGGTGGGTGAGAGCAGGCAAGTGTGGGTGAGGCGGGGGTTGTAAATGTCAGGGTTCTCCAGGCGAACACAACTGATGAGTGGCTATCACAAAGAGGGTTTGTTGGATTGGCGTACATGATATGGTCTGGGCAATCCAACAACGTCCACATGGACACTGCAGGGACTGGGTAGCTGTCCAGTCTCTGAGACTGGCAGCCTCAGCAGTCACTACCCAGTGCTGAAGGCCGAAGGATTCCTGGGTGGTCTGCAGCCAGTGCTGGAAGGTCAAAACAGCTGGACCTGAAGTCAGCAGAGGGTGGAGCAGCACCAGGCAGATGCTGCCGCCAACAAGAAGGGAAGCAGGCAGGCATAGTGTTGCTCTTTCATTGGGTTTCTTTATAACTGGACAACCACCAGATCTAAGGGGAGGCCTTCCCTCTTCAGTTAGTCTTGTTTCAAACTCCTGGAAATGCCCCTCACAGATCCATTCAGAAGAATGTCTCCTAGCTGATTCAGATCCCACCAAGTTGACCCCCCAAGAATAACTAGCACAGAAGAGAAACATGTTTAAATTTTAACTGTGTCAAGATCTAAGTATTCTGGGAATATCTAAATCACAATTATGGAAAGACAAAACAGATATTATTATGTCCAGGGCTGAAGAGGTGAAATGTATGCTGGGAATCAGAGCTACTCAATACCACAAGCATGGAACTGGAACTCAGCACAACTGAGTGTTCTTGAGTGTGGTCAGAGATGAGCTCTTGTGCCTCACACAAGGGTCAAGAAATGGACGGGTCCACTATCTCTTCTGTTCTCCACATCACCATCTCTTCTTCTGTTCTCCACATCACCATCTCTCTGTTCTCCACATCACCATCTCTTCTCTCTGTTCTCCACATCACCATCTCT
>NW_026585504.1:65550972-65557152 GCF_907164565.1 Psammomys obesus | reverse complement strand
TCTCCACATCACCATCTCTTCTCTCTGTTCTCCACATCACCATCTCTTCTCTCTGTTCTTCACATCACCATCTCTCTGTTCTCCACATCACCATCTCTTCTCTCTTCTCTGCTGCAGCCTCTGCAGTGTGAAATTCTACTGCCTTCTTGGTTTTCCTGTGAAAAGATCAAAGTGTTTCTGTTTATCACAGAATAGACTGCTAGATTGACACTAATGAGGGGTGCAGCTTCTGCAAGATGCAGAGTGGGTCTCAAGTCCCTCTAAGGCAGGTGTGGCCAGCTTCTGGCCAGCAGGGTAAATATGACCAGAAACAAGTCTACATGCATTCTGTGTTTAATAATCTGTGTTATATGAAAACCTTTGAATTAGCTGACAGCATTTGAAAGTGAGGAAACTTAGATGAAAATTAAATACACACACATACACACATGCATAAATAAAATAAAATAAAATAAAATAAATCTTAAACACACACACACTCAATAACAGGATATACAGAACCATGGTTTCTGTATGTTTGAAAGCAACTAAGCACCATTTTCTCTGCTTGAGGAGCCTGGCTGTCCAGTTTCCCACACTTTTCCCATTCTTAGCTGACCTTTCCCCCATGGTGGTATAGGGTGAGAGTCCCCTAAGAGCTAACACACTTCCTTCCTCAAACTCTTCTGTGTTTTGAATGTTTTGAGTAGGTTATTGGGAAGTGAATGCTCTTCTATAATGCCACTTCAAATTCCATGACTGTCAAAGTCCATGGACTGAGGAAATGAAAAAGAGGCATTCCAAAAGGAGGGACAGACACAAGAAGCAGACACACAGAGAGAGATGAAAGAAGGAGGAAAAATGTAAAGAAAGTAAATGATCCTACATGGCAGGCAGATGGGGCTGAGTGTTTCTGAGTCAGAGGGCAGGGTTCTCCGGGGTGTCCCTGGCCGTGTGCTCACTGAGAGCTAAAAGGTAGGCGTCTGTAGCCATCCTGTGGTGTTCTGGCTGTTCACTGTCTTTGAAGAGCCTGGATTTTCTGAGGGCTCTCAGTCAGAAGGTGAAGCTGTGGACATGACAGGGTGGGCAGACATGTTTATGAATTATGGAATCCATCCAAAGAAAGAGGTTTTTCATCTCGGC
This sequence comes from Psammomys obesus, assembly GCF_907164565.1. NCBI lineage: Eukaryota > Metazoa > Chordata > Mammalia > Rodentia > Muridae > Psammomys > Psammomys obesus. The sequence goes on along the minus strand of NW_026585504.1, from coordinate 65,556,030 downwards.
ATAGGGTTAGGGATTTCCTGGATGGACTTTTCCTGAATTGAAATGTGAATTTGGGAGACCTCCACTCTCTCGGTTTCTCCAGATCGAATCCGTCAGCATCATCCCTAGCCCTACAATAGAACACCAGCTGAAGCTTCCCTTCCCCCGCCAACAACTGTGGCTATCACAGGCCATGCTTCCTCATCTCCCCAATTTGTCACTGTACCCCAGCCTCCAACTCAAGCAGACACCTCTTGCTCAACACAGGCACATCTGCCAGAAAACCAGGTAGGCTGCCCACAGATCTCCTTTCTCTGTGTTCCAACATCAGTAGCTATTTTCTGTGAAGTCTCTGAGTGAGCATGCCAACAAAACAGGCAACACAGCCATCAGGCTTTCCTAAAACCCAGGAGGAAACAGAAACCAACCAACAAAGACAAACAAACAAACAAACAAACAAACAAAAACAAACCCAGACAACAGAACGCAGCTCTATAGTTCTCCCAAACCCAGATGTCTAGCGTAAGAGCACAGTCAATAACAGCCAGGGCAATGTTGTCTTGACTAGGGTGCAACCATCGTTACTACAGGAGTTCCTGAATATTCCAGCATAGCTGAAGCACAACAAAAGGACCTTAAAGCCAACTATATGATGATGAGAGAGTCCTTGAAGAAGAAACAAATAAATCCCTCATGGGAAACACAAACAAACAAACAATTGGAGGAAATGAATAAATTCCTTTAAAAAACCCAAGAAAATATAAACAAACAGTTGACAGAAATGAATAAAACTGTTTAAGACCTGAGAATGAAAATAGAAGCAACAAAGAAAACACAAACTGAGTGAATTCTGTAGATGAAAATTTAGAAATTTGAGCAGGATCTACAGAGACAAGCTTCATCAGCAAAATACAAGATGTGGGCCAGAGGACAAGGCCCTCTGAATTAACTAAGCAAGGCAACATACAAGTTTAAAGAGACTGAAGCAGCAAGCATAGGACCCACAAGGGTCTTTAACAGGTCCTCTGCATAAAGATTATAGCTATTAGCTTGGAATTTTTATGGGACTCCTAATTATAGAACAAGTGGGTCTCTGACTCTTTTGCCTGTTCTTGGGACTCATTTTTCATTGGTGGGTTGCCCTGTCCAACTTTGATATACAAGTTTTTGCTTCATCTTATTATATTTTACTTTATCTTGTTTGCTGCTATCTCTTAGAAGCCTTTTTTTTTCCTTTTTTTTTAATGAGAGACAAAAATGAAATAAATCTGGAGGGTGGGGGAAGTGAGGAGGACTGGGGAGGGTGGAGGGAGGGAGCACTGTACGCAGGATATATGGTATGAGAAAAGAACTATTTTCAATAATAAAAGAAAAGAAAAGTGAGTTTGGTTTCCCAGTCTCCTGTTTTCACTGCACTCAGGCTACTTTTTATCTCAAGAAACAGCCTCAGATCTTTCCCTCTCCTCAAGGCAGAATTAATTGTTCTTTTCTTTGATGCCTCAGCTATTGGTGTGTCTCGCATGAGGACACTTTGTTGTTGGGTTTTCTCTGCAGTTAAAGATGATCAGGGCATTCTGATCTCCCAAGCTCAGCGACGTGAGGTGTGCGCTCCCTCGCCTAGTTGGTATGCTGCTCAGGATGGAGCGGAAGGCTCTGTGCGCGCGCCTTCAGTTTACAGCTCAGCCGCACATCTGGCCCTCTTACGGCACTCTTTATATTGTAATAAGACAACTTATTAATGTATCATCTTTTCCTTCTACATACTTGCACATTTGCATGTATGGATGAATTCAAACGTGTGTACACACACCTTCTAAACCTCGGTTTACTGATGTGTTCCCACACAGCACCCATAACAAGGTAAGCTTTCAATAAATGTTTGTTGGATGATTAAGGCATAGGGAGAGCTGAAGTCTCTGCACACCAGCTCTGGGTCTGAGCCATTCTTTACCCATTCCTATTCGGGAATCTTGGCTGGCCTGGGCTTGATCGTGTGCAGGCAGCCACAATGTAGGAGAGAGTGTACCCTTGTACACACACATGATCACAGAATTTATCACGTTGCAAAAACTTAAATTGGAGCCAGGGAGGAGGCTTAGCATCTGATAGCAACCTACCTAAAACCAACAGTTTCCTTCTAAAACAACATCAACTTTGGTGTCTCTCTGAAGCAAATTCATTTTCCAGATGTTTGGGGTCATCCAGTTAGCCAGTGTTTTACCACCTGACAGCTGCTGATCCTGAATTTGCTGATTCCAGGATTGCTTGTGGCTCCAGGAATTTAATCCACTCACCGGGCATAAACAGTAGCTCCTTTGCCTGTGTCTAATCCCCCACAGGAGCTATCAGGCCTACAAGTGCTGGGGTTTTAACAAGGCAGTTTCTGCTCATACAGGATTAAATTATTTCACAGAGGAAAATGCAGGAAGTAGGGAGGGGAGCATTGCAGGCTCCAGGAAAGGGGAAAATAAGGTCATGGTGACTGCTCTTCTTTCCCCAGAACTGCAGTAATCCTGCTAAGTTCCTTAGCTCAGGGAAACAACTGACTTGTTTGATCATTCCCCTCCATTGCCTTGTTCAAAGACCACATGCTGAAAGTGGGAATCAACAAAGAGGTGTTGCACTGGAGGTGGCTTAGTGGGTAGAGTCCCTGCTCAAGCACAAGGACCCAAGTGTGATCCCAGGAAACCCACAGACAAGCCCAGGTGGTACCCCGCACAGGGAAGGAAGACCCAAAGAATCCCGCTTGGACAGCCGGGGTGAGTTATAGAGGAAGACAGCCCAAGTTCATCTCTGCTCTTATACATGCGCTTGTGAATGAGGGCACTCACGCATGTGTACACACACGTACAGGCAAAGAGGATAAGGCTACAGGCTAGGCTCCAGGTAGCTGCAGTCCCTCGCACGTCTCTCTGATGGTGCACTGGAGCCCTGAGCATGTGCTTGCTCAGGTTGCCTGCCTTGGTCCCCCGAACTCTACATTTCCCGATGGAAATTCAATTGTATTCATTAGGACAATTGTCCACACGGAGCTGCCCGGGTTCCTAGTCAGGACTGCAGTGATGTCCTGTGCAGGTCCAGCTCTGACCTACCAGCTTTGTTACCATGCACAAACAAACAAAGAAGACTGGTGAAGGTCCCAGGGGGTGGCCAGTGGAGAGAGAGGGAGTCAGGCTGGCCTGGGTGTGCCCACGTCAGGAGCTCAGCGGATCTTGGCAGGCCAGGCTGGAAAAGCACCGTGCTTTAGAATGGTTTGAATATGGCGGTTCTTCATAGAGCAGGCTAGAACTCTCCATTCAAGTGGGAGAATTAGTCTGGTGCATAGAACCTGATCTAGATGTCCAAGTATGTGGGGCCAGCATTCATGTGTGTCCCCTTGGGTGGACTTGCTTTCCTTTTCTTCTTTTTTCCAAAAAATCACATTTACGTGGACATTGTCGCTGCCGTTTCTGAGCCATAGTATTTATACACCCTTGTATGCGGTGGTGGGGTGGGATACCTGTGTCTGCATGCACGTCGAGGCCAGAAAACTGCCTGGGGTGTCATTCCTCAGGTAATGCAAACATTTTAAGACAAGGTTTCCAGCTGGTCATTTAGGAGAGGCTTGTGCGATCAGCATTCGCGTGTACACACACGCGCACACACGCACACACACACATTTAGAGAGAATATGTTCATACTTTTATCACATCAAATTGTTGTAGTTGTTCCATTTTCTTATTTGTTATTGTTCGCAGCCTCCCTTTGTGTCGAGGCAGCAGTAAATATACAGCTCACCACTGTCCATCGCACGGGCACTGCTTGGTGGTCTCCGTCTATCTCCCTCTATAGGGGCTACCATAATATAGTGTTACGCAGTAGAGTATAGTTTTGCATTTTACGAGATCTTTAGTAAGGGATCATGTGAGGTTATTACCCCCTTGGTAAGAGTTACACTGTGTTTGCTGGGGAGATGGCTCAGGGGTAAGACGCTTGCTGCAAAACAGTGAGGACCCGAGTTCAGATCCTCGGAACTCACATAAAAGCTGCATGTGGTAGTGGGCTGCGAGCATTTAACCCCAGCCCAGAATTAACCCCGAGGAGGAGGATGTGGGCTGGGTAGCCCAGGGCATGTAACGGCCAACAAGAGGCCCTGCTTCAAAGGAGATGGATGTAAGGGATAACATCTGAGGTTCTGCTCTGACCTCCACACACGCACAGTGACATCTGAGTGCACACGCTCAAACAGAAGAATGAGCACACAGATTAAACAAATGTAAAGAGTTGGACTGTGTAATAAGCAGGCACAAGTTACATAAAAATTAAATACTTAAGGAAAAAGTAAGGTCATGAAAGGATTTATTTTGAGCATATTTCACTTTTATTGCCTTTCCCTCCAGGCCGGGTAGAACCATCATCCTTATCTGAGAAGTTGCTATGGAAACAGGCTTGTACTGTTCTGTCGGGCCCATAGTATTTTTCTCAGGCACTCGCTATCTCTCAAAAATCTTAACAGCAGTGAAACAGACATCAAACCCCAGAGGATTGAAAAATGGGATTCGTATTTCTTCTCCCCACCCTCACCGTCCTTCCTTCAAAGGCAAGACTGTCGACAAATTGGTGGCTCATGAGTCCTGACAAAGATGATCCATTTTGCTTGCAGACACAAGCTGACAGCGGGTGGCTGGGGGAGGCTGAGAGTCCAGGCTGTGGGACCCTGGCAGAGAGCAGCCTCACCCGTTTTGGACGCAGATGTGCTGTCCTGCTGTCCGGGATGAAAGGCTGTCATCACACATGAAGAAACGTAAGAAACAGGGAGTGACTGTCCATTGGCACCACTGAGCCGGGGTCAGGAGCAATGAGCAAGAACTTGTCTCGTTTCTTTTGGGTTTGAAGTCACTGAACAAATAGGGACTATAAAAGGAGGGTTAAAAGTCTCTTAATCATAGATGCTAAATATTGTAGGAAGTTTGTGTTACAGCTGAGGAGCATCTTGCCCCAGGAAGCTGCCTTTCCATCGCTGGCCACACAGTTTTCTGGAAAAACTGGCAGATTTCTTTCTTTCTTTCTTTCTTTCTTTCTTTCTTTCTTTCTTTCTTT
>NW_026585504.1:65546257-65550962 GCF_907164565.1 Psammomys obesus | reverse complement strand
TTTCTTTCTTTCTTTCTTTCTTTCTTTCTTTCTTTCTTTCTTTCTTTCTTTCTTTCTTTCTTCCTTCCTTCCTTCCTTCCTTCCTTCCTTCCTTTCTTTCTTCCTTCCTTCCTTTCTCTAAATTTATTTATTTATTTTTATTAATTACACCAGCTATAGCCCCCTTCCTTATCCCCTCCCAATTTCACCCTTACTCCTACTTCTCCACCCATGCCCCTCCCCCAGTTCACTGATAGGGGAGGTCCTTCTCCCCTTCTTTCTGATGCTAGTCTATCAGGTCTCATCAGGAGTGGCTGCATTATTTCCTCTGTGGCCTAGTAAGGCTGCTCCCCCCCCCCCCCCTTAGGGGGATGTGCTCAAAGAGCAGGCCAATCAGTTCATGTCAGACACATTCCCTGTTCCCATTACTAGACTGAACTGCCATGGGCTACATCTGTGCAGGGGTTCTAGGTTATCTCCATGAATGGTCCTTGGTTGGAGTATCAGTCTCAAAAAAGACCCCTGGGCCCAGATTTTTTTTCTTTTTCTCCTTGTGGAGCTCCTGTCCCTTCCAGGTCTTTTTATCTCTCCCTTCTTTCACAAGATTCCCTGCATTCTGCTGAAAGTTTGACTTTGAGTCTCAGCATCTGCTTTGATACCCTGCTGGATAGAGTCTTTCAAAGGCCCTCTGTGGTAGGCTTCTGTTCTGTTCCCTGTTTTCTCCCTCTTCCAATGTCGATCCCATTTGCCTTTCTGAGTGAGGATTGATCCTCTTACCCAGGGTCCTCCTTCTTGCTTAGCTTCCTTAGGTGTACAGATCTTAGTATGTTTATCCTATATTATGTCTAATATCCACTTATAAGTGAGTATATACCATGTGTGTCTCTCTGCTTCTGGGATACCTCACTCAGGATGATCTTTTCTAGTTCCCACCATTTGCCTGCACATTTCATGATTTCCTCGTTTCTATTTCTTAATGTCTCAGGATGCCACCAAGTGCAGTAATGACGGGCCAGCTGGGGAGGCAGAGATAGGAGGATCCCTAAGGCTCACCAGCTAGCCAGTCAAGCGTACGTGGTTAAGTTCCAGACCCATGAAAGATGAAGACTCAAAACAACAACAACAACAACAACAACCTCCCCAAACCCCGCCAAGGTAGATGCCGTCTGAAGACTAGACAGCCAAGGTTGCCTTCTTCCCCTACACAAGTGTACCCCACCCCATCCCCAAGCACACTAAGCGTGCATATAAAGTAGAAATCCGTGTTCCCTCCACAATAGCCCTGGTGGGACTGTCTTTAGCTACTGAACAGTATATTCTTTGATACGGCCCTGTGCAGAGCATCCATTCTGTTTCTAGTGCCTTGCCTATTTTCTCCCAATCATCTGTGATAATAGCCCGGCAGTAGCTGCATCTCAAAGGTAAGGAAGCTGAGCCTCTGGGGTGAGTTGCCAAGTCACAGCTGCTGAGCGGGAGCTTGGTGGGAAAGCCCAGGTTTCTGACAGGGGAATGAGAGGGCTCTTCATTCTTTTCAGATGAGGCAGGAGGTTTTCCCATGCCCAGTGCCTTTCCCTGCTCTTTCTACTTTCTGTGGAAATGTTGCCACTTCCCCTGCCCTTGGGACACCACCCCCAAAAGCTGATGAACAGCTTTCTGCTCTCTCCTTTTCTTATACCTTTTATTACAGTATCAAAGACAAATCCAGAACCCATTTCTTGCTTTAAAAGCTTTACTGCTGATCCCCAGAGAAAAACAGATGGGCAGAACACAGCAGCCATTGGCGTAGGGGAAGAGCAAGTTCTGCTATTCCCCACTCGCAGATGTGTCTCATGAGACAGGGGAGAGAAGAGAAAGGTGTCTGCCTGCTCCTCTGCCTCTTCATCGGGCCATCAGACTGTTCTGCTACTGATGGACTCTGCTGGTGCCTTCAGCTGCTACACCCACCTGGAAGACATCGGGCTCAGTCGGTCTTTGCTTTCCAGTGAACTTCTCTTATTCCAAGCAAGGGGGGGAGGTGTTTGTGTGGATTCCCCATGGGACAGCCTAGGCTTAGTTATCTTTGATAGTTGTGTGTGTGTGTGTGTGTGTACTTGCACACGTGTGTGTGTGTGAAGATACTTTACAAGTGTTCTAACTAGGAGCTTTTACCATAAGACACTCCTCTCAGAGGCTCTACATACAGATAGTCCTTTTCTACTGGACACTGGGGTCCTTCTTGGCCTGGCTGATGAACAAGGGGCCACTCATCCATGCTCAGGAGGACTCCTCGATGGTGTCTGACTTTAAAGTTCTGGTTCCAATGATGCACAAGACCAGAGATCAGAGGACAGTTCTCTGATCTCCCAGCCTAAATTCCACTTATGAATCTTCCTTTCTTACCATAGAATTCACATCATCTAAGGACTGTAAGTAGGAACGCTCTCTTCCTCTGGGGAAAACCATCTCCACCCCCAGGCATCTGCGGCAAGTCTCATGTTGCTGTCTTTCCTGGGTTGCTTTTGACCTTTGAAGTAGTTGGTTTGAGGACAAGAGATACATGCATACTTGTGATGATGAAAGGGGACTTCTCCCCTTTTAAAACTCTCTTCTGGGCGTGTGTTGTGTGTATCCCTGTGTGTGCAGGTACATATGTGTGAGTGTGTATGTGAATGCAAGAGAACAACCGCAGCTGTCATTCTTCCCCAGGTGCTTTGTTATTTCCTCGGTTATTTTGGTGCTATGATAGAATATGATGACGAAAGGCAACTTCGGGGAGGTTGAGTTTGTTTTGGCCTACTGCTGCAGGGTCCATTGTGATGGCGAAAGAATAGCAACAGGTAGGGAAGGCAAGCAGCAGAAGCAAGAAGCTATCCTCATCATGGTTTCATACTCATAGGATGCCAAAAGAAGGATCAGGATGTGAAGCCAGGCACAAGAGCCTCAGAGACTACCCACACTGACTTCCTCCAGCAAGGCTCCATCTCCTAAAGATTCCATAACCTGCCTGAACAGTGCCACCCACAGGGGACCGAATATTCAAATATATGAGCCTATGGAGGACAAACATTTCTCATTCACACTACCACAGGAGCTATCCTCCTCGTTTTAGGGATAGTTTCTCATGGCATTGAACTCTCAAGTAGCCAGTGAACCCTAGCTTCCACCTGTCTCTAACTCCCCAGCACTGAGATTACAAGTGTGTGTTCCCACTTCCCCTAGGGACTACCTCACATCCCCCGCCTGTAAGGCAAGTGCTTTATAGACTGAGTTAGCTTCCCAACCTCAGGTCTTGTCTTGTTTTTTGACCACTTTCCAATGAAAGAATGTAGATCTCCTTAGAGAAATAACTGGTCCTCAAACTGGGGCAGAGTAGCTCGAGACCCCATTTCTGGGAAGATGTGAACAGATGTGCTCACCCAAGACAGGAAGTCAGTGACAGGCCAGGAGAATGACATCACCAAAGTTCAGCTTGGTGAACCAGCAAGTTTATTGGCATTACCTACAGGAATTGGGGGAGTAGTTACAGGAGTAGGGTCCCCTTAAAGCTACCTATACCACTGTCAGAACACCCACCATGGGTGGGTAATGACTCATGAAAGCCGCAACTCTGGAGCTCTGAACAACTTCCCACAATTCAACAGGCTGAGGAGTCTCTGCTACACGGCTCATCTGGTCTGAGACTGCTCGGCAGTCTTACTGCTTGTCCAACCTTGCATCTGGCCAGTTCTAAGGACTTCCTGAGAATTATGAGTTGTCTACTTCCTGCATGTTAACAAGCCTCCCTTCAGAATTTCCTGAGTCTTATTTTTATTTTTTAACTAATTATTTTTTTTTTTGAGACAGGGTTTCTCTGTGTAGCCTTGGCTGTCCTGAACTTGCTTTGTAGACCAGGCTGGCCTCAACCTCACCACCTATACCTCTCTGAGTGCTGGATTCTGAGTCTTATTAAAGAGCTTCTCTCAAGGATCAGATGTTTAAACGTAGAGAAATTGCTTTGGAATAGGCAGGAAATAAAAAGGTGAATCTGGAGCATCTTACCTGATGTTGAGAAGGAAACAACCAACCAACCATGTGTGTGTAGCAAAGAAAGCACTCTCAGCAGCCAAAGCCTAAGGATGAAGGACAGAAAGTAGAATGAAATAGCGTTGGATCACAAATTTAGTATAAATAGTCACAGTTCTTCTGGATACGAATAAATGACTGAATATATTGGCATGTGAGGAGAGACCACTCTCCAGTATAAGAGAATTCCCAATGGTTCTGGACTATCACTCCTGAAGAGGGGTGGGCTGCAAAGTGACCCCCTTAAGAGACAGTGCTCCGCTGGTAAAGTGCCTGCTTGATAAGCCTGAGGAAGAGTTCACTTCCCAGCACCCAGTCAAGCCCAGCGTGGCATGCGCATCTGTGATCCCAGAACTGGGGACACAGAGAGTGGGTCCCTGAGCTCACTGTCCCCCCAGTCTAGCTGAACTGAGGAGCTCTGGGTTCAGTGGGGGGCTCTGTCTCCTAAAGATAAAGTGAAAGCATCGGCTTAGCAGTAAAGAGTGCCACTACTATTACCTGAGTTCAGTTCCGGACATCCACGTTAGGAAGCTCACTGTAACTCCAGCTCCAGAGGATCCAACACCTTCTGGCCACTGTGTATACCTGTGCACACACACACTCACACACAACACACACACACAACTCTCACACACACACAACTCACACACACACACATACACACACACATGAACACACACACACA
>NW_026585504.1:65543902-65546247 GCF_907164565.1 Psammomys obesus | reverse complement strand
CAACTCACACACACACACATACACACACACATGAACACACACACACACACACACACACACACACACACACACACATGATTAAAACTCTTTAAAACCGAAGGTGGGGTGATACCGAGGAGGAAGCCTTAGCTCTTATCTCCACAGGCATGTAGGCTCACATGCATATGTGTACATGAACATGTATGTAAGTATGAAAAGCAGCTAAAACAATGACATTGGCTGGAGAAAATGGGCAAGCACCATCTCAGCCAGGTTTTCCATGCCAGTGTTAGCCACCACACTGTGTTGGCCTGCACCTTCACTGCCAGTGATGAAAAACAGACTTTCCCTTGATCATCTGAACACCTAGAACCCCTGACTGGTCACAGGAACACCCACAGGAAAACCCCATCCCAACTGACAAAGTCATTAAAAGATGATATCTGGAAATAGACAGGTATTAGACACATACTAAGGACTCATAATGAACTATGAACAGGAACCAATGTAAGTCATTGACAATTCATTAACTTCAACAAATGTACCTTACAGAGGTGGCATGCTCATAACAGGGATCTATGCAAGGAAGGGTAGAGCTCTCTGTGCTGTTTGCTTCATTTATTCGTGAATCTAGGACTGTTCTAAGAGGTCTATTATTAGTTTGAAACTGGGTTTTTCTCTATTCACATCTTAACTGGTATTACAGAGACTTGGTCCAGATAGTTTTAAGATGGAGGCTTAAGTTCTCTGCTATTAGGTTTCATAAGATTTCAGAGTGAGACCTCAACAGGTCTCATTTTTAAGTTCAGAGTGTTACGGTGTTTGTGTGTGTGTGCATGTGTATGTGAGCAAGGGTAGTATAGTAGGGATAGGTAGCGGTGAGGGGAAAAAGAAAAGAATGTGAGAGGAGGAAGGAGATAGAGAAAAAGAGGGAGGGGAAGGGAAGAAGGAGGGTATGAAGAGGAGATAAGGAGGGAGTGAGAGAGGAGGGGGAATGGGGCAAGGGGTGGAAGAGAGGGAGAAAGGAAGAAGGAAGGGAAGGAAGGTGAAAGAGAGGTACTGTAAAGAATTCACTGATGGGATCCTGAGGCTGATAGGTCCTACATCTTCAAAGGAAGTCAGCAACCTCATCCGGCAGTGCTGGAGACAGGGAGAGGCAAAGGACTCATTCAAAATGGACCATGAAATGAAGTGTGGCCCTTCCTCTGATGGGGGAAGGGCCACAGCAAGCTCATCTGGGAATGCTCCCGGTTTACATATTTGTTTGGTTTGTTTTTGGCTTGTGTTTTTGTTTATTAATCAGATATGGTCTCACTTTGTAGCCCAAATGGCCTTAAGTCTACTGTGTAGTCTAGGGTGGCCTCAAACACAAGAGCCTCAGGTCTCTGCCTCCTAAATGATATAGTTACAGGTCTGGACCACCATGTCCAGAAGAACTGATTCTCTCTCTCTCTCTCTCTCTCTCTGTGTGTCTCTTTCTCTCCCTCTGTCCTTCTACCCCTCCTTCCTTCCTTCCTTCCTTCCTTCCTTCCTTCCTTCCTTCCTTCCTTCCTTCCTTCTTTCCTTCCTTCCTTCTTCCTCTCTCTCTCTCTCTTCTCACTTCATGTGCACAGTTGCTTTCCCTGTACGTTATCTGCACACCAAATGCATCCAGTGCCCGTGAACGCTAGAAGAGGCCTCAGATTCCTTGCAATTGGAGTTGCAGACGGTTGTTAGCCACTGTGTGAGTTCTGGAAATCAGAACTGGGTTCTTTGGAAGAGTATACAGCAATTTTAATTGATGAGCCATCTTTCCAACCCTCTGAATATGAAGAGGGAACCTCAATTGAGTATATGCCTCCAGCAGAGAATGCCCTGTAGGCAAGTCTGTGGGGCATACTTTTTTTTAAATTAATAACGAATGTGGGGGACAAAGCCTACTCTGGGCAAGACTAACCATAGGCAGGTGGTCCTGGGTTCTATTCAAAAGCAAATAGCAAGATGGAAGCAAGCCAGTTCCTCCTTGGTCTCTCCTTCAGTGACTGCCTCCAGGTTCCTGCCTTGATTTCTAGTGCTGAATTCCCTTCCCAATGGAATAGAAACTAATATAAAACAAACTCTTTCCTACTCAGGTTGTTGCTTGTGATCATGGTGTTTATCATAGTAATAGCAAACTAGTACTCTCTATCTCACACACACTCTCTCTCTTCCTCCCACCTTCCCTCCTTCCTTCCTCCCCTCCTCCTCCCTCTTTCATTCTTTTTTCATTCCCTTTCCTCTCCTCCTTCTCTCCTCCATGTTCCTCTTCCTCCTTCTACTATGTCCCCCTCCCTTCCTCCCCTCTTCTCTTCTCTTCTCTTCTCTTCTCTTCTCTTCTCTTCTCTTCT
>NW_026585504.1:65463091-65543892 GCF_907164565.1 Psammomys obesus | reverse complement strand
TCTCTTCTCTTCTCTTCTCTTCTCTTCTCTTCTCTTCTCTTCTCTTCCTGGTTCACACTTGACGCTTTGCTCTTGAGCTCCTGAAGACTCTTGAACTTGTAACTTCTTGTAGCAGCTCACCCTATTTGTGACTCTTCATCCCCTCCATGAGTTTCAGTTCATTCTCTGTAGGGCCCCTTGCTTTTTGCTCATTCTGAATTGATTCCTCATGGACCAGTATATCTTATCAGCACCTTCCTGTCCCAGGCTTGGCAGCTCTTCAGTCCATGAATCCCTAACCTCACCTGCTTTATTTTGCCAGCAGCCTTATGTTCTCTTTCTATCTGAGGATAGACAGGAGGACAGGATGGATGGAAAGGGAGGCTCTGATAACTTGGCAGCTAGACTGTGCTGATGCTGGCTGAAGCACACAGACACACACACACACACAGACACACACACACACACAGAGAAATCACATTTGTGACTGTCCCCTTTAGAGTGCACAAGAATGTTCTGGGATAGGGTAATGGCTCACTTATAAACTTTGCCGCACATGCATGAGGACCTATGTTTGGTCCCTGAGAACCCATGTTAAAAAGCCAGGCATAGCGGACCATGCCTTTAAACTCTGTTCTGTCTAATGTCATGCCAGTTTGACTGGTCCTTTAGGAAGGACCATTGAGAAAATACCTTCACCATATTGACCTATGGGGCATTCTCTTGATTGGTGATTGATGTGGGAGGCTTCCCTCACTATGGGCAGTTCCACCCTCTTTGCCTGGTGGTCCTGGCTGCTGTAAGAAAGCAGGCTGAGCAAGGCTGAGGATCAAGCCAGCAAGAAGCACCCCTCAGTGGCCTCTGGTTTAGCTCCTTCCTCCAGATTCCCTCTTGAGTTCCTATCCTGCAGGATAGTGGACTATGATACAGAGCTCCAAGCTAACATAAAGCCTTTTCTCCCTGAGCTTCTCATGGTCCTGTTGCTTTATCACAGTGATGGGAGCTTGACACTCTCAGTGCTGGGGAAGTGGAGACAGGCAGAGCCACAGAGTTAGTTGAATGCACAGCTCCAGTTTCAGTGAAATATCCTGTGTCAAATAATATAATAGAGGGGTTGGACTTGGGCTCCGTTCTCTGCACTCAGAACACCTGCAACCACAATTCAAGAGAATCCGACGCCTACTCTAACCTGAGCCACCACCAGGCATTCACATGATTTATGCATATACATGCAAGCAAAACGTTCAGAAATTAACATAAGCAGATAAAGAAAACGTAAGGTGGAGAACGACTGAGAAAAAGGCTCTGCACTGAATGGAAACTGAGTGGAATCTGTGAGAGTGAGACCAGTGAAGACTCCTAGAAATGGGGACATGGAGCCTGAACTGGCCATCCTGTGTGACCAGGAAATTCTGGGATGGGAGCCTAGCATAATCATCATCAGAGTCTTCATCCAGCAACTGATGGGAGCAGATGCAGAGTCCCATAGCCAAATCTTAGGTGGAGCTTGGGGAGTCCTGAGGAATAGGGGGAGGAAGGATTGGAGGGTCCAAATGGATCAAGGATACCACAAGAACACGTTATCCCACAGAATCAGCTGACTGGGACTCAAGTGGGCTTGGAGGGGCCTATATGGGTCTGACTTAGGTCCTCAGCATATGTGCTGTGGTTGTGTAGCTCAGGGTTCTTGTGGGATTCCTATCAATGGAAACAGACATCGTTTATGAAGCTTTTGCCTGTCTTTGGGACCCTTTTCTTCCTACTGGGTTGCCTTGTCCAGGCTTGATGTGAGAACATGTGTCTGGTCTTATTGTAGCTTGTAATGGCATATTTGGTTGATGTCCCAGGCAGGTCTGTTCTTTTCTGAGGGGAGATGAAGCAGGGGCAGATTAGGGGAAAATGGAGCGGCTGGGGGGAGGGGAAAAACTGTAGTCAGGATGTGACATATGAGAGAATGAATTTAAAAAAGCTCAGTATTGACTTCTGGCCTCTATAGCCGTGTTCACATATACAGTTGCGCGCACACGCACACAGGCACACACACTCCCACATGCCAGCTTCCCTGGGTCTTAGCAGGACCCTGGCATAGATGCCTCTAACCTCGAAGACACCAGGGACACACACAACTGATGCTAGCATCTGCTAAGACCAGCCTTCCTCAGGGGACGAGCTTCCTCGTCCCTCTTTGAAGCTTGGGATCCTGGCTTGTGTTAGACCCCAGGTCCCAGCTCATATCTCTCCTGGCACCTGTAATGCATGTGAAGGGGAACTCTTTCATGGAAATAAGGTTGTTTGTTTTGGCTAATATGGATTTGCATTCTTAATCAGGGAAAGATTATTATATGTGAATCTTCTCTATTTAAATGTCAGGGAAGCATCGTGTAGCTATGACCTCTAAGTTGCAGCAAGCCAGTGGTCTGTCCTTCTGCAAGGTCCTTTCTTTCAGGATGGAAATTAGTCAAAGTGCAGAATGTCTAATGAAGCTTCCTGCCCTCACAGGCACGCTCCCCGCATTCTTATCAGCAGGGCAGCGAGCAGGAGCCTCAGATGTCTCTGATATCTTTGTCCCTGGAGATCTCCTTGAGGTGCTCATATTAATTAATCTAGTGCTAGCATGTGCATCGGATAAATATCAGATAAATATCCAGGCGAATGCTGTGGTGAAAGGAAGGTCCTGAAACTATCCTGATGAATGAGGAAATGAGCCTGACAATGCTTTCTCATGATTGTTTGTGGAAGAAACAAACTATGCAAAGAGGATTACAAGGATAACTGAGTTTTCTGCAGAATATCTTCCAGCTTACGGCTAGAGAGCAATTTGCAGGGATTTGAAAAATCTATGATTGCTTCTAGTTTGTCAATTTGTTTTTCCTTTTAAGCTGTGCCTTCTGGAAGAATCATGTTCCAGCTAAACCTGCAAAACAGTTTATACTCAGGAATCTCCCTACCCCAACTATTTCAGTGATTTTACTTGTAAAAGTTATTGAGTCTTTTCTATTATTTTTCCAATTCTATTTTTTAAGTTGTTAATTAAAAATTCATATAAGCATATATTGTACCTTGAGTATATTATTTCTCAAACCTTCCTTGTGTCTTTTTTCTTTCTCTCCCTGTTAGTTCTCTTTGTACCCTAAATAGTTCCACACTTACTTTTTATTAACATAACAGTTTCAGTCACTTTATTTGTTTTTAAAATTTTTTGTAATTACTTTTATTTTTATTAATTACAGTTTATTCACTTGGTATCTCCCCTGTACCTTCCTCCATTCTCCCCTCCCAATCCCACCTCCCTCTTCCCCACCCGTGTCCCTCTCCCAGTCCACTGATAAGGAGGTCCTCCTCCCCTTCTCTCTGATCCTAGTCTATGAGGTCTCATCAGGAGTGGCTGCATTGTCTTCTTCTGTGGCCTAGTAAGGCTGCCCCTCCCCCTCGGGGGAGGTGATCAAAGAGTAGGCCAACCAGTTCAGAGACAATGCCTGTCCCCATTACTATGGAGGCCACTTGGACACTGAACTGCCATAGACTACCTCTATGCAGGGGTTCTAGGCCATCTTCATGAGTGGTCCTTGGCTGGAGTATCAGTTTCAGAAAAGACCCCTGTGCCCAGACTTTTTGGATCTGTTGCTGTTCTTGTGGAACTCTTGTCCTCTCCAGGTCTTACCATCTCTCATTTCTTTCATAAGATTCCCTGCACTCTGCCCAAAGTTTGGCTATGAGTCTCAGCATCTGCCTTGATACCCTGAAGGGTAGAGCCTTTCAGAGGCCTTCTATGGTAGGTTCCTGTCCTATTCCCTGTTTTCTCCCTCATCTGATGTCCATCCTCTTTGCCTTTCTGAATGGTGATTGAGCATCTTAGCCAGAGTCCTTCTTGATTAGTTTCTTTAGGTATACAGATTTTAGTAGGTTTATCCTATAGTATATGTCTAATATCCACTTATGAATCAGTATATACCCTGTGTGTCTTTCTGCTTCTGGGATACCTCAATCAGGATGATCTTTTCCAGTTCCCACCATTTACCTGCAAAATTCATGATTTCCTTGTTTTTTTTTTTTTTTAATCGCTGAGTAATATTCCATTGTGTAGATGTACTAAACCTGTTAGAAGAAAAAAATGGGGAAGAGCTTTGACTTCATTGGCACAGAAGACAACTTCCTGAACAGGACACCAACAGCACAGGTTCTAAGAGCAACAATCAATAAACGGGACCTCATGAAACCAAAAAGCTTCTGTAAAGCAAAGGACACTGTCCTCAGAACAAAACGAATGCCTACAGATTAGGAAAGGATCTTTACCAACCCTATATCTGAGAGAGGTCTAATATCCAGTATACATAAAGAACTCAAGAAGTTAAATAGCAACAAATCAAGTAATCCAATTAAAAAATGGGGTACTGAGCTAAACAGAGAATTCTCAATAGAGGAATATCAAATGTCAGAGAAACACTTAAAGAAATGTTCAACATCCTTAGTCATCAGGGAAATGTAAATCAAAACAACCCTGAGATTTCACCTTACACCCATCAGAATGGCTAAGATGAATAACTCAAGTGACAACACAGGCTGGAGAGGATGGGGAGAAAGTTTACATTCCACTGCTGGTGGGAATGTAAACTTGTACAACCACTTTGGAAATCAATCTGGTGCTTTCTAAGAGAACTAGGAATAGTGCTTCCTCAAGATCCAGCCATACCACTCCTAGGCATATATCCAAAAGACACTCAAGTATACAAGGACATCTGCTCAACCATGTTTGTAGCAGCTTTCTTTGTAATATCCAGAAGCTGGAAACAGTCCAAATGCCCCTCAGAAATGGATACAGAAATTGTGCCACACTTACTTTTTAAAATAGACTTTGAATTAAAAAAAAAGTATGTGCATCTGTGTGGTCCATATGTGCACATGAGTGCAGTTGCCTGTGGAAGCCTGAAGAGGGCGTCAGATCCCCTGGAGCTGAAGTTATAGGTAGTTGTGAGCTGCCAAATGTAGGTTCTGAGAACTGCACTCAGATCTCTGTTAGAGCAGTATATACTCTCAATTACTGAGCCATCTCTCCAACCCCCATTACTTCTACCCTTATATTATGCATGATTTTATGTATAAGTAATATGTAGGAACTACAAATGGGACAAAACATATTTAACTTTCTGAAATAATTTGCTTAACACCGTTTTCCTGAAAATGACAGTTTTGTTTTTTATTACTGAACATATATATATGACATATATTACATATTATGTCATGAATGTATATGTATGCTATAATATATGTTGCATTACGAGTGTGTGTGTGTGTGTGTGTGTGTAGTTTTCTTTGTCCAGTCCTCTGTTAGTGGACACCTAGACTGGCTCCATAGCTTGGCTCTTGTGACTACTGCTGCAGTAAACACAGACACACAAAGATCTCTGTGATGTGTCGACCTAGAATCCTTTTGTAAGTTCCCAGGAATTGCATAGCTGAATCATGTGATATTACTTTAGTTTCCTTGAAAAATGAGCAGCAGTGTAGAAGGCTTTCCTTTTGTCCACATCTTCCTCAGCATTTGTTAGCCCTTTAAATACGAAACACAAATGGTCAATAAACATATGGAAAAAGTTACAGTTTACCAGCCACCAGAGACTGCAAGTCAAGACTGCAATGAGATTTCATGCCATCCTAGTCAGAGAAGCCATCATAGAGGCTGTTTAAAAAGCGTACCTACTGGTCTTGCGTGGGGACCCGCCTCATATTCGTTTTCAAGTCACTGTCACAAGTCTGCATGGCTGCCACTGTTAGAAGCTCCACATTGCTGAGCACTGCCTACTCTAGGAGCACGGGCTTGGAGATGACCTTTCGTCTGGCTAGGACAAAGCTCATGAAGCTCTCTCTACGGGAGGAAGTTTCAGAAGGAAGAAAGAGAACCCACATGAAATTATATCCCCTCGGAATACCCTGACTCAAGGTATATCTTGCAATATAATTGATGTGATGACTTCGATGTTTGAGAAATGAAAAAGAACTGGCGGGGAGGGAAAGTGATGGGCAAGAGGGAGGCAGGTATAGGTCAGGCTGCTGGCATCCATCTCTAAACTGGATAGGCTGCTCCTGCCACATCTAAAATGCTCAAGAAACTTACCAGGTAGGATTTCGGCCTCATAGCCTTTGCCATCATATTTAAAGCAAGAGCTGCCTTAATTAGTAGAGAGAAGTTGTTATGGTAGGTGATTAACAAAAGCCTACAAATGTCAGTGGCCTGGGCGCCAGCATTGAAGGCCAGCTCCTTACAAGCTCCTTCTATTCAAATTCTCCTGATGAAGTTCCACCCACTTACAGAATTATGAGCTAAGGCTTTGCTTCTGAGGTGTGAGGCCTGGGCTGTTTTAGTATTTTATTGCTGTGAAGAGACACAATGGTCATGGCAACTCTCAGAAAAGAGAGAATTTAAGTGGGACTTGCATACAGTTTCAGAGGTTTAGTCCATTATCATCATGGTGGGGACTGTGGAGGCAAGCCAGCAGAGATGGGACTGGGGAGGTAGCTGACAGTTCTAGGTCTGGGTCCACAGGCAGCACAAAGAGCTTTCGAAAGCCTGAACCAGGCCTAGAAACAGCAACACAGGGCCTGGCATAGGCTTCTGATGCCTCAAAGCTCACCTGCAGTGACACACTTCCTCCAACAAGCTTCTAATCCTTCTCAAGTGGTGCCACTCTCTTCTGACCAAGCATTCACACATACGAACCTGTGGGGGCATTCTTATTCAAGCCGCCACATTCTGCAGCAGGCCACTTTTGCTAGTCTCCCACTGGGCCACACGGTTTCTGTAGCTGGCTTCCTTCCTGACAGGGGTGCAGGCCTCTGTACTCGGAGAGTGGGGATATCCAGTTTATGTGCTTCAGCAAGTTGGCAGAACCTCGGTTTGCTTTGTAAACACTTGTTAAATTGTTTGGGGATCGAGGTTTTTTAAGTGTGGGACTTCCTGGGAAATCAGCTGACTTGTGACTCCACCTAGTAGAATGTCTACACCTGCCTAACACAGTACTAGTTTCTATTGTTGTATCAGGTGTTGTTATGCTTTGAAGATGAAGTGTGACAAAAGGCTCATGTGGAAAAGGCTTGGTCCCAATGTTGGATGCAGGCATTGAAGGATGATTAGAGCATGAGGATTCTAACATCACCAATGGGCTAATCATTTGATGGACTCATAGCATGATGGCATTATTGGACCATGGAGGAGAGTAAGAAGTAGGTCCCAGTTAAAGGACAAAAACAGTGAGAGCGAGACCTGGAAAGATACACTCGGTTCACATCCATTGCTGTCTGTCTGTCTCCCTCCTGCTCGCCCTGTATGAGCAGCCTTCCTCCACCGTGTTTTACTGCCAGGATTATAAACAGGGAGCTTCGGGAATTGACCTGGGGCATTGGAGAGCTGCTGGAGGTTGTGGGAGCCCATGTTAATTTATAGAGCAGAATCTGCCAAATTCCTTCAGGATGGCCCTTTTCCTGGCCCCAAAGACCCCTGCTCTATTCCTTCTTTTCTCTTCTTCCTCCTTCCTTCCTCTCCTCTCTACCTCCAATCCTCCTTCCCTCTCATTCTCTTTCTTTGTTATTGTCTCTACCAGGTCTGGTCTCTACCTCTGGAGCTCAAATGATTTTCCTCCTTTGGCCTCTGGAGTACTGGAAATACAGACATACCCCTGCTTACATCTCAGTAAAACTGCACACGTGCAAAAAAAGCTGGAGAAGATATGGGCTTCCCATCTTCTTAAGTGCCAGTGAGGATGAATTTACTTCCAGTTGGTCTACACACACACACACACATACACACACACACACACACACACACACACACACACACACACTCCCCCCA
Organism: Psammomys obesus; assembly: GCF_907164565.1. NCBI lineage: Eukaryota > Metazoa > Chordata > Mammalia > Rodentia > Muridae > Psammomys > Psammomys obesus. Next base: position 65,536,070 of record NW_026585504.1, on the reverse strand, counting down.
CCTAAGTGGCTTGTTTGGGTCTCCTTTTCCATCTCCTGCAGAGGTGCTGGAACAGTTGCAACTCCCAAGGAAAGCAGCAGAAGCAAAGACAAAGAAGGAAACAGACCCTGATAGTCACTGTAGTTCCCCCTGAAATATTGATGATAAGCTGGGTGAGTTCATGTAGGACCTCTAAGTGACCTTGCTGTGGTCCAGTTTTCTTCCCTTTGTTGTATGTATTTCTCTAGAAAAATGACAATGTGCTGGGGACGTGACCTCCTGAGATGAGATGGGGAAAACCTGGAACAGCTCTCAGGCTTTTTTCTTGTTGCTCCTAGGGAATGCAGCATCTTGAGAAGAGGGCAAATGTCCAGGAAAGAAAGGCTTTATTTTCTTCTCCCTTGGAGGCAGATTGTGTTCCAAAATTTAGCCCAGTGTTTATCCCTGAGTTGCATAACTGATGTATTCATTGCTTTTCTGGTTGTTAAGCCCAAGTGACTAACAGAGGCAACTTAATGGAGGAAGGGTTTAGATTAGCTTCAAGTTCAAGGGGATATGTCCCATCATGACAGGGGTGGGAGGCTGATGGTCACATCCCAGCTGCGACCAGGTGGCAGAGAGGTAATGGCTGTGCTCCTCTCTTTCACCCATGAGTGGTGCACACACAGTCTGGGTGGGTCTTCTGTCTCAATTAACCTACTTCAAAACCCCCTCATAGATACATAGAGGTGTGTTTCCATGGTAATTCCCAATCTAGTCACATGGACAATGAAGAGGAACCGTGGCAATGAACATGGGGTGTCTTTGGGGGTTGCCCAGCGATGGTGTAAGTGAGATACCATCACTTGACCTCGTGGCCTTTTTGAAGCTTGGAGGAAGATCTTGGCAGCCTCTGGTCTTTGTGTGTATACTCATGTATAGATGAACATATGTGTGGGTGCATGTTCACGTGTGTACACACAGTCGACCCTGGATGTCAATCCTCAGAAGTACTATTCCAGGGATCTGCCTATATGTACTTCCTAGCACTGGGACATCAATCTTACCATGCCTGGATTTTTAAATGTAAGTTCTGGGGACTCGAACTCAGATCTTTGTGTTTACCGGGCAAGCACCTTTTCAACTGAGCCACCTTGGCAGCCCTTCTCTTATCCTTTGCTGACCGTCTGTGTGTACAATGTTTGCTTGATGTAACTTGTTTATGAGTGTGCTATTTCTCATCAGACCGAGACATGCCACTAATGTACCACGTGCCTGCTTTGCTGTGCCCTCTCCAAAGTCAGAGATGAGCCTGCCTCTCACTTAGGCGCATCAGCGAGCTTTCTTCCAGCTTATCCTGAACCAGCCTCATTCTGCCACAAAGCTCCAAAGATCGACTCCATCTCTTGAAAGCAGATACAAGTTCATTCTCCTTGACTCTCTGAACCCATTGATCTCCATCATTCCTATTGCCTTCTGTACACAGGTGTTCATTTTTCTGAATACCTGGAGTCTGCTAACTGCCATGATTGTTTTTGGGGTTGCTTATGCTGACAGCTGGAATGATGGGAATCCATATTATTTTCCCTTGGCTGTGGACTGGATGTTTCCCTCTGGGCTCTGGCCACAAGCTGGTCCTCATTTCAAGATTACATGGATTTCTGTAAGGACATTTTCTGCTAGTCTGCTCACACAGACAGGCATGAGCATGGGCAATTTGGAAGATGTGGTAGAATTTCAATTTCCCACTTCTTAATGAAGTGGCACAGCTGTGGGGTTAGATTAGCGATTGGAATTTTATGGTGTGTGAGGTTGGAGAAGTCAAGGGAATGGAATAGGAAACACAAAATAATGAGGTACAAATTCATCCTCCTCACCAAGCCCTGGGTAGGTATATAAAGTAAGACTGCCAACTGAGTTCAGCATTAAGGAAGCTTGGTCAAATTCCACTGCTACCCCTGACTTGAATTCTGATCAGAACAGTCACTCACTCTCTCTGGACCTCAGTTTCATTTATAGTCATTGGGTAGGTCGAGCTGGAACTCGAGATTCTAGCTGGGGCAATTATTGCCCAAGAGTCCTCTTAAACATCTAAAGTTGACATTCATTGAAGTCTACAGGGACTGTGTACAGAACCACCGTGCTGGATGACTTCCATGGCCCTTCCAGTCAGGGCATCTCAGAATTCTAGAATATTCTATGCCAAAGAAATGCTGACCTTTGACTCAGTTCATACCTGCTGCCCCTTGTTGAGATTGTTTAATGAAATATACCAGTTTCCACTGACCTCTGCCTCCTCTAGTTTCCTACATGCTCTCATTCATCTCATTATCCCTTCATTTACCCATCCACTCAGTGTTTTCCAGGAAGCCTTTATAATTTTGGCTGGGTTTAACAACTGCTGGGAGTCACTAACACTCCCATGACATAGCGCATATTCAAGGTGGTTGGAACTAGAGTATTTTATGAAATCTTTCTCCTCATCTCCAAGCTGATTTCAAAATACGATGAAGTATAGTGATGATCCTGGCCCCAGAATAATGGGACTGGTGCCTGTCTGTCTGTCTATCCATCATCTATTTATGTGTCATAGATAGTAGCTTTCAGTGAAGCTCAGGCTTACTTCAAAGTTGCTACATAAACCAATCCAATCTGGCCTCAAATTTGGCATCTTCCTGCCTCAGCCTTCCTCAGTGGTAGACTTTGAATTTATTTATCTGAATGTATTTTAAAATGTATGCCAGTGTGTGTGCATGTGTGAGTGTGTGTGCATGTGTGAGTGTGTGTGCCTGTGTGAGTGTGTGTGCCTGTGTGAGTGTGTGCATGTGTGTGCATGTGTGTGTGAGTGTGTGTGCCTGTGTGAGTGTGTGCATGTGTGAGTGTGTGTGCCTGTGTGAGTGTGTGTGCATGCTCATGTGTGTGCACATTCACATATGTGCAGGTATCTGAGCAGTGAACGTTTCAGAGAACCCTATCCCAAATCCATAAGCAGACGCGCTGTGGCTGAGCTGAGCTTAGGATACTGAAGAGCATCATGATCTGCTCATGGTCCTTAAGCAATGCAGGCAAGAACTAACCACCCACTGTACAGACCACGAGGAGATGTAACTGTCTGTTACTGCAGCAAACCTTGACTGAATCTAGGGGCCACAAGACAGGGTGACTGTGATGCCCTTGTGGACTATTTGATGTGAGCAGAAGAAGGAGTTATGGAGACAGATTTTTTGAGTTTACTTACAAGATTGGTTTTGTCTTTAATTATGCATATATGTGTGTCTGAGAAAGTGCACGTGACTGCAGGCACCCTCGGAGGCCGGAGGAATCAGATCCCCTGTACCTGGAGCTGCAGGTGAACTGCCTGATGAGGCATTGGGAACTGAAATCCCTTCCCCTGGAAGGCATTAGGGATCTTAACAACTGGACAATAGTCCCAGCCCCTGCCTCCAGCTTAAATTCCATTGCTGATACTTCATCTAGGAGAAAATGGGCAAGATACTCAACCTTCCTGAAATCCAATTGCTTTCTTATAAAATAGATATATATATATATACCTCAAGATCCAGCTATACCACTCCTAGGCATATATCCGAAATAAGCTCAACTATACAACAAGGACATTTGCTCAACTATGTTCGAAGCAGCTTTATTCATAATAGCCAGAACCTGGAAATAACCTATATGTTCCTCAAAGGAGGAATTGATACAGAAATTGTGGTACATTTACACAATGGAATACTACTCAGCAAATAAAAACAAGGAAATCATGAAACTTGTAGGCAAATGGATGGAACTAGAAAAGATCATCCTGAGTGAGCTATCCCAGAAGCAGAAAGACACACACGGTATATACTCACTTATAAGTGGATATTAGACATATAATATAGGATAAAGATACTAAAATCTATAGTTCTAAAGAAGCTAAACAACAAGGAAGAGCCTAGGGAAGATGCTCAATCCTCATTCAGAAAGGCAAATGTGATAGACATTGGAAGCAGGAAAGGCAGGGAACAGGACAGGAGTCTACCACACAGGGCCTCTGAAAGACTCTACCCAGCAGGAGGTTGAAGCAGATGCAGAGACTCATAAACAAACTTTGGGTAGAGTTCAGGAAATCTTATAGAAGAAGTGGGAGACAGAAAGACCTGGAGGGGACAGGAAATCCACAAGTAGACTAATAGCCTAAAACCTGGGCCCATGGGGGCCTGCAGAGAACGATACTCTAACCTCTTAAGGTTTCAAGGACCATGCATGAAGAGGACCTAAACCACCTGCTTGGATGTAAACAATAGGCAGCTCGGTCCAAGTGGGTTCCCTGATAAGGGGAGCAGGGGCTGTCTCTGACATGAACTCAGTGGCTGGCTCTTTGATCACCCCCCCCCCCCCTAAGGGGGGAGCAGCCTTGCCAGGCCACAGAGGAAGACAATGCTGCCAGTCCTGATGAGACCTGATAGGCTAGGGTCAGATGGAAGGGGAAGAGGACCACTCCTATCAGTGGACTAGGGAAAAGGCATGGGAGGGAAGGAGGATGAGATTAGGAGGGGATGAGGGAGGGGGCTGGGATACAAGGTGAATAAATTATAATAAATAAAATTTAAAAAACAAAATAGATAAATAGTAGCACCTACCTTAAATGTTTTATGTGAGGATTACATATATGTTTACACATGAAGTATTTATATTTTAATGTATTTTTCCTTAGAACCATGATGTAACCCACAGTACTTGCTAATGTTACTCTCCAGTATACATATTCACTTAATTTTGACAAAGCAAGTAATCCTTCCCAAACAGCTTTTGAGTGTTTCTTCCTTTTAGGTCTGCAGTGGTTTGAATGAGAATGACCCCTGTAGGCTCATATGTTTGAATACTTGGTCCCCAGTGAGTAGAACTGTTTGGGAAGGGTTGGAAGGCCTGGCCTTACTGCAGGGGACATGTTGCCGGGGGCACCCTAGGCTTCCAAAGACCTCTCAGCACTGCCAGTGCCCTCTGCCTCCTGCTTCAGGTCAGGGTGTGGGTTCTCAGCTGTTCTTGCCACCTGAAACCATAAGCCCAATTAAATCACTTTTTCTCCATAAGTTTCTTTGGTCAAGGTGTTTTGTCTCAGTGATAGAAAAGCAATGAAGACAACATCTTAAAGTGATTTTTTAAAAATCAGTCACAGTTTGTTTTGTTTGAACAACCTTGTATTGAGTCTTTAAAACCCTCATGATGTAATTTGTTTTTCCCCATGTTCTATGGTCGTAGACTTGATTCCCATCTTCCAGGTCAAAAATGAATTTGTCAGACAGAGCTATATTTTGCAAGATGTATCTGATTTTTATCTTGTAGCAAAGCACTTGGACTAAATGGAAAGTAATATTTTTTTTTTTGAAGAGCAAGGAGTGACATGAAATACCTAGCAATCAAACACATCCCCATGTTATCACAAATGGTGAACCCATGATGGAGGAAGAAACACTCACATTTAATAAAGGAACTGAGCAACTGTTTAACACCAAGAAGCAAGGCTGGCGAGATAGCTCAGTGGGTAAAGATACTTGCTTCCAAACCCAATGGCCTGAGTTTGCTCACCAGGGCCTACAGGGTGGAAGAAAAGAACCCATTTCCACAAACTCAAAATAAGTAAAAATAAATAAAATAAAACCAAGAATCAATGTCAAGAATCAAATATTCTTTCTCATCTTGGAGGAAACCCAAAACTTTCAAATTCAGTATGTCTGTCAGTACCAAGTACTGTGCTTCCGGCATTTGTGGTGCCTTCTCGTTTACGCCTCTATTGGATAGTGCGCACTTTTCCCTAGAGCTCATTGCCATCTCCATTAAGTTTTTATGGCCAACCCTAAAGCCTAACATGAGCTAAAGTTTTTCCTTTTATTTCTTTGTCTTTACGGGGTACCATATCTAAGCCACCGGTCAGTGTTTTATACTCAGGCCTGAATAAAAATTTGCTCCCTAGAAAGTTTCCCCAGCTTTTGTGAGTAAACATCCTTTGTCCCTTGAAAGACTTTTAAATTAAGAAGTGTAGGCCTTTCAGCTGGAAGGAATCCTGCGCGGCACCATCACAGATCGCCTATGTTTGTATTTCCCAGACATCATCTGACAGTGGATTTGAGCAGGAGCAGTAAACTTCCTGGGCTTAACTCTGTGGCGTACTGTCATTTAATTGGTTTGTTTAGCAGCCCAGGACCAACCATGGGCCACAGAAGGCCCTAGACTAGAGATGGAATCATTGCTGAAGACACCTGACTACTACAGGTAAGGCTTAACACTGCGAGGGCAGATGATAATACAGGAATAATAGCAAAGCTCTGAATGAATTCTCTCTCTCTCTCTCTCTCTCTCTCTCTCTCTCTCATGTGTGGTATACATAGGCGTGTGTGTGGTACATGCTCACACACACAGGTGGGCAGTAAGTGCTGAATTGCTGGATGTTTCCCTCTGTTGTTGGCCATGTTTGGTTTTTGCTTTTGAGGCAGAGCCTCTCACTGAATGGGAACTCACTGCTTCAGTTAGACCAGTTGGGCTGTTAGCCTCAGAGAATCACCATCTCTGCCTAATGGTTGTTGCAGAGGTTATAGACGCGAGCCACTATGCCTGGCTGTTTTTTTTTTTTTTTTTTTTTTTTTTTTTTAAACGTGGTTCTGGATATAGAATTCAGGTCCTCATACCCACTTAGCCATTTCCCCAGCCCCCAGAGTAAAGGCTTATAGTTGGCAGAGAGTATGACTGATTGGAAAGGTCATGGGTGGAAAATCAGCCCTACGTCTTCACAGAAACAGCTGTCCTGGCGTATCCCTACAGTGTTGGTCCCGAGATCCCTGTGGATACTGAAGTCGGAAGACATTTAAATCCTGTCTACGTACTGGCATAGCACCAGCATGCAGCCGGCTAATGTGCTCTGATGTACATGAAATCATATGTAAATTCTTGTAATGCACATCATACTGCAAATACTGTATAAATCAGCTGTGTAATGTTCAGAGGATAATTACAAGAAAAAGTCTGCTTGTGGTCAGTACAGAAACAATCGATTTTATTAATTTTATTTATTTATTTATTCACTTTACATCCCGAAAGCAGCCTTCTCCTTCCTCTCCTCCATTTCCCATCCTCCCATCCTCTTCCCTGTTTCTCCCTAGCCTCCTCAGAAAATGAGGCCCCCTCCCCCATAGCAACCCACTCCGGCACATCATTTGCCTCAGGACTAAGTGCATCCTCTTCCACTGAGGCAAGACAAGGCAGCCCAGCTAGGAAAGTGATCTAAAAGCAGGGAACAGAGTCCATGTCAGAGACAACCCCGCTCCACTTGCTAGAGGACCCACACGAAGCCCGAGCTGCCCATCAGTTACTGTGTCAGGGGCCTAGGTTCAGTCTCTGCCTGCTCTTTGGTTGGTGCTTCATTCTCTGTAAGTCCTTATGGGCCTAGGTAAGTTGACTTTGTTGGTCTTCTGGAGTTCTTGTCCTCTCTGGCTCGTTCTACCCCCCCCCCGCAACTCTTCCACAAGACTCCTTGAGCTTTGCGTTATGTTTGGCTGTGGGTATCAACACCTGCAGAAACAGCCTTTGCTTGCAGAGGAGCTGGATGTGGAGCCCACCAAATACAGGGGATCATCTGTCTTTGGGGAGAATTCTAGATTTCATTTTCTTTACCTCTAAGCACCCCAAGGGAAAGGGAGGGGATGGAGAGGTGACTGAGGTTTAGAGCACATGCTCCTACAGAGGATCTGAGCGTTCCCAGGGCACGCCTCACAACCATCTGTAACTCCAGCTCCAGGGCATCTGACGCCCTCTTCTGTCCCCCGTGGGTACCTGCATTCACACGTACACATACCTCCCCACAAACACAAATCACATAATTACTAATAAAAGACATTAGAATACTAAAACATTGCTAAGCGTTCTTTGAGCTACAGATCTACTTTTCTCTTCCCAGGAGCCGGGTATGATCTCATTCACTGCGTTTGGTCACCTCTCTTTAGTTCACTTCACGCAGGATGTTTATCACACTTTCCCTTGACTTTCATGACTGTGACAGCTTGAGGAGTCTGGGGAATTTGACTCACCACAGTCCTTTAGTCTGTTCCTAACGTTTTCTCGGGTCTTACAACTTTTCATGGGGCAGTGGCAGAAAGGCTGCTCAGGTTTTGGTGAATCACATCAGGGAGCACGGGTGGTACCTCTGTCCCACTAAGAAACTGTCTTAGTTACTTTCGATGGCTGTGAGGAGACACCATGACCGACCCATAAAACGAAGCATTTGATTGGGGGGTTACAGCTTCAAAGGGTTAGTCCATTATCGTGGTGGGCAGAGTGTGGCAGACAGGCAGGCGTGGTGCTGGAAGCCGCCGAGAGCTTACATCTGATCTGCAACTTGCAGGCAGAGAGAGAGAGAGAGAGAGAGAGAGAGAGAGAGAGCTTTTTGACAAGGCCACACCTCCTAAACCTTCCCTAATAATCTACCAACTAGGAACCAAGCATTCAGATGTATAGACATGTAGAAGCCGTTCTCATTTAAACCACCACTGGGGGTGACACTGACTCCCCACATGGTGGGGGCAATCTTATTGTTGTCATATGACTCTTTTTAACTGTTTTTCCAGTTAAAAAGCATTATTCAAAAAAAGGGCAGAACCAGGGACTTCGAAAATATCCCCCCTCTCAGGAGACTTTTGTTCGTTAATTTGTGGTGCTTTTTGTATTCCACCCTTTTGTACGTCTATTTATCTGTAGGTGTGTTCATATGCCGCAAGGGGGGTGTGGCCATGGGAGGGAGACTTCCGGGAGTCAGCTCTCTCCTTCACCATGTGCATTCTGGGAACTGAACCCTTTTCCTGCTGAGCCGACTTGCTAGCCCTGATTTCACATAATTTTTTTTCACGATTTATTCTTCGACAGTTTTCATATGTGTACATAGCACATCTGTTGTGTTCGCCTCTTGTTATTCTAGTTCATCCCACACTCACTCCATCTGAAGCCAGTCTTTCCCCAGCAAGTTCCCTCCTGCTTTCATGTCTTAAAAAAAACAAAATCACACTGAGTTTAACTGGAGTTGCTGGAATGTGTGTGGAGTGGAGGTTATGTAGTAGACTGTGGCAGTTTACCAGTGGCTACAGTACTGAAGGGAAAGAAAGGACTCTTCCTCCTACAGCAACTACACCCGGCCAGTTCATCAGCAGCTAGAGATGAGGTCTCACGATCCCCATCCTGGATCCTGATGGAATGTTGGCTGGCCTGGCCTTGTACAGGCTTTGTGCACACAGCCACAGCTGCTGTGAGTTCATTAGTGGGAAGCCACTGCCATGTCCAAAGACAGCCGCCATAGCCCTCCTCTCCACGCTTTCTCTTAAAATCTTCCCGCCTTTTGTCTATAATGTTCACTCATTGATTTTATTTATCTTTTGTGTTTGGCAACCTACGAGCTATGTCTGAGGGAAGAAACTGTCTAATTTTGCCCACAACAATTTCAGTGTCCACCATAGGCCTGAAACACAATGGCTAATCAAGAACTAGGTGTTAAACGAATGCCCACAAACTTTAAAATTGGTTAGCATCAGAGGATTATTTTTTGCCAACAACTGAAAACCCATTGTATTTGGCTCAAGTTCAGAGATACTTTGTATACATGCAGCGGTCTCGTGGAATCTCGTGTTATCTGCTCAGACAGGTTTTGGCTGGGCTTGCGGGGAGAGACATGCTCTGAGCTTGGGGCAGCGTTGAGACCACACACTTGCTCTGCTCTCTGCACCTCTCTGCACCCATTCTGAGTCCTTTCCCTGAGGCTGCCTCTAATCTGATTTGCACAGGAAACTAAACTCCCCCCTCTCCCAGGAGCACCCAGCCTGCCCTAGCTGTCATGGCTGAGGCGCTGTTGTTATTGCTACTTACCAACCTCAGTTTCTAAGAGTTGGGCTGCCTACCTGTTGGAACTTGGCCGACAGGGTGACAAGCCAGGATGCGACAGAATATGTTAGTGTGGGCAGGAAACATGCACAGCAGGAGGCACGGCTTTTTGTTGGGGAGGGGTCAAACACAATCCACGTTTAAAAAATCAGCTTTCAAAATAATAAAGCAAAAGATAGAAGCATCCATGGAGAGAACATGACCAAGCTACCAAGGGATGATGGGCATATGAAGGGATTCCACAGGTAGACAGGCACAGAGGACAGAGCTAGGAGTCCCAAAGTGCAGAGGTCAGAGCCTGCATCCTCAGGGGTGTGCTGCTGTTTGGAAAAGCCAAGGAGCAAATAGATACCCTGCCCTTGCTCCCCTTCCTCACTCCTGTTGGCCGCACCAAACAGGAAGTAAAGGGAATATTTGGCCCAGACAATAGAGAGCAGCCTCCAGGCCAGGCAAGTAGCTATGATGGGCAGGGGATAGAGGGGGCCAGTAGAAGGTGTGGCCAGGCTGAACACAGGACAGGGGGCCAAGGCAAAGGACATTCAGTTACCAGATGGGACTCATTCTAGAACATGGGTCTGCTGCTAGACAGACCTCCTTTAAAGCATTAAAAAGAGTATTTCATGGAAAATCAGTCTCGGCTGTATGCTGGTCCTCAATCTGATTATCATAGATGTAACTGAGTAGTCTCAAGAAGTAGAGAGTAGCCAAGTGTTAAATAGGTTCTCAGAGCCCACTCTATCTTACGTGTGTTCAGAGCATCCCAGAGCTCTGCCTCTGGAGTCAGACTTCTCATCAAAAGCCCACATAAATATGTTTTCTTTCAAAGGAGTGTGTATGTGCTGGCATTTGCATATGTATAATTTATGTGTATGTGTATTAGCTCATGTATATGTTTGTGCATGAGTGTTCATGAATGTATGTTTACGTGTGTGTGTGTGTGTGTGTGTGTGTGTGTGTGTGTCTGCATGTGAACTGGTAGGGTTGTGGCTGGTTCCAAAGAACCCACAGGTACAGACTGACTGCAGCTGTGTGCATGGGTTTGAATGTAGAAATACACCCATGATATGCATAGACAGATGTGTGATATGAGCACACCTTAGCAAACTGTAATTCTGAACTTGTATTGAACAAGAAGGCCCTGAGGAGCCAGACGGCAGTGAAGCGCCATCTCCCTGCTGCTTTGGAGGGTGTGTTCATTCCCCCTTCTTTGGCAGTGAATACACACACCGTGAAAGGGTTGGTTTGGCTCAGAGTTTGAGGGATAGTCCTTCGTGATGGGGAAGGCCTGAAAACAGTGTGGGGCAGCTGGTCACATGGTGCTCGCAGTCAGGAAGCAGAGGGCGGGGTAAATGCTGCCGCTCAGCCCACTTTCTTCTTTTTATCCACTCCAGACGCCCAGGCCTGCTCCACTAGGAGGGTCTTCCCATCTCAGGTAACCTAAGCCGGAAACCCCTTACAGACACGCTGACAGGTTCCCCCAAAGGCATTTGAGACCCTGTCAGGTTGGCAATACTGTCCATCACAAGGGCGGATCCCACCAGAGAAGAGGACAGAAGGAAGGGCAGTAAGGGTGATGCCCTTAGAGCTCTGGGTCATTTCTTGGAGGAAACTTAGGCGTCAAAAAGCCTCAGGACCACACACGCATGCAGTTGTTCTTCTCATCTTAAACCAGCATCATTTCCTTCATTTCTGTGTTCCATGCCATGGACACAGGTCACACCCATGCCAAGGCTGCCAAGACTTCTGCTCTCCATAGTGGCTCCAAGCCCCGCCCCCGTATCCTTAAGCGCATGACCGTGTTGCTGGGCGGTGGGTGTAGCAGACACTGTGCCGACTGAGTTGTGGTTATCATCCTGAGTCTCTACGACCTCCTCTGTGGACTTGGAGCTCTGCGTGGCTCAGAAAGCGGTGGTAAGACAATTAGAGGAAGGTGATACTAGGTGAGGGCTTTCTGTCCTGGCCGTCCTTTTGATGCCACCGGACTTCACGTGTGTCTGCGCAGTGAGCTCAGGCGCCTTTTTTTGTATTTATATGTGTGCTTGTGCGTGCGTGTGTGCTGCGCATGTGTGAGTGTGCATGTGGAAGCCGGAGGTCCGTCCAGGCTATTCCTCAAGCATCGCCTTGCTTGTTTTGAGACAGGATCTCTCATTGGCTTGGGGCTCACCAGCTAAGCTAGGCTGTAAATGCGTATCCCCATTTCCCTGGTGCAGGGATTACAGCGATGACACCGTGCCTGACATTGTAAACACAGTCCTAGTATGGAATTTGTGTCCTCGGGCTTGCAAAGCGTATGTGACCAACTGAGCCATCTCCCCAGATGTGTTCTTCATGTATCATGTAAGGTCCCAAGCTCACCTTGAACTCCTGACTCTCCCTCCTTAGCGGGTGCATCTCAGTGTGAGAGATTCTCAAAGCTTCCTGGGCGAGCTGCGGACAGGGTTGAAGCCCCTAGTTCTCGGCTCCTGGTGTACGCACTGCTGCCGCTAGATGGCGCTGCATCCACAGTTTTAGATAGTCGTCATGGGTTTTTGGAGCACAGCTCACAGTAACACCTATAAAGGAAGTTTCTGCATGGAATTGCTTGGTGTGAAGATGGTGCCTCCCAGGATTAAATTCTGGGCTTGTAGGAGCCAGCGGGTGGATGGCACAATTCAAACATTCCGGTGTTTTCTTAATTCCCAGTAAGATGATTAGGCTGCAAGTAGAAAACTGAGGAAATTCCACTGAAAAGATTGTTGCTGTGTCAGCAAGTGTGTTTTTGCCCCGCACCCTGCTTCCCCCTGTCAGTCCTGAAATGCAGTCTTGCCACCTGGGAAAAAGGAAATGCGCTCTCTCTCTCTCTCTCTCTCTCTCTCTCTCTCTCTGTTTGAAGCTGGAGAGTGACATCTCCAGGACCCTGTGGATTACATTGATACCCAAGTAGCTGAAAGTAAGCGAGTCAGGACACTTTCTTTGGCTTTCTTCTTGGACACAGAGGGTTTACTCAGAAAAAGCACCTGCCGTCTGTGAAACAGTGGATCGTATCTGTTCAGATGATTTTATACGTAGAAGTGATTGATGTCCCAGTGGGTAAGCGTGCTCACTCCCAGAGGATACATGTTCGAACCTGGGACCTACATGCTGGAAAGAGAATTGATTTCCCCGAGTTGTGTTCTTACTTCCATACAAGAGCTGGACCTGTGTGGATTCTTAATAACTAAGTGTAATGAGGTTTTGTTTGTTTGTTTGTTTGTTTTGTTTTAGAAAGAGCACATTGAATATACTGAAATATACAATTAATATCTGCTAAGACAAACTTTACAAGTGAGTCATGCAGTTAAGGAATACATGCCATTTTGATATTTATTTTATAGATTCTGTGATTTTAATGATAACCAGATGAACTTGTGCTTAAAGGATAAAACTATGATGAGACGGTTTGAGGAGGGAGGGGTGGGGCGTGGAAGGGGAGGAATATGAAATTCAGCCATATTTCCAAAGGAACTACACTTTGGAGCGGAGAAGTGAGGATGACGGTGGATTGGAACTCCCTACCCACTGCACTTGAGATCTTAGAGCGTTAAAGGAGACAGGGCGTGGTACCATCTCGCAGGGGAGTTCGGGAAAACATGCTAGGGAAAATGTCAACTGACTTAGAGCCTGGCACAGCCTGTGGTGGGTAGGTTAGGTGTTGTCTCAACTAAATAAAAAAAACAAACAAAACAAGTTTTGTAAAAAAGAGCCAAAGCAGATGTTGGTGGCACCTATGCTGGCATTTGGGGGATTTCGGTGTGGGGAGAAATGCGGCCCTCTGCACACTGGCGATGAAGGCGAGAGCAGAGACAAGCGCGCTTCCTCCGGAGAGTTGCAGGTCTCCCAGCAGGAGCTAATTTGTGGGAGAAAAGCGTGCTTTCCTCGGGTGTCAGTTTGGCTTTGGAGTAGAGGCGCTGCCCATCTGAGCACAGTTTTCTTGTCTCACCCTCTGTCCTAGCGTCCTAGCCTCTCATTCTAGTAGCTTAGTGCCTGGAAAGCAGGATCACCAACGCTAAAGGACTTGTTAGTTGTCCACTGACTCGCGGTGAAAGGAGATTTCTAGGGCTGGAAAGATGGCGCAGTGCGTAAGAGTGAGTGCTGCTCTTGCAAAGGACCCTTGTTCAATTCCCGGTACTTCAGTCAGGTGACTCGCAAATATCTCTGACCCCAGCTGAAGGTGATCTGATGCCCTCTTCTGGACTCCACAGGCACCTATACTTATACAGTTATACACACACACACACACACACACACAGAGAGAGAGAGAGAGAGAGAGAGAGAGAGAGAGCTGTATGCATATATGCATAATTAGAAACAAAGTAAACCTTTTGAAATGGGTCTTTTTCTTCAGAATGAAGATGCAGAACCATTTCTTTCCACTGCTTGCTCCTCCTTTGCATGGTTTCAGTACTCTCGAGTAGTGTCTCCATACTATCAAGGGCCAGGAAGCGAGGTCTGCTTGTCACTGGAAACGAAGGTGAGAGGAGCCAACAGAGAACGGGGAAGTGTGAACTAATTACACAGCCATGGCGCACTGTCTCCTTTTGGCTAACTTTGAAATAGAAATGGCCGCATGGCAGTGAGCGGTGTATACACAAGCAGAAACTCTCTGAGAAGTCAAGAAGTGGATACATAAGAGTGATTGCCCTCCGAACCGTCGCTTTGTTCAAAAGCGGCTTCGGAAAGTGCAGGGTTGTTTTGGCTTACAGTTACAGGGGATACAGTCAGTGATGGCAAGGATGACACCACAGCAGGAGCACGGGGCATGTGGTCACCTTGCTTCCACAGTCAGGAAACCAGGGACATGAATATGGTTCTCGTATTTCTGTTTTTAATTCAGCCCAGGACATCACCCCGTGGAATGGCGCTACCCACATTTAACAAGCGCCTTCCCAACTCAATGGTTTGGATTTAAAAATCGCTTCATAGAGAGAGGCCCAGGAGCTTGTGTCTTCAATGACTTCAGATCACCTCAAGCTGACAATCAATATTAGCCATCCCAGTCTTTATGTCACATCTCACCAATATCTCCATTTAAATGCCTTCTCCCCGTAGCCATAGGAAAATCCACATTGCAGTACTAGACCAAGTACGTTTTTATGGAATTTACAACCATAACTTTACAAAAGTTGTTTATCAAGAATTTATGAACCAGGTGCTATCTGAGACTATTTTCTTCTTCTAAAGAGCAATAACTAGTTAAAGATCCCTGGATACCGCTTCCTTTATTGTTCTATATTTATTTCCTGCACGCGCTCTCTCTCTCTCGTGTGTCTGTGTTCTGTTCTGTTTGTGCATGCAGGATGCATGCGAACTAAGGCATGTATGTAGAAGTCAGAGGACAACCTGAGCCCTCCACTTGTGTGAGACAGGGCCCCTCTGCTGTGCACGGCTGCCCACGCCAGCGTCGCTGGCCTGAAGCGTCTAGAGATGCTCCCTCCCTGCCTCTCATCCACGCAGGCATGCTGAGACAACAGACATCCTCAGCTCCATTTGGCTTTAAGCAGGTTCTGCGCACCCAAACCCAGGTCCTTATACACCCGCAGCACACACAGCTCCCATGGACCACTTCCTCAACCCTTTTCCTCCTTTTCAGGTATTGTGGAAATTAGCAAAGCCAATGCTGATAGAAGCCTGGCTTCGAAATTTAAAACAAGCTTTCTGTGGGTGCTTCTTAAGATCTCCAGTTCCATCACGAGGAAACAAGTGTGCCCATTTCTCTTTAGTGCTTCCTACAGTACCCGGGGGCTGCGGATGGCTTTTTAGCGGCCTCCTGGGTGCTGTCTGGGGTCTCTCTCGAGGCTGTCGGTGCCCACTGGAATGTTTGAAGGTGGTGGAAGCATAGTTGGACGCAGCTTTGAAAGCAGCAGCGGACGGATCTTAAGTATTCTAATTAATTCCAGTTTTTAATCATGCAGGTTCTCCAGAGCTTCTAAAGGAAAGGGCGCTGGTTTGGGAAAAGAAAAGTCAATTGCCAGCTGTTCACGTCTGTGTGGATTTCTTTTTCCTTCTCTGAGTCATGTGCCCATGTTGGCAGAAAGTTCTGGAGGGTGGGGAGGAGGGATTTGGCTCCCATCTCTTGAGCCACAGAAGGGTCATCAGCGTGTGCTGTAGTCCAAGATCAGCAACCAAATACTCACAAATGCATGCAATCTAGAAGCAGGGTCTGGGTGTTAGGAACATTGGAATTATGGTGAAGGTTTCCGAAAGCAAGGAGAGGGGTCAGGATATCTGGAAGCTAGCACCCAGAATACCCACGGGTCCTCGAAGCACTGACCCAACACCCTCCTCTGGACACTGAGGGCGCCTGTGCACGTGCGGACAGGCGGGTCACACAGGCACACAGATACAATAAACTCTAAAAAATAGGAAAAAGAAGCGGGGTGATGTTGGAGCTTAAGACAGACTCAATAAACAGTCTCTGTGTGCCCCGATACCTGCTGGGACTTTCCTGTGAGTTCCCATTTCTGCCGATCTGCCAAGGGTCTCAAATACGTATGAGTGAAGGCTCACAGAGGTCAAGTGGCCTGGTCAAGGCTGCTCTGGTCAAGTGGCCTGGTCAAGGCTGCTCTGGTCAAGGCTGCTCTGGTCAAGGCTGCTCTGGTCAAGGCTGCTCTGGTCAAGGCTGCTCTGTTGGCTAATATTCATTACTAACGCAACAGGGTCGGGACTCACCCATGAGGCTAGATTCTAGGCACACCTGTGAGGGAGAGTCTCGATCACACCAACTGCAGCAACAAAGCCCACTCCTGCGCGTGGACAGTGCCTTCTGGCAGAACCCCACATGTAGGGAGGTCCCAGGGAGAACTTTTGCTTTTAGCCTGCTTTCCTTTGCATCTTGTTTGTGAACGTCTCTGCCATGATTGCAAGTTCGTAGCCCTTGTTATTACTGCTGTGGTTGCTGTCGAAAAATCCTTCACCGACAGAGTCTTTGGCCTCTCATCTGGACTGAAGAGCAGCCACTCTCCAGGAATCCTCCAGGCCTTCAGTGCCAGACAGGGACGCTGGGACTCCCAGTTTCATGGATTGAGCAACCTGCGTAGGTGGTGGAGCCCAGCCTCGTTTGTGAACTCTGACATTTGTAAAATGTCAGCTCGCACTGCTGGCACTAGTTTTCCCATCGTGCTTTAGAGAGACAAATTGGACAGCAAAGGTCCACCGGAGAACAGTCAGCGTGCACAGCACTTGTGCTCAACTCGCGGGATACAGGGCCCTTTGGCTCTGCTTGCCAAACCTCCCTACCTCCTGCATCTCACAAAACTGCTCCTGCCACAATCACCACCTTGGTTGCTTCTTTTCTTGCTCTTGGCTCCCCTCAGCCCAGAGGCCCCATCCTTTCTCCAAAATACCCCAGCCTCCTTTACTCCATGTGACCTCAACTCTCTGTAGGACCCCGGGTCTGTATGTGCATGGTGGATTTTAATCTTTGACAGAATATTAAAGATTATTAAAATGATAAAATGAATACCAACCATGGGCTCCAGGAAATTAAATTTTGAGGTTCGAGTGGCAGATTTCTGCAAAGAATAAATTTGTGATGGAGGATACTTTTGGTATCTTCTTTGGATGACTGGGTCTTGACATTTTACTTAATTAAAAATTATTTGTTGTGTGACTGTAACTTTGTTTCAAATTTAACCATGAGACTTCCTAATTTTTTGGTCCGTTAGCTGCTTCTAATCCTTCTTTTCTGACTCATCCTTCCTGGGATTCTGTTGGTAGGTCAGAGGCAACAATGTTAGTCAGTGCTTTCTGTGAAAATTAAGGGCTCGGTGGCCAGTTGAGGGGTACGACTGTGTTAATTTCTTACTCACACATCCCCATGGGTAAGAAACACCCCTTTCCGCTTGAGAGAGAGACAGAGAGAGAGAGAGAGAGAGAGAGAGAAGGAATGAGTGTCCCTTTTGAGTTCCAACCCCATGTCTGTGAGCTCCCAGCTTGGAGACTTTGAGTAAACAATGGCTTTTCTCTTTTACTTACAATTTTCATGTGTGGCTCAGCCGGTAAAGGGCCTGCCTGGCAAGTATGGGTTGGCCACCCAGGAACCGTGGTGGAAACACTGGGCTTGGTGGTGAAGTCTCATGACCCGGCTTCTGGGAGGCTGTGACAGGTAGCCACTGGTCAGCCCGCCTAGCCTACTGGTGTGTTTCAGGTCAGTGAGGGACCCTGTCCTGTTATTTTCTAAAGGGAAGACGCATAAGGAACAGCACCCATGGTTGTCTTCTGGACTCCACATGTATGTGTAGACCCTCAGACACGTAAAAGAGGAGGAGGAGGATGACATTTTCATGCTCTATTCATGAAAAGCTATCAGGAGCAGTCAGGCCCAAGTCGTCATGATGTCGGGGTGCCTATTACCAAGCCTGTACCTGGTAGAGGTACTGACTGGTACACCGGCAGTCGCTAGCCTCCTCATCCGCCTTCGGGACCATTGAACCATGGCGGTCTTCTCTGTGGGCGCTTCAAATACGCTGTGGAGCCCGGAGAAAGGCATCCAGACTCCAGAATGCCCTGATCTTAGAGTAACCATATGTGGGGCACAGATGTATGCAGTTAACAGCTATACAATTTCTCTCACCCCTTAAGTCGGGTGAACTTAACCCGAGGCGTTCAGCCACTGCATTCAAAATCCTTCTGTTGCTTGTACTGCTCTAAAAACACAGTAGAGCAGGCTTTGCGCCAGATCTTGGGCAGTGTCTGCCAGGATTGTCTGAGAGCCAAATAGAAGTCTCTGAGCCAAGAGTGGTTGTTGGCCCAGAGAGACCACACGGCCTCCTAACCAACAGGGAGGGGAATCACCGCCCATAGTGTTTAATAGGAAAGAACAAAAAGAGACATTGAAGTCAGCATAACTCCCAGGGAGTTTCAGTGAAGTCTGGCAGATAAAGGCTTGGGTTCTGGAGTCTTGGGTCAGATGCTGCCTCCGAGCACAGAGGTGACACTCCCAGGGATGCAGTGACCTCATTTTGCTTCGCATGGACATGGAGAGGAATCACGGGACTCTCATCTGACCGGGTCTGAAGACAGCCTCTGTTTACAGACAGATGTCTGACAGGACCAGCCAGCATGATGCAGGATGGCAGGGACAGGGGGCCATTTAAACAGAGCCTTCCTCTGTCCCAGTCAGAACCAGTCTGCTGCGTCCCAAGGCTCCAAGCTCGCGTTACAAACTTCCTATCCCCAGTCTCTGCCTCAAAGAAAGTGATGTCGCCGCGACAACCAGCACACACACCCTTACCTGTGTGAATCCTTTCCGCTTTGCTTGCACTAGGTTTGGAGTCCTGTCGTCACCACCCTGTCTTGTTCACACTGGAACTGAGTTCTTCAGTCTTACTTTTAAAATATTTTTCTTTTTAAAGTAATTTTCAGTTTATTATTTGGACAGTTCACATGTGAATACAATGGATCTCAATCTTTTTTTTTTATTCTTAGACAATTTCATACATGTATATAAAGGGTTTTGACCACTCTCTCCTGTTCCCATCCCCCTCTCTCATCCTTCTCTCTCTTCCACTGAAGTTCCTTTTCCAAATAAACTCTCCCCTCACTTTGATATCTTTTACTTATTTATTTTGTGAGTCAGCAGGTTTGATTAGGGTTGTGTGTGTGAGAACAGATGAGGGTTATTTCCTGGGTCATGGGCAATGCCAACCACCGAAGAGAATGATGCTTCCCAGGAAGCGTTAACTGCCCACAGTCCCTCAGGGCGGGGTGAAGCCTCCTGAGCACCCTGCTTGCACGATGGAGTGTTGATGGATGCAGTCTTGCCCAGGTCACCAGAGCTGCGGTGAGTTCACGCCTGGGCTGAGTTCTTGACGTGCACTGTTACTGGTGAGTTGTGTCGGGGACCCTGGTGCCAACAGGGTGGCAAATACCATGTGCTGCTGCCTCGGCTCATGCCTGTAAAGCAGTGTTAGGGTGGCCGCCACAATCTCTGCACAGTTCCCGTTGTCTTGGCACCGGGGACGTTTGTAAGGTCATGCTGGGGGAATGTTCTAGAGCAGCGGTTCTCAGCCTTCCTAACACTGAACCCCCTTAATACAGGTCCTCATGTTGTGGTGGACCCCTAACCGTGACATCATTTCATTTTTCCTTCATAACTGTGACTCTGCGGCTGTTATGAATTGTAATGTAAACATCTGGTCTGCAGGATATCTGACATGTGTCCCCCATGAAAGAGTCGTTCGGGCCCCGGGTTGAGAGCTGCTCTGCTCGAGTGACGCTAAACATGTCCTACCCTAATGCTTCTATTTGAAGAGCCATGTCAGCCCAAGCCCATCTCAAAAATCAACTGATTTCCCCCTGTGACTTAGGATATTCCTCCTTTAAACACCACATTTGGATTACACTTGACCCTTCTTTAGTCTAGAAATAAACTCAAGCCAGAGCCATCAGTCCAATAGATGTTTCCAGGATTATTTCTCTGCTTCAGTTCATCAGTGTGGAAGGAACTGGATGAATTAGGGCACAGTGTACTTTGAAATATCATTAAGTATAACACATTGTGAGTGGTTTAATGGTCATTAACATGGATATTGTCTTCTTAAACACTGGAGAGGGTGGGTTAGGGGTGGGGCTCACGTGAATGTGTAAGGTTGAGGTCAAGTCTCCTAAGAGCCTTGCAACATGGAGACTAACAGCCAATATCTTTAGCGATTACTATAGACTAGAGCCTGCCAATTTGGGGCTGAATCTTGGCCCCCCATTTACTTGCCACGTTTTCTTCTGTAAGGTGCATGTGCCCTGTCTATACAAGGGAAGGGTCTTGACAGTATATTTCTTTTATGAGATTTATTTTTTATTATTTTTGTGTGCATGTTTGTGTGTCTGCCTGAGGACATATGCACCTGCATGCAGCACTCATGGAGACCAGCAGGGGGCAACAGATCTTCTGAGGCTACAGTTAGGTTAAATTATTAAGCTCTTGGCATGGGTGATGGGATGAATGTGAGTCCTCTGAAAGACAGCAAGCACTCCTCTGAGGGACCTCTCCAGCCCCAGTGGTATATAGTCCCTGATAACACTGCCACAAAAACTAAGTGATACTATACCTGCAACGTGTTTGTCCCAGTGCTGGGAGCATAAAATGCTGGTGCTGCTGTGTATTGTAGGTGACATGCCAAAATTGTGTTTCATCCATCCATCCATCCATTCATTTATTCATTCACTCACTCAATAACTATTGCCTATGTGGGTACACATGGGTATGCCCGTGCATGTACAAGTGTGCGCACACATGTGGAGGACCGAGACTTATATTGGGCATCTTCCTCAGTCTGTCTGCCTTTATTTATTTATTTGCTTATTGATTGATTGATGATTTTTGAGACATAATTTCTTAGAACCAAACTCTCATCTATCCAGTGAGCCTGGGGTGGGGTGGTGATGAGCTCTAGGGATCCACCTGTTCCTGCCCATCTCCCCTCACACGTGTGTTACAGGCATGCGCCTCCTCACTGTTTTAGTTGTTGTTGATTTGTTTTTTAGCATGGATTCTGGGGATCTGAAGTCAGGGCCTTGTGCCAGGCAGCAACACTTTACTAACCGAGCCATCTTCCCAAGCCTTAACAGATACTTTTAATCACTCTTCTTTTCTGTTATAGTTCGCTTGTCGGCGATAGCTCATGTGTTGAAATTGTATGTTTCACACGTGCCTATTTATTCATGTGTGTGGTGCATAGGGGTGGGCGTGGGGGCTCATGTCAAGGACAGCTTGGGGGAGCCAGTTCTCTCCTTCCACTGCTGGATCTCTGGGCTTGAACTCAGGGCATCAGGCTCGGTGGCTGAGCTTCTCATTGGCCCCATGCTTACTTTCAGATTCTTCCCTGGAATCTTCTCCCACTTTTCACACATAGCATCTTGATTCTTTTTGCCAAGAAGGGTAACGAGAAGCAGTGGGGCATCCTGAACTTGGCCTGGGATGGTGTGGACTTGAGCTTAGCTCTGCCCCTGACTGGCTGGCAGGCTGACTCGTCTGCAGAGCTGGTTTGCTCCTCTATAAAATGGTGCAATATAGCTTACCTCACTTCACCTAAGAGGCCATTGGGTGTGGCAAAGAACACAGACTCTGAAGCCAGAACACTGAGTTCAAGTGTTGGGCCTGCCTTTCATGAGCCAACTCTCTATGAATTCCCTAATCTCTCGGTGCCTCGGTTTCTTTACTGTAAAACCATGCACCCATGGGGCTGGCTTCGGAGGACTCTGTGGACCAATGTCAGTAGAAGACAGAACCGCTTGATACTTCACACCAGAACATAAATGTTGTTATAAAGTTTTGTTCTCAGCTCTAGGGACCAATAATGTTTTACAAACTCCATCAGAAGTAAGAGAAAGGCAGAAAACAGATATTCAGAAGTCTTACTCTCAATTTCCTCATTCTCACTTTGCCTCCTGGAGATGTTTTCTGTTACAGCGCCCTCTTTTGCAATACCAGGGAACATGTTTGGTGGAGCCATGTCTGCTGACACCAAGGAAGGCAGCAAAGGTTGCTTTTAAACCACTCCGACTCCACTAACCCTCAAGCCCAGCTTCCAGTCTGTGATCACTCCCCTCCCTTGCTGAACCCACTCCTTATCAAATGTGGAGAGACTCCTTCCTAGCTCATTTTGGTCCATTTTCAGGATTTGATTTTCCTAAGTAGCTAGCTGGAACTGACAGTACCATACTCCTTTGTAAAAATATTTGGTTCTCTTCTTTCTCCTCCTTCTCTCTTTCTTCTTCATCATCCTCCTACTTTTCCTACTCCTTCCCTCTTCCTTTTCCTGTTTTCTTTCCTTCCTGCTTTTAATCCTCTCTTCCCTTCTCTCCTTCATTCTTCTCTGCATTTTCCTTCTTTTCTTCCCCTTCTTCCTTTTCTCCCTCTTTCCCTTCATCCCTCCCCTCCTCCTCCTTTTTCTCCTTCTTCCTCCTGTTCATCCTCACCTTTGCCACTCCCCATTTATCTCTCTCAACATGCTTCTAGTCTGCCTTCCTAGTTCCCATGCGCCTGCCCCCAGTTTATTTTCACAGGCTGTTCATTCCTCTTACAGGTATGTTCTCTCTAATGGCTCCAATGACGTTTCCAAATGTGTAGCTCTGGTTCTAACTTTTCTGAGATTCAATATTAAAGTTCTTTGAGATTTAAAATTCAATATATCAAAATTATCAAATATTATTTCCTTTCATTCTAAACCTCATGCTTTGAGTGGCACTCACTTGCCCAAGGCTCTCAAATATCAGAATTATCTGTATCCTTCATTTGGCAATTTCAGTATCCATTGTGTGACATGTGTTGTGCAAGACCTGGAGAAAATAGACACACATCCTGCACAGACACAGGGAGAAGAACAGATCTTTCATGCTTGAGGAGGGGAGCTCTAGGAAATGCCTTATTCGGGGGAAATCTGTACCACAGTGTTGGAGGTGTAAAGGTTTTTAAAAGAGAGAGAAGTGAATTCAGACAAAGGGGAGCTAGAGCCAATTAAAAGCCAAGAACTGAAAGGCACGAGTGCCTTCCAGCCAGGAGCTCTGCCAGGGCCAGCTTCCTGGCAGCCTGTTCCGATGAGCCAAGCGTCTGTCCTCGCCAGGTCCCTGCCCTGTCCTCTTTTGTTTTATTATTGTTTTGATTTTATTACTAGCTTTTAATTATGCAATATTTCAAACTTGTAGAGGAGTGTATAGCATCATGATGTGCCAACCACGGGTTTGATGATAATTCTACACCACCACCCAGATCTCCCTGACAGTTGTACCATGTCAAATATCAACCAGTGTATCATTTTGTTCATATCTGTCTTTAAAAGGGTGGGAACTTTTAAGAAACATAACCTGGGTGGGTTGTCAAACCTTAAAGGGAAATTAATAATAGTTTTTTTAATAGTACTGTATCACCAAATCTCATTATAGGTATTGTTAGTTTGTTTTGAGTAAGGTAAAGTAACATCCATGCTTGTAAGTATTTGATATGGACTCTGTTCCTTTCTATCTCGGCCTCTATCTAGCTCCTCCATTACCAGCTTTGTCTGTCACTTCTCTATCATTTGTATCTCTGCCTATCTATCTCTGTCGGTGCCTCTATCGTCTATACCTGTCATCTCTCTGTCTCCATCATCTATCTTTATCATACAGCTCTGCCTCCATCATCTGTACCTCTGATACCTCTCTCTTCTTTATCTTGTCTCTCCCATCCACACTGCTAGACCTCTGTCTCTATTCACTCTATTCTGTCTGTCTCCGATCTCTATCACTTCTAGACCTCTGTCTCTACCATCCTTACATCTATATATTATCTACTTACGTCTCTGTCTTTGTCATTGATGTGTGACACTGTTCCTGGAAAGATACAAAGAAACATCCAGTCATACAAGCCAGGGAAATAATGATAGACCAAAGTGAAGATAGCACCAAGTCCAGCGTGCTGAGCCAATGGGAATAGTACTGGAGTTTCTACAGGAATGTGAGTGATGAATTACTACAGGAGCAGAAATAACTCAGATAAAATGTGTCAACAACAGCCCACCTCAGTACGGATGACAGTTACTGAAAGATGGAGATGTGGAGTTGATTGCAGCTCAACAGTTGGAGAGCGGCCTTTCCAGGTAGCTCAGTTGATCCCACTCTTTTTCAGGTAGGTCAGCTTTTCTGAGAGTGTGTTTCTGTCACCCTTGGAGCTTAGATATACTTGGAAGGGAGGAGCCTAGAAAAATTGGCCATCAGTTTTAGGAACTTAATCTTAGAACCTTCCCTGCAGGATGGAATGTAGCCTCTCCCTTTAGAGTGTTAAGGAGGTTCTCATTAAGATCGAAGGTTTTGTCTGAGAGGAAAATGTTACACAACAGCCAACTTCTATCATCTGCTTCTCTATCATATACTCTATCATCTCCCATTGTCTCTATCACCTTTTTGTCATATAAACCTCTACTGTTTCTCTTTCTGTATCTCTATCTTTTATCCTTATCTAGATCTATCATATCCCCCATGTTTCTGTGTCTGTCATCTATCTTTATTTCTCTTTGCTCTCTCTGTCATCACCTCTGTCATGTGCATCTCTATCACTTATGTGATAGAGATGTCCATTTTTCCATCGTTTCTCTCATTGCTTTTAGTCTATGCCATTTATATCTATCAAACCTGTATCTGCATCTATAATCTTTATTCCTCTGTTTCTTTGTTTCTATCATCTATTTCTATCTCTGTCTTCTATACAAGCCCTGTCTTTAAATATCTCTATTTCTGTTTCTATGTATATCTCTCTTACTTTATTGTGTCTTTCTCTCTCTTGCCTTTTCCTTGCAATTTATTTGTTAATGAAGCCAGGATCTCTGTCCTGAGATAGTCCTCCCACAGTCTGGATCTGACGTCACATCCCTGGGGTATTCTTAGAGACGTCCACTGTCCTTGTGTTTCATGTGAGTAAGTTGACAGATTTATACATCTGATCTGTAGACTAATAATTTTTTGGCAAGATTATTTAATTGTAGCATAAAAGACATATAATCTCCCCCTCTCTTTGTTTTTGTCATTGATGCTTATAATCATTCGTCCACAATGATACACAAGCTGGTGACATTCTAGCTTTAGCATTCCCTATTCACTTTTCAGGAGCAACGCTGCTGTGAGGCATAAACGCATTTCTCATCTAGCCTTTGGGCTCCAACGGGTGCATTCACACAGAAGAGATGAATACATGCCCATTGCTTTCCTTATCAACTGGTTCTCCAGCATCTTTCAATGATGATGACACATGGATGCCTGCCTAACATCACTGCAATACTGTGAGTTGCATTCATGTATGAAGCATGTTGAGTCAGTGCCATCATTACTGAAACTCCATACTTAAATTGCCTAGTGTTTGGTTAGTGTTAGCATCTCCAAGTTGATTCTAAGTTTTGTTCAACAGCCTAGCCAGTTTTTAATAACTTCTTGTTATTGGATATAATGAAACATTCCAGCTTCTAGCCCCCGTCTTGTCTATCTTCTGCCCATCTTGAAGTCAGTCAGACATCCTAGAATTTACTTTTATTTCTCCAGCAGAGAGCATCATGTAGGACCACCATTGGAATGTACAAGTTCTCAGCCACTTTGAACATTGACTGTTACACAATTTGACCCAGCAGCTTCCAATTCCTACAGTACTAATATGTGCTGCTTTACCATATGTTCTCAGAAGCATGTCATTAGGTCATGCCATTGTGCGAACATGAGCGTGCACTCACAGAAATCAAGATGCTACCACATCACTAGGACTAGCATCTTACGGGACTGTCCTTGTAATAAAATACCCCGACCAAAACCAACACGGAGACGGGGTTTTATCTTTCCACTTTTAATTTCAGGTCATGGTAATCACTTTTGTGAAGACATAGCAGGGACACAAAGCATCGTGTTGCATCACACCCATGGTCAGGAGCAGGAAGAATAAACACAGCTTTGGTTGCCACCTCTTCAGCTTAGCCAGCTTCTTCACTCCCAGCTCAGGGCCCTGCTGAGGGACTGTTACCATCCACAGCTGCTGGGTCAGTCCACTGGACAATACTCTGTGGACATGCTTCCAGGCCAAGTGTATCCAGGCAATTTCTAAGCCAAGACTCTCTAGGTGATTCTAGGTTGTGGCGAGTGGACAATTAAAAAGTACTCATCCGGCATCCTAAACCCGATTAGTGACTGTCCTTCTTGAGCTACCTTTTGTTGCCAGATCGTCCTGATGAATCCAATGACTAGTTATGTCCAGCTTGCAAGTATAGAGCCGCCCTCATCTCTGATCCCACATATTCTTCCCAGCCTGCAAGGTGAGGTCTAGCTGCAAGCCCTCTTCTCTCCTGCCTGACTGGCACAGTTCCACCATCCCTACTTCTTCACAACTCTGTCTCCAATTTTCCTACTCCTGAGCTTTTTCCCATTTGTTTCCACCTGGAACACATTTCCTCTGGATCTCTGCTTTTAGATGTCCTTAGAGAGACACTGCTGAATCCAGGTCTGGGTCAGGAACCATAAAGTCCTCCCTTACATTCCTGTTCTGCTTTAGAGGCCTGCTAACCTTGCAATGAGTATGTCCTTTTTCTCCAAACTCCTGCATCCTTGTCTGATGACATACACATACCTCTATTCCCAAGATGGCCATGAATTCCTAGAAGACTGAGATCCCACTTTACTTATTCTTTAAACTCCCAACATGAACGGCATCTTGACACATAGATGAAAAATGCCAGTAAATGTCAACAGGATGAAAAAATGCACAAATGACTACATGAGCAGCATGTGTCTGCTTGGTGTTAGGATTAGCCAATGTCTGTCCTTTGCATCTTCTATCAGTCTCTTCTAGCCATAATCTCCTTGAAGTAGAGACAAGTTTCCCCCAACCTGTGAATCCTTGACACAGTTTAGCTCAGCATAGCCCCACATAGCCCCACACTGCACACCAGATAGCTGAATTTACAAGGAAGAGAAGATTTTAAATCTGAAGACTCTTGCTTAGGCTGACAAAGATCTGAGCTCTTGACCCGCTCTGTTCTACTTCAGACCCAGAGGATTTGGAACCAAGGGAAGCCACAATTCTAATTCCACCATTGCTGTTGTGTAGTTTGGGATGTATCGATTTCTCCTTGCTTTCCTTTTCTTTCACTCTGAAGCATCCTGTGTGATGGAGGCTCACTCATTGCAGAGGCTCAGCATGGCAAGAGAATAAAGCTTCTAGAATACAGTCCAAGAACAAACAGCCCGTGACCCCAGGGACGACAGCACAAAAATGCTATTGACAAAAGATGGCCAGCGAACGGCTGCCTTTATTTGGACAGAGCAAGGAAAGAGTCTGACTGGGTCTGTTAGCCAAGCACACCCTGGGTGTTCTATTGCTCTTTTGGGGAGTGTCACGTGCCTGGAATAACTGGAGCCAGGGAAGTGATCCAAAAGTCTCAGAGGCTGCAGAAGGGACTCTTGATCACAGACTTGCGAAAGAATGATGTTATGTGAACCAATTCTCTTTTGGTGGTGGCCAGGCTAACCCTTGGTCTCCATCTGCTAAGGTATGAGACTGGGGCACCATTTGTGATGCCAATTTCCATTTTTTTTTTCCTGCTTAGGGAGATACAGATTGCATTTTATTAATTGTCCCGAGAAAGTACAGTAATATAGGACATGATGGTATCTAGGTGGCCTGGGTCCTACTTGCAAATTCCCACTCCTTCTCTCACTAGCTGTGGGCACTGGAGCACTCCCCACACCCCGATCCTTTAGTCTTGTGATACATATGGCCTTAGCCAACCCTAAGTTCCTTTGTTTTCTTTCTTTGTATTGTGTGTTTGTGGGAGGCACATATATGTACACACTCACTCACATGTTTGTGGCTTGTGAAAGGTGGGGAGAGTCCCATGTCCATGGCTTGATAGAGCTCAGTCCTGTAGTGTTAATAATCTGAACTCCATTACAAGATAAAACCTAACTATTAGTTACAGAAAGGTGAGAGAGAGAGAGAGAGAGAGAGAGAGAGAGAGAGAGAGAGAGTGAGTGTGTGTGTGCAGGGGCATTGTGTGCATGGGCTAGTGAGCCTTAGGGTATCCTCTCTCCACATGTTCAGACCCAGGATTACAAGCGTGCTATGTTGGCCTTTTGTGTGGGTTCTGGGAACCAGACTCAGGTCCTATTGCTCACAAGGCCAGAGCTTTACTGACAAGTCATCTCCCAGCCTCCAAATGCGTGTTTTGATGAATGCTGCCGGGCGTCGCTAGAGGAGTCCTTGCCCCTCCGTCTATTGCCACAATAGACAGCATTCCTTGCCTAGGTCCACGCCTTGCCTCACAAGAGGAAGATGCACTTTCTATCACAGGCCACGTGGGGATGTGGAGTGCAAGTTAAACAAGCATCTTTATCCGTGGTTGTCGCATGATATGGGCAGGGTTTGGAGCTTAGTTTCAATCTTCCTTGGCCACCATTCAAGACTCTAAGATACATTTTTTTATCTCCCTTTCTTTGTTTTTTAAAATCACTGTTGCATTTTTTTCACCATGGCACATATGGACATTTCCCTAGGTGTATGTTGTATGTTGGGTTTAGCCTCTCCCGAGTGTCCTCTCCCTTCCCCTTCAGGTCTATATTTCCAACCCACCCAGTCAAATTGAAACACTGGGAAGTGTACAAGAGTCTGAATGCAAATGACTCCAGAGGAACCCTTTGTCTGTGCGGGTGATGTCAGTTATCTCACATGCTCCCCTGACGGGGACTCTCCACCCCACATTCATTCTACCCTGATTGACATCTGAGAAGGAAATGCTTTCTTTCTAAAATGGAACACAGAAAGCAAAGGAAACCAATGCAGTAGAAAGGCTGCCAGGCCACATGGCCACCGCTCTGTCTCTGCTGGGTCTTGTCTCTCCTCCTGTCTCCTCATTGGCACGGACTTGGAAAAAATTGAGAAGGACATCGGTTTTGAGGACACTGGTGAGAGACAGGTTCAGGCAGCTCTCCTTGAATTTGAGGACAGTGATCTGTGTTGTGAGTCCTAGGCCAGCCAAGAATTCTGTCTGAAGGAGCTGGAGCACATTAGCCCCAGTGTTAATCAACTCCTTCAACCAGGTGTGACCAGTTCACAGCCTGTAGGTCACGTGTGACCAGCAGGAGAGCTATTAGTGGGACCCAAGCCAAAATCATTAATCCAAAATCGTAAACTTACTTAAAACAATTACTTTTGTAACTTGAATGAATGGTTCTTCTTTTGTTTTATGTTAACAAAAAGTGTGTGTGTGTGTGTGTGTGTGTGTGTGTGTGTCCTCAGAAACCAGAAGAAGACACTGGATCTCCTACGGCTGGAGTTTCAGGCCATTGCAAGTTGCCAGGTGTGGGATCGGGAAAGAAAACTTTGTTCTTCTGCAAGAGCAGTACAGACTCTTAGCCGTGCAGCCATTTCTTCAGCCCTAGAGGAGCAGCTCTAGAGTATGAACTTTGTAGATGACGCCTGCAATGTTAGAAGGTTAGACAGACCTGCAGTCTTTCCCACAATTAGAATAAGAGGTTTCCTCCACGGAACAGAAGGTGAAGGGTGGCCAAGGTATTTTATCCCCTGCTCCAATTTGTTTGCTGTTGTACTGAACATTCAAAGACTCAGCTGCTTATAGATTGGAAGAATGGCAGGGAACCCACTTCAGATGCTCTCTTAGCCTGCTCTCTGTCCTGTAGGTGCCTTGTTTCTGACCTTACTGATTTTCTTTTCTTTTTTTTTTATCTATCTATCTATCTATCTATCTATCTATCTATCTATCTATCTATTTATTTTAACCCTGATCAAACTTCTCCTCCTTCCTCTCCTCCTTGTCCTCCCTCTTCTCCTCTCCCTCCTCTACCCCTATGCCTTTCTAGTCTCTTAAAGTCCTCTGTGCTCAGTGCAGTGGGGAGGAGGGTGGAGTCCTTGGTCAGTAAAGCCCTTAGGAGAGCCTGCAAAATTAGCATAAGGAAAAGGGGGTTGGCAAAAGGGAAGCTGAAGATGCCCCTGGCTGAGGCCAACTGAACCTGGCCTCTGAGGCAGGCACAAAGGCTACAGTGCCCCGAATTGACCTGTGACTCATGCCACTGAGATACCCAGCCCCAGATGAGAGAGGATGGAGAGTGAAGATGCAGAGAGAAATGCTGCTTGAGGATTAGTGCAAAGTATCTTGACAGATAAGCCCAATGAGAAGGCCTACCGTGTCTAAATGAACTCCAAAGCCTATACTCAGAACAAAAGCCCCACTCTGCAGCAGGGCCTTTGGCTACAGTCTGGTTCCTCTTTTAAAAGGGTACCTTTTTTTTCAAATTAACTGTCCCTGTTTCTTCTACAACCGCGTGTCTTTGCTCAACTCCTTGTTCAGGGAATGAAAACTCCGGAAGCCCCTCGGAGGAGTTTGCTGAACCCTGATAACCACTCATGTCTAACCTCCTGAAGGGACTTCCACCATCTCCTGATGTCCCTTTGTAATGGCCTGACTGGAAGGGATGAATGCACACTAGAAAGATTCTCCTGACCTCCCTCTTTAGCTATCAGAATATTGGAAGGGTGAACGCCAAGAAACTGGAATTTCCTGCTGAAGGAGGAGAAGATTGAAGCCCTGGGATAGGCAGGGAGGAACTCACCTTCTGGAGAAAGATTTACAGCTTGTCTGCTGACTTGACAGGAGTGACTGACCTTGCCAGAGAACTTAGCTGGCAGACAACATTGGAAGGATGGTTGATACCACACTTTGCCTGGCTGCTTAGGTCCCGACATCGCTTGCTTTCTATTTAAACGTTATCTTCATGTCAGGATGCTGAAGAGGGACTTAGGGGGTCCTGGATCTCTCTGTTGCTCTTCCAATTTATTCGATATGATTCCGACTCATATCGATAAATCTCCTTTGTTTGCTTTTTTGTATCCTCCCAGCTTTTAAGACTGTCTTTTTGCGGACAGGTAACCGAATCTGGCTTGGTGGGGTATAGACTATGACTCCAAGTCCAGTGATGTCTTAATGCTACAGGAGACATGCGCACTGGCCTTGAGCCACTGTCAGCAGTCTCTGTGCTCTGTCTGCATTTGAACACCTAGTAGTCGATGGCCCTGGTCCTCTGTTCTCTAGAGGGAAATCTGGGTGCTACTGGCTTGACTGCTTTAATTCTAATTCTGGGTTGAAAAATAAGAAGATGCCTTTAGTAGTGGTATGACCAGAGTTTTAGGGCAAAAGCCAGGCTCTAGCTGCCCTTAGAAGCTTATCAGCGACTCACCCCCAACTGCTGATATGACACTGAGAGCTGCAGTTGCAAAGAATGTTCAGTCTGCGGGCACTTTGGGAAGAGCTGATAAAAGTGTCCAGTGGACCACAAAGTTTGTCTTGAGGTACTGATGTGAGATTTATCTTTAAAGACTGGAGGAATTGGGGCATGGGACAAGAAGTATGGAACACTAAACAGTCTTGGCCTAGATGTGGTCTGTTGAACACTGGTTCTGGTTCTGTGAGGTGGCCCACATACATCTTTACTGCTTGAAGGGGCAATCTAGTTCCCAGGAAATGACTGCCTCCCTGGCTCATCTCCATCGTGGGTCATAGTTCTTTATCTACAGGGTGGTCTGTCCTGTTAGGTTTTGCTGTTCTTGGAATCCAAAGTGATGGCAAGTTTAGGAGGAGGACCAAAGACCATCAGGTCCTCTGAGTATCTGGAACAGGGCATCATAAAAAGCCAACAGTAGAGAGAGAGTCTTTCTTTCTTTCTTTCTTTCTTTCTTTCTTTCTTTCTTTCTTTCTTTCTTTCTTTCTTTCTTTCTTTCTCTTTCTCTCTGTTGTAAAACTCAGTAATTATTTTTGTTTTTGACAGTTTTATATATTTTTATAATGAATTTTAATTGTTCTCAGGCACGGTATCCTTTTGTCACCCTCCTGTCTCTGCCATTAGAGCCCGTCTTCTCAGTGAGACCCTCTTCCTTTCCTGTCTCATTTTTGTGCATAGCTCCCTGAGGTAGAGTTATTTGCCTAAGCATGGGTGGGAGGTTTCAGTGGAATAAGGCTAGCTTATGGGTGACCATGCTGCTAAAGAAGGTAATGCTGCCTTCTAACACCATTAACTGCAGATGATCTCTCCAGAGGGGAGGGGCCTCACGGCTTCTCCAACACCCAGTGATGAAACCCTAATGGACCCAATCTTAGGCAAGTCTTGGGCACACAAACGTAGCTGCAGTGGGTTCATGAAGGCAATGGCTAAGTCGTTTCCAGAAGACAAACACTTGCCTCACATCTCCCCTGATCATCTTACAGGCTTCCTGGCCTCTTTCCTGTGACATTCATTGAGTCCTGGAGAGGGCACTACAGATGTCTTGGCTGGGCAGAAAAGCCCTCCATCATTGATTCTCAGTGCCTTGACTACAGTTTGGTCCTTCTCTGATGAAGCTGACGCAGAACTACTCTTAAATGGGAAGCCAGAGCAGAGGCCAGAGCCCAATGAGTACGCTTTTATTACTCTTACTGTTAAGCTTTCAGAGGAACGAAATAGGTGAGACACAGTGCTTTTTAGGCCCATGGCTGCGTGCAGAGGCAAGGTGGTGACCCAAATCTAAAGAGATAGATGGAAAATGAAGGCAGACTTTCATTCTGCTATGAGGAGCCAATGCTTTTCAGAAAAAAAAGACTCTAAATGCCTGTCATAGCAGCAAACAGGATTAGAGGATAAAGGTTAGAGACAAGGTTCTGAGTGTGACCAGATATACCGACTTCAGGAGCACAGCACACTGTCAGTGTGTGTCAGTAAATGAGTTGTTGGCACAGCCCTGAGCCTTTTGTATTCCTTCAGCCCTTGATTCTACACACGGTCTGTATATGTGGAGCAGATCCATTCGTGAAATCCTGGGGTAGAGGAGTCAACAGCAGCTATACCTGTCCACCTCTAGGTCAGGCCACTGCTGACCTTGGCTTTAATGTTGTGGTTTAAGAATTAGAAGAGCAGGAGCTGGAGAGATGGTTCAGCAGTTAAGGGCCCTTGCTGCTCAGGTGGAGTGTCTAAGTTTGCTCCATCCCCCACACTGGCCAGCTCCAGAGGATCCAATGCCCTCCTCTGGACTCTACAGGCACTGAACTCAGGTGAACAGATGTAAGCAGACCCATGCAAACACACATAATTAAAAATCAAATAAATCTTGAAAACAACCAAAAGGGTGAGAGAGATCCCAACAGGGGGACAGCCAACCTCCCAGAATATCAATTTTCCTATCCTGAGATTCTCAAAGAACAGGATGAGAAAAAAAAGTAACTTTTCTTTTTCTTTCTGGAAGCCAAAAAGTCTGGCTCGAGTTTTCTTTAGCAGTTGGCTTTGTCAGACGTACTCCAATAGAACAGCCCTTTGTGTATTTTTTTCCTGCCAAGTCCCCTTGGCCTCTGAACTACAATGAATGTTATTGCTGAGTAGCTCCCTGCATGTTTACCATATGTATGGCTTTCTCTGGCTGACCTTGCTGAGGGGACTGCTGCCCAGCCAGGGACTCATTTGGAGTGGCAGGGGATGAGGAATGACGGAGCAGGCCATCCTGTAGCAGAGCGGGGTGGATCTGAGAGTCACTCAGAAGAAATGGGATCACAAGACATCTGGAGAAATGTGAACTGACAGAAACTGGCCAGGGTGGTTTCAAATTGGGTAGATTTTGTTTGACAAATGCCATGGTAAGCAAACTGGAAGAGAGCGTAGTGAAGAAGAGGGCCATGAGACAGGGGACCTAGAAGAAGAATGTTTCTGGAAGGCCTTTGACAAAGCGTTGCTAAACAGACTCACAGGTTGGGTGATACTTCTGGGCTCCCATCACGGGTGAGCCTCGGCCACTGCAGTAAAGAGCGGAGTCAAGTGGTAATTACCCCCTTTCTTTTCCTAAGGGTGTGCTCTTAAATCTTCAGTTATTACACACTTGGGTAGCGTAAGCACAGCCAGGCAGCACAGTGGAGCTTAAGGCCTCTGGCTTTCTCTGCAAGGGGTTTAGTGTGATACGCTGACTGTTTTGGAAAGGTAGCCATGGTGCCTGACCAGGACCCACTGCTATACTGATGGAATCGACTTTAGTTAACGGCCAGCCACCTATAGCCCACGGGCCAACCCACCAGTGTTTGTAGATAAAATTTTATTGAAATGCAGCTATGCTCATTCGGCGACATGCTGTCTGTGGCTCAATGGTCACTGCAGTCAGAATTGAATGACTATAATGACGCGGCCCACCAAACCTAAAATATTTATGATTCATTTGTAAAGAAAGTTTGCCAGTCCTGGCCTGGGGAGACAGTTCACTGCATATATCACTTGCTTTCAAGCACCAGGATCGCAGTTTGGGCTTCACCATCTATGTCAAAGAGTCAAAGAGCCAGGCATAGAGGTACACCCTTGTAACCTGAGCTCAGGTTAAGTAGACAGGACGATTTCCAGAGCTTGTTGACTTGCCTTCCTCGCCTGACTGCTGAGCTCCAAGTCAGTGACAGAGCAGTCACTGGAGGCTGAGGGTTTTGACACCAGAGGTCATCTTCTGGTTTACACACACACACACACACACACACACACACACACACACACTCTCTCTCTCTCTCTCTAATACTATTGTGATTTATTTACCATGTTCGCTGAGTCAGTTTAGATAGCCTGACCATGACTGTCTTTTGCTCAACTCTCTTTTCTCCACAGCACAGACACTATCAGAACAGCTTATCCAATTATTCATTTTTATTTTCACTCTTTTTGTTTTTTTTTTTTTACAACTACAAGGAAAGGTCCTTGCAGGCAGGAGCCTCACACATGCCGCTTATCACTAGGCACCCTTATGCTCACAGCACATAGAAGTTTTCAGTCCTCAGCCACTGCATGCATGAGTGAATGAAATCTTGTACATAGGGGAAACCAGGTAGAATATTCTGGTTTCTTTTCTGTTGCTGTGACAAAAGCAGAGGAAAGGATTTATTTCATTTTATGCTTCCGGTCATAGTCCATCACTGAAGGAAGTCAAGGCAGGAAGCTGAAAACAGAACTATGGAGAATGCTGCTTACTGGTGTGCCCAGAGGTTCATACTTACCTAGCTTTTGCATATAGCCCACGACCACCTGCCTAGGTATCATGGCCCCAGTAATGGGGTTGTGTCAATTAGCAATTAAGATGAGCCCTTATAGCCAAGCTCATAGGCCGTTTTCTCAATGGAGGCTTTCCTCCCTGGGCCAGGGACAGTGAAGATAACTGGGTCTGGTGACTGCATTTTCTGCTTTCTTGCTGAGAGAACATTAGCATCACGTCTATTGGATGTTGTTACCATCTGTGATAACTAATGTTGATTGTCAAGATATAAAGTAACCTTGGAGACAAATCTCTGGGCATGTCTTTACGGGATGTCTAGACTGGAATGGAGGAGGGCACTCCGTTATTAAGATGGCAGCATCCCATGGACTGAGTAAGAAAGGAGAAAGTCAGCTGAGCACTTTCCTTTGTTTCTCTCGCTGCTTCCTAAGAGTGTGGTGTCTGGCTGCCTTGTGCCCCGTGGTCATGACTTCCCCACCATGGCCAAAATCAACCCTCCTTCCCTCGAATCGCTTTTTTCAGGTATTCTGTCACAGGAACAAGGACTAACTGACACACATCACCACTAGGTCTATGCTAGGGTGAGAGTTAGCATGTGTGCCACCTGATGCCAGAGTTTTACCTCAGAGATGAGGCTTTGGGCTAGTATTAAGTGATAGAAGGCGGAGAGATGCCACCTCACTCACCCTGCTTGAGCTTTAACCTATAATATGCTTATTTTTATTCCTAATAAAGTCATTGCAAAGTTGACCTCTGAAATCATAGACTCGCAAAAACCAAATATCAAATCTAACCCAGCTTTGTGGTCTTAAGCAAACACTGATGTGAATCTTTAATAAGTGCCAACATTAAAAAAGAGGCATGGCAATACCTCTTCAGTTGTGTATTACCAGAGAACTGAAAAGAACAGAGATTAGACAGTTCTCTTAAAAGATTCCAGAAGGATTGATTATTCCAAAGTATTCTCTGCACGTGCTTACCTCACCATTGAGGTCGATAGAACAATTTTTATTTGTGAGTTATATATATATATATATATATATATATATATATATATATATATATATGCATAATTGTCTTTGCTCTTTGTGTATGTGAATTGCTTAAAGAACAAATACTGTTGCCCACTCACTTCTCAAACAGAAGGCTCTTTTTGCAGGCTTTAGGGATCTATGTTTCTTTGAGTAAAACTGAAGGTGTGTAACTATTTTTTAAAATGTAGCCATTCCTCCTAGTAGGTGGAAGAATACTCGTAAGAGTCAGAATGTAAACAACTCACAAGTTCCAGGAAGTTCCTGAAACGTATAAGATTCACAAAGCCCATTCCAAAGTTACATGACTAGTAATAACCACTAGGGAGAAGAGATGCCCTAACTGGCCAAGCCGCCTCATGTCTCATGTCTCACGGGGAGCTCTAGGGATGAAGGTGTCACCCACGCTAAAGTGTTCTTTCGCTTGTTTTATTTTTTGTGATATAGGTGTATTTAGCTTCTGTAAACAATTTCTCAGCAATGTATGGTTAGGAAGCTCAATAAACTCACTGTATTTTTTTAAAAGACTATTGATATTGTAATGATCATTTAAGAGAACTTTTGTAAGGGAATGAAGATAACTTAAGTGGTTAAGAGCACTTAGAGTTTTTGCAAAGGACCTGAGTTCAGTTACCAATACACACGTCAAGCAGCTTTTAACTATCTGTAACTCTAGTATTATGGAACCTAATACCTGGCCTCTGAGAACAGCTGCACACAAATGCGTGTGCGCGCGCGCACACACACACACACACACACACACACACTTAAAAATAAATAAGAATTTAAGCCAAATTTTTTTTCTTTTTCAAATTGTGTGAAATCAATTTTTAGTTTATTAAATCTGATTAAATATTAAATCAATAATTTCATTAATAATTAAAAAAGTAGACAAACTTTTTCATACAATGTATTATGATCAGATTTCTCCTTTTCCAACTTTTCCCAGATTCTTTCCACCACCCTCTTCATCCAACTTTATATTCATTCTCTTTCTCACCAAAATAAAAACAAAAGCAAAACAGAAAAACAAATAAAGATAAAATCAAATAAAACAAATAACAACAACAACAAAACCCCCAAAAGCCCACAAGAAAAACAACAACAACCACAACCGTGGAGTCCATTTTATTTTGGCCAACTACTCCTGGACATAGAGCTTTGCTGGAGGGACTGGTGCATGCAATGACACTCCACTGGAGAAAACGGATTTTCCCTTTACCAGCAGCTATTGGTTTCAAATAGCTTCTTGGTTAGGGGTAGGACTTGGTGTCCACTTCTTCCCAGCTGGGGTTTTGTCTGCTTTGAACCAGGTCTTCTGTGTGCTGTCAATATGCCGTTCCATCCTCTGAGAGCTCATATGTGCATCAGTCCAGTTGTGTCTGGAAAATGCTGTTTCCTTGGTTACTGAAGAGTTATGTAGAGAAGCTCTGAACCAAGAGACTTCAGTGTATGGCTTAGCATTTTGTTACCTTGGCCTTTGGAAAGAGGAGAGGGTCACTTCTCTTCATGAAAATTCTCTTATTCCATGAACATTCTACTTTGTCTTGAAATGACTGTTATCAATTAGTAGGGTTAAATCAGAAGGACCCAGGAGCCAATTTGATATAGGTAGCACTGGAGAAAGACAGGTCAATTCGGCATCAAACACTGATAGTAAAAGAAGTGGACTGGCACTCATCAAATGTGCTTAAGTGATGGGTTCAAAATGACATTGGAAAACAAAGTAGTCAACACCTCAGCAGTGAAGAGCTGAGGGAACTAACTCCTTGTAGACACTGGGAAGAGAGAATTGAATATGTATCTTGTCTCTACTGTATAAACTGTGTGACAGGTAACCAAACTGCAGACCACGGGGAATCTGTGTGTATGAAAGCGCCTGGTTCATCAGAGAGGACAGAGTTGTGATGCCACCAGTATAAAAGCTCTGCTTTCTACATGGAACCATTCAACACGTGGTTGCCAACCTCAGAAGACAGATACAAGACTTTGTGATCTTCCTGAGCAAAGAACAGACAACTTTGGAGCAGTCTTTATTGCCAGAGGATGGAGGTGGGTCTGCCCCAGCCTCTAGATGCAATCGTCAACTTATAGGAAATGCAGGGAATACAGGAACATGTTAGAAGACAACACTTAAGTGCAATTGAAAAAACCTGGAGTGGAAGACAATAAAAGATTTGTTTCCCCCCCACCCTTTTTTCAAGATAACAGTAAGAAAGGAAGATGAAGGAGGAACTTATGAATCTAAAGAAAGTTGAGCAAAAGTTCATCCAGATATAATAATTGAAACTTCATTGTATTCTGATTTCCTGAACAGGTTGTAAAGTTTTTTGTTATTTTGGCCAAGGTGATGGTTCACTGTTAGGTAAAGAGTTTACTGTGCAGTAAGGGCACAGGGATCTGAGTCTGGATCCCTAGAACCAAACTCTGGAAGGGCACAAGACTCTCAGCTGCTGAGCATCTCTCCAGCCCCTCAACTAGAGCTTTTCATGGCAGGCAAGGTACCCTATAAAACTGTGAAACTTGTCTGTGTCAACCAATAGGACATACACATTTTTATTTACTGTAATGCTATTTATAGCAATAGGTGAAGATAAAGGTTAATAATCACCAGGCTGTTTTGGTGGCTTAAATTTTTTGAGTCAGTTTTTCTGTTGCTGTGGTAAAGTACCATGACCAAAAGCATGTTAGTTAAAAAACAAAACAAAACAACCAAACAAACAAACCAAAAACACAACACAACACAACAACAACAACAAAGCTTGCTCTAGTCCCACGTGGAAAGCCATGACAAAAGGCAGGGAAGGCACCGTGACAGGAGCAGAAAGCTGGCTGATGGCATTTTTATTTGCATACAGGAAGAGGAAAGAGAGAACAGGAATTGGAGTCAGACTATAAACTCTAAAAGCATAACCCTCCGGTGACATACTTCCTCTAGCAAGCCTTCACCAATAGGTTCTATATCCTCCTCAAACAGTGCCATAAGGTGGTGATCAAGTGTTCAAACATGATCACTATGTTTGAATATGAGCCTATGGAGGACATTTCTCATTCAAACCACACCAAAATGCTTTTCCCAATATAGTACATGTCACTGTTTTATCATGGATAACAAGGTAGACAAAGGTCACACACACACATGCACAAGCTTTTTAACACACCGCTTCTTTCCCATGAGTTTCTCAATACCAGGAGAAGATCAGGCCCTAAGGGTAAGAGTCTTATACTTGTTGGAAAAATGGGCAAGAAGAGCTGAGGTTAGTTCTGTGAGCCCAGGATGTTCCTTGTTTTCTTTAATCCCTTCCTGGAGAGAGCCCATTTGGAAGACAGGAAAGAGAAAAGTGCAGAAGGTAGAGAGGAGGCACCCAGGCAGGTTGTTTGCTTGGATTTTTTTTTGTAATGGAGCTAAGCTATAGAATTGTGTACAAGGCTAAGAAAGATGTGCCTAGCTGCTGGGCATTTTGTGTCTTATGATGT
The DNA here is from genome assembly GCF_907164565.1 of Psammomys obesus. NCBI lineage: Eukaryota > Metazoa > Chordata > Mammalia > Rodentia > Muridae > Psammomys > Psammomys obesus. The sequence goes on along the minus strand of NW_026585504.1, from coordinate 65,496,191 downwards.
GGATGATGTAAAAAAGAAAAAGAAAGAAAAAAGCTACTACACCATAACAAGCCCTTGATATTTCAGCTCACCTGGGGTTTGGCACAGCTCTTGACTGGGGCAGTTGACCTGAAGCAAAGCCACTCCTAGGAGCTACCCTGGACCCTCCAGGTTCCAGGGGCACACTCCATTCTAAGCAAGCTTTTAAGCCTTTCCTGTCTGGCCGCTATTCTGTCCTTTCTCTCTTACTTCAGCTTCTGTGCCTTCCTGTGCCTCGACTTCCAAGGGGATAGTGGCTATGTCTGACTTTGAGTGTCTTTAGCTACAGTCCAATGTCACATGACCAAGATTCACTGGTGACCCTCATGGGACCTTCTTTCAGTGGAACTTGTCACCTAGAAGAGACTTTGGAAATTAAACTTAGATCTGATTCTCTCTGTCCTTCTACTGGAAGAATGAGCTCAGCATGTCATGTGATCACTTAGCTCCAGCTTTGGTTTGACTTACCTCTAAATAGAAAAAGAGGACAACTTTAAGAGTCCAAGGAGGGTAATTCCCTATCATTTATCAAGGACTTTCCCTTGGTCAAAACAAAGCATTAACATTCTTAACTGGTCACTTATTTATATTCCAAGGACGAATAGTCTGGAAAAACTACTGCTAACACATTCAGGGCTGGCTGTGTGGAGTCTTAAGTAACTCATGGAAAAAGAACTCAGAGTTGGAGTTCTTCCCTTAAACTTGTTTTGTAAATGCTCCCACAACTGAGGCGGGAAAAAAAAATCTAGAGAACATCCATAAATATAAATGGCTGTTAAACCTTTCAGTGGGGGTGACTTTGAATCAGAGATGTAAGATGTTAGCACAAACATTTTGGCAATCTCACCATGGCTATGTCATGACTTTAATTTAGCAAGAATTAATTGTAGGTTTAAGATGCTTTATACTTTAATGAGCAAATAGAACATAGCCTTGGGTGTGTTTTATTAACCTGGTTGTGCCTTGTATTTCAAAACAGCATTGGAGGAGACAAGCTTTGCATATTTACAAATGTGTAAGTGTCTCACCCGGAGCCAACAAGTACTTGAATGGACATTAAAGATTGTGGTATTTCGATGCACTCGTTTTCAAAATGACATGTTTAAATCTTAGGGCAAGGGGTTGCAGAAAAGGCTGGCTCCTCTTCCTGAGAGCTGGGATTCTATTCCTAGCACCCATGTGACGGCCCACAACTGTCTGTCACTTCAATCCTCACAGGAACAACTGTCTTCTTCTGACTTCCACTGGTGCCAGGTATCCATACAGTTCACACACTTACATGAGTGCCAAATACACATACACATAAAACAGCATATAAGAGCCCAGCCTCAGTTTGATCTTTGAAACCTACATGGGAGAAGAATAGATTCCTGCATATTGTCCTCTGACTGTCAGAAGTGTTAGATGACATGCACATCCTCACACCTAGCCACACACAATTTTTTAAAAGTTACATTTTAAAGAAGACAGCCAGGTGTGGTAGCACACACCTGTAATCCCAGCACTCGGGGAGGCAGAGGCAGGCAGATTGATGTGAATTCGGGGCCAGCCTAGTTTACAAAGCTGGCCAAGACAACACAGAGAAACCCTGTCTCAAAAAACTGAAAACAAATAAATAAAATTTAAAAAAAGAGAGAGAAAACCTACATTGAAAAAAAAGCCACAGGGCAAATGAATCTTGGAGTGGCATTTTTCTTACCTGCTCATCCTCCTGATCCTCTCATTCTTTCTTTTCAGGGTTCTTATAGCCCACACTGGACTCAACTGCACTATGTTGCTGAGGATGGCCTTGAACTTCTTATCCTCCTGTCCAGGCTCCCTAAGTAGTGGGCACCACCCTGCCCCCTTTTCTTTCCTTGCGAGTAAAAATAAGAAGGCATGAACCAAAAACAAGCGTTTGGGGAGTAGGAAGGCATATACTGTGCTCTGCTTGTGTCCCACAGCACAGATTCGTGGGCTGAACGACTGACTTGGTTTTCGATAAGGTAGTGAAGCAATGGGACCTCCGGATGGGGTGAGGGGATGGATGGGACTAGTACCTCTATTCGGTGCTTCTCTCAGTTCTCTGACAAAATTCCCGACAAAGGCATTTCACAGTTTGAGTACCGTACACTCTGGTGGGGAAGGCTTGGTCAGGAGCGTGAGGCAGCTGCTCACATGGACACAGGAAGCAGGGAGATGAACACTGCCCTGCTCACTGGCCCCTGGAACGCTGCTGCCCATGGTTACAGCTGGCCTTTTCTGCCTCATTAAACCTTTCTGGAAACACTCATCGATGCACCCAGAGGTGTGTTCCCATGGTGCCTCTAAATCCCATCAAGTTGTAAGATTAAATATCATGTCACCCTTGTAAAAGGCCCCCAGAGGTGATCCTAGCTGAGACTCCCAGCAGCAGGAGGTATGGAGCCTGAAGTAGTAGCCACCTCCTGTAGCCAGGAGGGACAACCAGGGGAAGGAGAGGACATCAACTCTTTCACGAAAATGTCTACCCCAAACTTCTCCTTCCTACAAGATGTGCAGCGTTAAAGATAGAACAGAGTGAGGGAAAGGCCAGCCAATGACTGGCCCAAACTGAGGCCCATCCCATGGGGAGAGACAACCCTTGAAAATATTGACTCTCTGCCATGCTTGCAGATGGAAGCCTTGCATAGCTGTCTTCCGAGAGGCTCCATCCAGCAGCTGATGGAAACAGATGCAGCGACCACAGCCAAACAGTAGGCTGAGCTCGGGGAGTCTCGTGGAAGAGTGGGGGGAAGGACTGAGGCAGCCACCAGAGGGGTCAAGGACACCACGAGGAAACCTGCAGAATAAACGAACATGGGCTAGGGGGGCTCACAGAGACTGAACCACCAACCAGAAAACATGTACAGGCTGACATAGGTAGCAGACGTGTAGCTTGTTTCTCATGGGGTTTTCCTAACAATGGAAGTAGTGGCTGTCTCTGACTCTGTTGCCTGTCTTTGGAGCTCTTTTCTTTAGGACTTGGGAATGGTGCTGCCCAATGTGGGCTGGGTTTTCCTGTGTTAATTAACTTAATTAAGATAATCCCCTTCAGACTTTCTCACAGGCCAACACAATGCAGCCCATCCCTAATTAGAACTCTCTTCCCAGGTGATTCTGTTTTCTCACATTGACAGTTAAATCCTCACAGGGCTCAGTCTGACAATGCTGACTGAGACTATCAAGAGCCCTGTGACTCTGGCCCACAGAGCCCCTGGGGCAGAACTAACCATCTCTTCCTTCATGCAGGAAGGACACCAAAGCTGAGAAGGACCAAACCACAGCCCACAGTCAGAGATGCCTGCATGACAGAGCTGGGCTCGAAGCACAGATCGCTGATTCTGAAGTGTTGCAAGGTCCTGGAGACCAGAGACCCTCCACTGCTGCCCTCTTCACCAGATGAGTGATATACTTGAGGTGAGGGAGAGTTTCCAACAGCCTAGAAACCACACAGCTCTGTCAGCTGTGTCAAATATAAAGTGGCATTTCTAATCTTTGCAGAAAATGAGATAGAATGTGTTTTTTCAGGTTTAGGCTTTTTATTTGTTCCAACAAGCCATAATGCCTACTATAAAAATTTAAACTTAAAGAGATAAAATAAATGAAGTTTTCGCTTTCTTACTTTTATTTCCTGGTTGCACTTTTTTTTTTCATCCAACTACCTCTAAGCCCAATTCCATATCTCAGATTTTAACACAAATGAATTTTGAGTCTATTTATATATATATATATAAATACATATATATGTATTTATATATATATGTATATATATATATATACACACACACACATGCATTCCTGCATAGCGAACACGTGCCCACACATGCATACTGCATGTCATACACACACATATGCATGTCTTCATGGTATACATGCATGCACAGTTGCACACATACACCAGTGATGTGCCATTAAGTCCATGTGTAAATGTGCACGCATTCACACAGTGGCATGAGGGACCTACACACATACATGCACACCTCTGGGCAATGTTAAGTGAGCAGCCTTGGAGGAAGTCCAACAGTGACTCTTCCATTTGTGAGCCACATGATTTTCTGGTAGTGAGTTCGCTACGACATATGATGCTTCTCGGTGAACTATAGCCAACAATGTTAGCTACAGCTTAGGTCCAGGTGAAGTTGATAAGACAAACAGAGCAGTTGCCACAGAAAGGTTCATGGTAACCCTTCATGTGTGATATCTTCGTGCCTATATGCATGCACAGCAGCAGCGGGTATCAGTTGCTTTTCTCACCACTGTCCTTGACAGATGGAAGGATCTGTTTCGCCTGGGGCTACAGTAGGTTTAGTCCAGCGCCATGAAGCAGCTCCCATCGTGATGGAATGGAAGCAAATGAAAGGGGAGAGCAAGACTCTGCTGGCTGTCTCATCTCCCCCTTTCGATTCCCAATGCTCTGCAGCTGAATGATGGGGTTCACATCCAGGGCTGGCGTGCCTCCTCTCGGGAAGCTCCCTCACAGACACACTCAGACATGCCAGCTTCTCCGGTTGCTACATCCTGCCAAACTGACAGTGCAGATTAACTGCTACACGCGTGTTAATTCACATGGGGTGCTGTGTACACCCTTCTGGGTCTTGGAGTTCTGATTGAACAGTGTGCTACTCCAGGAATACAAAGCTGCTTTTAGAAAGGACCCCATATTGTGTCACCTGCATGTCACCTGTTGACAGACTTTCTATCCCTCTCTTTTTCACACCTATAAACAGTGCTGTCATAAATTTCCAGGGACATAAGTCTGTGTGCCTATGTCTGAGCAGTGCTGTGAGATAAATTTCTGAAACCAGAGTAGCTCACCAAAATGTAAGTGCACTTAAGATTTTGGTTGGCACCACTGAAGACCTCCCATAGGCCACATAAATATAACTAAGATGCCAAGGTTGGATGTGTCTATTTCTCCAGAATCTTGTCAACACTAATTACGAAGACATTTTCAAATCCTTATCAGATGGTGAGGTGGAAAACCTCTTACTGTTGTTTTAATTATAGTTTTTTGATTCATAGTAAGCTTAGGCTTGTTTAAAGAATGAAATCATTATTCCTGTTCTCTGAATTAGTCTTAATCTTTTGTTCATCTTTTCACTTGAATATATTTTTTATTTATTTTTATTTTTTTATTTTCTTTTTTTAACATTTTATTTTTTTTTTCTTATCAGTTACATTTTATTAACTCTGTATCCCAGCCGTGTCCCGATCCCTCATTCCTTCCCAGTCCCTCCCTCCCTCATCTCCACCCTGCCCCTTGGCAAGTCCACTAATAGGGGGGACCTCCTCCCCATTCATCTGATTCTGTTTTATCAGGTATCTTCAGGACTGGCTGCAAAGCTCTCCTCTGTGGCCTAACAGGACTGCTCCTCCCTTGAGGGGTGGGGAGGCCAAAGAGCCAGTCATTGAGTTCCTGTTAGAAATAGTCCTTGTTCCCCTCACTATGGGAAACCAATTGGTTACTGAGCTACCACAGGCTACATCTGAGCAGAGGTTCTAGGTTACATTCATACATGGTCCTTGGTTGCATGTCAGTCTCAGAAAAGACCCTGTGCCCAGATATATTTGGTACTTGTGGAGCTCCTATCCTTTCCTCATCAGACTAACTCCCCTTCTTTCTTATGATTTCCTGTACTCTGCCAAAGGTTTGGTCATGAGTCTTTGCTTTGAAAACACTGCTAGTTAGAGTCTTTCCAATGCGCTCAGTAGACTCCTGTCAATGTTAAATGCGCATCCCATCTGTCTTTCAAAACGAGGATTGATAATCTTACCCCATGTCTGCTCTCTTGATTATCTTTTTTAGGTGTATAGATTTCATTATGTTTATCGTATCTTATAGGTCTATATAAGTGAGTATATACCATTTTGTCTTTCTCCTTCTGGGATATTTCACTCATGATGATGTTTTCTAGATCCCACCATTTGCCTGCAAATTTCATGATTTTCTCTTTTTGATTGCTGAGTAGTATTCCATTGTGTAAAAATACCACAATTTCTGTATCCATTCCTCCGTTGATGGACATCTGGGTTGTTTCCAGGTTCTGGCTATTACAAATAATGCTGCTATAAACATGGTTGAGCAAATAACCCTTTTGTGTACTTGAGCAAACTTTGGGTATATGCCTAGCAGTGGTATAGCTGGGTCTTGAGGAAGCACTATTCCTAATTGTCTTAGAAAGCGCCAGATAGATTTCCAGAGTGGTTGTACCAGTTTACATTCCCACCAGCAGTAGAGGAAGGTTCCCCTTTCTCCACAACCTCTCCAGCATGTGTTGTCCCTTGAGTTTTTCATCTTGGCCATTCTGATGGGTGTAAGGTGATATCTCAGGGTCGTTTTGATTTGCATTTCCCTGATGGCTAATGAGGATGAGTATTTCTTTAAGTGTTTCTCTGCCATTCGATATTCCTCTGTCGAGAATTCTCTGTTTAGCTCTGTTCCCCATTTTTTAATTGGATTACTTGGTTTGCTGCTTTTCAGCTTCTTTAGTTCTTTGTATATACTCGATATTAGTCCTCTGTCAGATAAAGGGTTAGTGGAGATTCTTTCCCAATCTGTAGGCAGTCGTTTTGTTTTGATGACAGTGTCCTTTGCTTTACAGAAGCTTTTCAGTTTCATGAGGTCCCATTTATTGATTGTTGCTCTTAGAGCCTGTGCTGTTGGTGTTCTGTTCAGGAAGTTGTCTCCTGTGCCAGTGATTTCTAGGCTGTTCCCCACTTTTTCTTCTAACAGATTTAGAGTATCTGGTTTTATGTTGAGGTCTTTGATTCACTTGGACTTTAGTTTTGTGCAGGGTGATAAATATAGATCTATTTTCATTTTTCTGCATGTGGACATCCAGTTGGACCAGCACCATTTGTTGAAGATGCTGTCTTTTTTCCATTGAATGGTTTTGGCTGCTTTGTCAAAAATCGAGTATTCATAGGTGTGTGGGTTTATTTCTGGGTCTTCTATGCGGTTCCATTGATCCTCCTTTCTGTTTCTATGCCAATACCGTGCAGTTTTTATTACTATTGCTCTGTAGCACAACTTGAGATCGGGGACAGAGGTACCTCCAGATGATCTGTTGTTGTACAGGATTGTTTTGGAGATTCTGGGTTTTTTGTTTCTCCATATGAAGCTGAGAATCTTTTTTTCAAGGTCTGTAAAGAATTGAGTTGGTATTTTGATGGGAATTGCATTGAATCTGTAGATTGCTTTTGGTAAGATGGCCATTTTCACAATATTAATCCTACCAATCCATGAGCACGGGAGATCTTTCCATCTTCTGAGATCTTCAATTTCTTTCTTCAGAGACTTGAAGTTTTTCTCAAACAGGTCTTTCACTTGCTTGGTTAGTGTCACCCCAAGGTACTTTATGTTATTAGTGGCTATTGTGAAGGGTGTTGTTTCCCTAATTTCTTTCTCGGCCCTTTTGTCTTTGGTATACAGGAGGGCTTCTGATTTTTTTGAGTTGATTTTGTATCCTGCCACTTTGCTGAAGGTGTTTATCAGCTGGAGGAGTTCTCTGGTTGAATTTTTGGGGTCGCTCATATATACTATCATATCATCTGCCTATAGTGACACTTTGACCTCTTCCTTTCCGATTTGTATCCCCTTGATCTCCTTTAGTTGTCTTATTGCTCTGGCTAGGACTTCAAGTACTATGTTGAAGAGGTAGGGAGAGAGTGGGCAGCCTTGTCTTGTCCCTGATTTCAGTGGGATAGATTTAAGTTTCTCTCCATTGAGTTTGATGTTGGCTATAGGCTTGCTGTATATTGCCTTTACTATGTTTAGATATGTGCCTTGTATTCCTGATCTCTCCAAGACTTTAAACATGAATGGGTGTTGGACTTTGTTAAATGCTTTTTCAGCATCTAAGGAGATGATCATGTGGTTTTTCTCCTTCAGTTTGTTTATGTGGTGGATTACATTGATGGATTTCCATATGTTGAACCACCCTTGCATGCCTGGGATGAAGCCTACTTGGTCGTGGTGGATGATATCTTTGATGTGTTCTTGGATTCGGTTTGCAAGTATTATTATTGAGTATTTTTGCGTCAATGTTCATAAGAGAGATAGGTCTGAAGTTCTCTTTTTTGTTGGGTCTTTGTGTGGTTTAGGTATCAGGGTGACTGTTGTTTCATAGAATGAGTTTGGTAATGTACCTTCTGTTTCTATTTTGTGGAATAGTTTGAGGAGAATTGGTGTGAGTACTTCTTTGAAGGTCTGGTAGAATTCTGTGCTGAAACCATCTGGCCCAGGGCTTTTTTTGGAGGGGAGACTGTGAATGACTACTTCAATTTCCTTGGGGGATATAGGGCTGTTCAGTCTTTCTACCTGATCTTGACTTAATGTTGGAAGATGGAATCTATCAAGAAAATTGTTCATTTCATTTAAGTTTTCAAATTTTGTGGCATATAGGCTTTTGTAGTATGACCTAATGATTGTTTGAATTTCCTCAGTGTCTGTAGTTATGTCCCCCTCTTCATCTCTGATTTTGTTGATTTGGATAGATTCTCTCTGCTTTTTAGTTAGTTTGGCTAAGGGTTTGTCTATCTTGTTGATTTTCTTAAAGAACCAGCTTTTTGTTTCATTGATTCTTTGAATAGTTTTATTTGTTTCTAATTGATTGATTTCAGCCCTGAGTTTGATTATTTCCAGCCTTCTGCTCCTCTTGGGTGTATCTGCTTCTTTTTTTTTTCTAGGGTTTTCAGTTGGGCCATTAAGTTGTTTGTATGTGATGTTACGAATTTCTTCTTGCAGGCACTTAGTGCTATAAAATTTCCCCTGAGCACTGCTTTCAATGTGTCCCATAAATTTGGGTATGTTGTGCCTTCATTTTCATTGAATTCTATGAAGTCTTTAATTTCTTTCTTTATTTCTTCCTTAACCCAGCTGTCGTTGAGTAACAAGTTGTTCAGTTTCCATGTGCGTGTAGGCTGTTTGTTATTTCTGTTGTTGTTGAGGTCCAGCTTGAGTCCATGGTGGTCAGATAGAATACAAGGGATTATTTCAATCTTTTTGTATCTGTTGAGGCTTGCTTTATGACCAACTATATGGTCTATTTTGGAGAAGGTTCCATGCGGTGCTGAAAAGAAGGTATACTCTTTTGAGTTTGGATGAAAAGATCTGTAGACGTCTATTAGGTCCATTTGATTTAGGGTCTCTGTAAGTGTTTTTATTTCCCTATTTGTTTTCTGTCTAGTTGATCTGTCCCTTGGTGAGAGTGGAGTGTTGAAGTCTCCCACTATTAGGGTTTTAGGATCAATGTGTGATTTAAGCTTTAATATTGTTTCATTTACGAATGTAGGTGCTCTTGTATTTGAGACATAGATATTCAAAATTGTGATGTCCTCTTGGTGGATTTTTCCTTTGATGAGAATATAGTGGCCGTCCTTATCTTTTTTGATTACTTTGGGTTGAAAGTCTATTTTATTAGATATTAGGATGGCTACTCCCGCTTGTTTTCTGGAACCATTTGCTTGAAAGACATTTTTCCAGCCCTTTACTCTGAGGTAATGTTTATCTTTGTTGCATAGGTGTGTTTCTTGGATGCAACAGAATGATGGATCCTGTTTCCGCAACCATTCTGTTAGTCTGTGTCTTTTAATTGGGAAGTTGAGTCCGTTGATGTTGATAGAAACTAGTGACCAACAATTGTTACTTACTTTAGATGTGGTGTTGGTGGTGTCACTGAGTTTCATTGCTTGTCTTCTTTTGGTTTTTTTGTTGTGTAGTTATCTATTTCCTCTGTTTCCTTCGATGTAGTTGTTTTCTTTGGTTTGGAGTTTCCCTTCTAGTAGCTTCTGTAGAGCTGGGTTACTATGTAGATATTGTTTAAATTTGGTTTTGTCTTGGAATATCTTAAATTCTCCGTCTATGTTGATTGAAAGTTTTGCTGGGTATAGTAGTCTGGATTGAAATCTGTGGTCCCTTAAGGACTGTATGATTTCTGTCCAGGCCCTTCTGGCTTTCATAGTTTCTGTTGAGAAATCTGCTGTGATTCTGATAGGTCTACCTTCATATGTTACTTGGCCTTTTTCCCTTGCTGCTTTTAGAATTTTTTCTTTGTTTTGTAGGTTCAGTGTTTTGACTATGATGTGACGTGAAGAATTTCTTTTCTGGTCTAGTCTACTTGGTGTTCTGTAGGCCTCTTGTATGTTTATGGCCATCTTATTCTTTAAGTTGGGAAAGTTTTCTTCTATAATTTTCTTGAAAATATTTTCCGGACCTTTGAGCCTGATGTCTTCTTTTTTTTCTACTCCTATTATTCTTAGGTTTTGTCTTTTCATGGTATCCTTGATTTCTTGGATGTTTTGTGTTTGGAACTTTTCTGATTTTATTTTTTCTTTGAGAGACGTGTCAATTTCCACAAGTGTATCTTCGGCTCCTGAGATTCTTTCTTCCATCTCTTGTATTCTGTTGGTGATGCTTACCTTTGTAGTTCCTGATCTTTTCTCTATGTTCTCCAGCTCCTGGTTTTTCTCTATTTGTGTTTTCTTTATTGATTCTAACTCTGTTTTCATGTCTTGCACCATTTCCTTCATCTGTTTGAATGTGGACTCCTGCTTTTCAATGATAGCTTCTATTTTTTTGTCCGTTTCCTCTCTATGTATCACTAATTGTGCCTCTACTTCTTTGGGTATAATTGCCTGTATTTCTATGAAAGCTTTGTTTATTTCTTCTTTATTTGCCTTCATTTGTGTGGACATTTCTTTGAGAGCTTTGTGCATTTCTTCTCTGTTTGCCTCAATTTTCGTGGTCATTTCTCTGAGAGCACGATTTGTTTCCTCTTGGTTAGTCTCGATTTCTTTGGTTATTTCTCTGAGGGCTTTGTTCATTTCATATTTATGGGCCTCTAATAGCTGGAGAAACATAGTTTTGAGGTCGTTTTCTTGTATATGTAGTGAATTGAAGTGTCCATTGTTTTGTTGGGTTGCTGGTGAGGTCATTGTGTCCTGATTTTTGTTGGGAGTGTTCTTACGTCTGCCTCTAGCCATCTGGTTATTTATAATCCTCACTGGTTGTTCCTCGAGATTGTAGTTTGGGCTATGATCCTCTCTTTCTGTTTTCTGGACTGTTTTTTTCAGGAAGATGAGAGAGGTTCACTGCTTTGGGAGTGTGCCCTGTGTTTTCCGTTTTGCCTAAGTAGGGAATGTGACTCTGGCACTATTCGCGTGCACTTTTAGCGGGTGCAGTGTGCATGCGTGGGTTCTCTGACTATTTTGCAGTGGCCTGCAAGCCACTATTACGCAGTTCTGACTGAGATCCAGGGATTGTTTGCCTGGATTACCCTGGTGGACCCGCAAGGCAGAGGCTTCAATGTTGGGGTCACTATCCCAAGAATCCCTATGATGCCCACACTAGGGGTGTGGGTGGCAGGGATTTCATCTGGTTGCTTCTGTGGAGAGGCCCTGGGTCTGGGGCAATCTCTCCCTAGAAGGCTCACTCACTCTCTTGCAGGACCAGTTAGAATGCACAGGGGTTCCCCTTGCTCACTATTCTCTGATTTGGTCCTGCTGCAGAAAGTGCGCGGGTAGGCTAACAGTCAGCTCTGTGACACTGTGGCCACAGGACTCGGTGTCCACCTTTCCTGTGTGCTGCCTCTTTGTCCTTTCCCTCTGCCAGGAGGGGTTGTGTTGACTGGTCCCTGGGTGGCTCAGGAAAGAGTTAGGATGAATGTACTCAATCCCAGATCCCGGGCCCAGATCTCTCTGCCAGAAGCAGCCAAGCGGTAGAATCTATGTTTGCTGATCCCAAGAGAGTACTGGGTAGGGTTGAGTGTCCTCAGATCCAGAGCTTGGGTTTCTCTGCTAGGGGCCGCTAAGTGAGCTGGAGAGAGGGTGCTGTGTCCTTGGCAGGCTGCCTCTCTGTCCTTCCCCTCTGACCTTCTCCTCTGCTAGGGCAAGCTTATGGAGGTGTTCTCAGGGGAGTGCCAGCAGGGGTTGGGGCTTCTCAGTCGGATCCTGAGCCCTGAGCCGGCATTTCTCTGCCAGGGGTGGGGGTGGGGCGCCGGTGATAGAACTTGCTGCTAGACCTTATTGCGCTGGACCCAGGATAATCTCAGGACGTGTAGAATGACCACAGTCCCAGATCCTGAGCTGTAGTTTGTTTGCTAGGAGCGGCCAGCAGCACTGGAGTTCCGGCACTGTGAAGCTGCTGTGCGCCTCTTTATCCTGCTCTGCTGCGGCAGGGTGATGGCGGTGTTTGGGGGAGTGCCCGAAAGGATTGGGTTTTCTCAGCCCCGATCTTGGGTTGGGGTACAGACAATGTGGTCTGTGGCTGATTCTGCTGGATGCCTCCTGCCTCCTCCCAAGAGGGAGTAGGGATTTTGAGCTGGGCGCGCAGCTGCTCTCCGTGCGCAGCGGGAGCTCAGTTGTGATGGCGGCAGGTACCCGTGGTCAGTGAGACCTTCCAGGGAAAGACTGGGTGACCCGTGACCAGTCTGGCAACTTTCCTTCCCCGTGGGTTTTTTTTGTGACTGGGACTCTCAGCCTAAGGCACCCTTGTGCCCACCAATCAGCCTGGGAAAGTAATCGGGACAAGCAGGCTTGGGGCACCAGCTCGGAGACCCAAAACCCGCGTTGCTGGGTTCTCTTCTGGGTTCTGGCTGGGCAGCCAAGAGTGGACCTGACCGATTCCCACGCTGTGGGAGCCTCCCCTCACCTGGGAAACACGATTGATTGCTGTTGTTTTAGGGCCCAGAGTTCAGTCTCCTGGTCGCTGCATGGAGTGTGTTGTCCTGCTTCTCAGACACGGTGTTCTCCCGGTGCCGCCATCTTGGCCCCTTCTTGAATATATTTTTTAAATTCTTTATTAATTACCCTTTATTCACTTTGTAGTCCCCCTGTAGCTCCCTCCCTTCTCCCCTCCCACTCCCTCCTCCTCCTTCTCCATGAATGCCCCTCCCCAAGTCCACTGATAGGGGAGGTCTTCCTTTCTTTCTTTCTGATCCTAGTCTATTAGATCTCAGCATTGTCCTCTACTGTGGCCTGAGAAGGCTGCACCTCCTTCAGGGGGAGGTGATCAAAGAGCAGGCCAATCAGTTCATGTCAGACAGTCCCTGTTCCCATTACTATGGAACCCACTTGGACACTGAACTGCCATGGGCTACATCTGTGCAGGGGTTCTAGGTTATCTCCATGCATGGTACTTGGTTGGAGTATCAGTCTCAGGAAAGACCCCTGTGCTCAGATTTTCTGGTTCTGTTGCTCTCCTTGTGGAGCTCATGTTCTCTCCAGATCTTACTATTTCCCACTTCTTTCCTAAGATTCCCTGCACTCTGCCCAAAGGTTGGCCATAAGTCACTTGAATATTTTTTAAAAGCCAACTGTTTCTCTTTTATCTCTCAAGAAGGTGTTCTAGTTTCATTTCTGTTGCTGTGGTAAAAATACCCAGAAAAAAGCAACTTGTGGAAGAAAGGATTTATTTCAGCTCACAGCTCCAGGCTGTAGTCCACTGTTACCAGGAAGTCAAGGCAGGAGCCTGAGACAGCTAGTCACTCACATCCACAGTCAAGAGCCAGGTGGAAATGAACACACACGCGCGTGCGTGCGTGCGCGCTTCTTCTCAGCATTCCTCCATTTTCATATAGCCCAGGACCCTCCACGGAGGGCTAGGTGCCCTCACAGTAGGCTGGGCCTTCCTACACCAAGTAACACTGTTAAGTCGAGCCCTTGCAGGCCCACCTACAGGCCAACCCAGTTTAGTTGCTTTGTCATCGAGGGTTTCTGCCCGGGTGACTGTGAGTTGTTTCAAAACGACAAACGTAGCCATCAAAGAGAGAATCCTATGTGACAGCACAGGCAGAGCCAGAAGCCACGCAACATAGAAATGTGTGTGTGTACATATGTGGATATGTGCATGCATATATACATATGTAGTTTGAGTGTGTGGACACGCATGGACACATGTGGCCTGTATGTGTATGAACACGTGTATGTGCACCTTGGGCGCACATGCAAGAATGTCGACATGTGCATAAATGTATGTATGCACGCGTGTGGATATGAAGTTTTAATGTATCTGTATGTTCACATGCACACACACATATTCAAATGTGGCCATGAAGCGTACATAAGTTTCTGTACATGTGTGGTATGTGTCTTGCATGTGCATATACACATGTATGTATGAATAACATGTGTTCTCTTGTAGGCAAATAGGTTACATGTCTGTCTTCACAAACTTTGAGATGTGTTCTATGTGTATGCACTGTCTGAATACATGTTAGTAATGTTTGCTCATGCATGTACATATAAGCACGTAGTTTATGCGCGTGTGTGCACTCACCTAACTCAGATATTTGTGTGTAGTTTTATCTGTGTGTGCATGTGTGGGTGCATGTGAATGAGCATGTGTTCATATGTATGAATGTGCACACACACATAGGCACTGTGAGAAAGAGCATGCATGTAAGAATGAGAAGCTGCAGCCAGATACGTCCATTCGGAATTTTTTGCTAAGATTTTTAAAAGTCTCACTTTGTCTCTTTTTCTGATTTGAGGTTAGATTGATAAAAGCTAGGAAGCGTTTTGCCCTTGGGCCCCCTGGCTCTGCGGGTGGGGAAGGCCATGCCAGCTTGTGTGGCGGCAGTTTGCACAGCAGCTCTGTCTGCACAGCCCTCGCCTCTTGTGCAAGGGAAAGCTGCTCCATAGATGCAAACCCAAGGGCCTCCCCTCCTCTCTATTAGTCTCCCCTCACGCAGAAGGGGATCTTCCCCCTTTAAGAAAACAAACAAAAACCAAAACAACAACAACCAAACAAACCCAACCCAAGCACACCCCATACAGCACAGCAGGCCGCTCACTCTGCAGCCTGTCTTTTCTGTAGGGGCCATTCGTGTTTCAAGAGTTTGCAGTCACAGCTCTTTGTGGTTGGATACTGAATGGAGCAGAGGGGTCCCGGGGCCGAGTGTGTGATGATGTTAACATGCACAGGAATTTGCATGGTAGGAAGCCTTGAGGAGGGAAAACCTATATTTTCATTTTCCAGAGAAAATGGGCCTGTTGTGTTGCCAAAGAACATGTAATTCCAAAATGGCTCGAGCCGATGGAAGGCTTTTCTTGTGGCTCTGGAGGAAATGGCTGACTGTGGGGAGGGGACCTGTGTAAGAGCAGAGGGAGGGACGTGGTGACCTGGTCTGGCAGCATGAATCTGCAGGTTGTTAGGCATACAGCCACACATTAATTACAGAGGTGTTAGGGATGCCGTCTCTGCAGAGCCACAGGCTGCCTGGGGGCCTGAGTCTCGGAAGCAGACAGCTCAACGCTGCCCCAGCCTCAACGCAGATAACAGGCTCCCCAGGAATGGTAATCGGGTGCCTATAGGAGAAACCTCATAATACAAGGTTTACCCATGTGCTATTTTGTGATAAAATTGCAAGATGAAAAAACAAAAAGCAAGCCACAGGCATATGAGACCCCAGGCTTAGAGAAAGCACACCATGGCGTCTCATGAAACTTTCATCATGAACTTCATCCAAATTCAATGCGATAAGAGGGTTGATGGGGTCTGACAGGTGACAGAAGCCATCTCTGCTCAGGGTGGTGATTTATGGAGAGGTGGAGAGCAGGGTGCCTCTGCCTCCCCCTTCCAACCTCACTTAACAACTTCATTAATAACCCAGATAAACAAGCCATCTAGTTCACGAACAGCATCTGATACCAAACTGAGAGGTGGTGGGAATAAGAGAAACTCCAACAGACAATGGCCCACATGGAGGAGAGCAGGACACAGTGGCCTGCAGTAACTAAGGCTCTGAGACTTACAGAGCAGTTCGTGTATTGGGCTAGGGAGATGGCTCAGTGGGTAGGGTGCACGCCACACAAGCGCAAGGATCTGAGTTTCATCCCCAGCACGCACACAGGAAGCCAGGCAGAGCGGCACGTGGCTGTGACTGACCCAGTATCAGAGAACAGCAGTCGATACTGTAGGCTTGTTCGTCAGCAAGTTTAGCCAAAGTGGTGAGATCCAGGTTTAGTGAAAGGCCCTGCTTCAAAAATAAGATGGATAAAGATTGAGGAAGACACTCTATTCTAATTTCTGTCAGTTACACACACACACACACACACACACACACACACCTTCACAAGTGCCTATGCACAATGCTCATATATGCAAACACAGTGTGTGTGGGGGGAATAGGAGGAACTGGGAGACGGGAGGGAAAGAGAGAACAACTAGAAATATTTAGAAACATTTCAGAAAGTCTCCACACACACTTGGAGAAAGGGTGGAAACCCACTGACTGGCAATTAGCACTGTGAGTGGATTCCAGACCCTTCCTTCAATCCTTCCCGCACAAGGATGACTGTGCAAAAATGACCATGTCACCCTGCATCGCAAACACTGCACACTGCACCCCGTGGATGGATCAGGAAGCCGAAGTGAGTCACCAAGAACCCACAGGCGGGACTAGCTGAAGCTAGGATTTGGGCAGGTCTCTCTGCCAATTCATGAGACCCGGTGTTCCTGTGTGGGGTCGATCGTCCTCTAGCACACCTTAAACCGGGAACTTAGAAATGCAAAACCTCAAGTTTCCACCTCAAACCCACTGAAGTGAAACTTGGGCTTATGCAGGATTTCCATATGACTCATGTATGTGTGAAAATCTGAGCTCCCTTGTCTGTCCTCATGCATGGGGACAACTAATGAATGGGCCAGAGGAGACAGCTCAGTCAGTAGTGTTTGCCTTGCAAATAGGTGATCTGTGTTCAATACCCAGAACACATGTTTTAAACAGAAAGAGCTGGCTGCGGTGTGTGCCCTTCTGACACTGGGGATCTAGACAGAGGAGATTCCTGCGACTCAGGGGTCAACCAGGCTAGACTACAAGGGGAGTTCCAGGCTGAAAAGAGAATTTGAAAGGGAAAAAGGATGGACAGTGCCAGAGGAATGACATCAAAGGTTGATTTCTGTTACACACACACACACACACACACACACACACACACACACACACACACACACCATAAAGATTCGCAGTGATGTAGAAAACTTATGATCTTTTTTTCCTAGTGTGTGTTCACCACTCCAATATTTATCCCCAGACCCAGTGGCTTCCTCCTTCCAGTCAAAGTCACATGTCACCTGACCACAGGCCTCCACACTCCATGAATTAATAGCTTTTGTAGCAATGACTCTGGCCTTTCCTTTGCTCCCATCCTCTGCTACCTTAGCACTTGCCTCATAGCATTAGAATTGCTTGTTAACTGTTGTCAGTTACCTATTAGGGTCTGAAATCTTGGAGGGCAAGTTTGTCTGTTCTTCACCTGTATTTCCTGCCAGCTAGCATGGAGGTCCACTTAACCCAGGACAGAGGCTCAGCGCAAGCTTTTTGAATGACCAAGCATAAATACATGGATGCATGAATAAATGCCAGTGTCGAGGAGCGACTGGCCATAGAATGAGTAAATGAATGACTGAATGACCATGTGAATTGAATGGATAGATGAGCGAATAGATGACCAGAATAATAAATGCATGAGTGACCATGTAAACAAATGTATGCATGCCATGATAGTGAATGAATGAATGATGAATGAGTGAATTAGCATTGGGGAGGGTTTGTTCTACTTGGCCTACATCTTGATGGCTTTCCCCCAAGACCTTTAAAGACCTGAGTTTTGCTGGGAACATCTGGAAAGCTTTTTGTTTTCTCTTCTAACCTTAACCATAGCTTTTTTTTTTTTTCTTTAGACCCCACCAGGTGTTTTCCTTTGGCACAAAACAAAGAAAAGAAACCTATAGTTTCTTCTCAACAGTAAATTTAAAGATAAAAAAGTTGTAAAACAAAACAAAACAAACAAACAACAGCAACAAAAAAAACCCATGGCTTTTACAGATGGGATTTTTCTGTTCTCGTTTCTAGTGTGCTGTAACCTGAGTGGAAAGTTGGGGTCACAGCACCTTCATTCGCTCATTCAGCAAATATTTATAAGGTCCTTGATGCAGCAAGTGTTAGGGGCTGAAGAGAGTGATACATAGCCGACCCACCCTTGTGAATCAGAGAGGCTGAGGGGAGATAAGAAGGTAATTAGAAAACTAACTCCAGGTCGTTATGGAGTTAAACAACATCAATCAGACCCCAACTGACGCACACTGACCTAACTGCTGACACAGACGGTTAAGACATACCCCCGGGCCAGAGCAGGACAACATACCAAGCCACCTCAGTGCTTCAGCAAAGACAGAGGCAGGGTGCCACGAACAGTAAAAAGCACAGGTTGGGGCATGCTGAGCAAGATGAGGCAAAGTAAAAGGAGTTACATCTCAGAATTTTCAGAGAAGGTGACATACCTAGTCTACAGTATGGGCAGGACTTTACCAGTTGTGGGGGAGTTCCTGCATTAGGTTAGCTGATATGGGAAGGTCGCCCTGAATGTGGGCGGCACCATCCATGGTCTGGGGTTCTAGACTGAATAAAAAGAAAAAAAAAACGAGTCGAACACCAGCATTTGCCTCTTTCTGCTTCCTGACTTTGGATGCAAAATGACCAGCTGCTTTCCATTCCTACCCCGGACTTTAAACACTATGATGTGCTGTGACCTCAGACTACTTATTTACCTTCTCGCTTGAGAAATTTCGTCACAACAATGGGAAAACTATCAGGTAATGGAGGGCATAGAGAGAGAAATCAGTGTTTCTTTACCTGACCCCGGTACCAAAGTGGCTAAGCGTCAGGAAGGGTGGGGTCATGTGCTATGAGAATTTGGGAGGCAGAGGAAATGTGTACCTCAGAGCTGTAGAAGGGAAGAATGAGAAGGCTGACATAGAGGGAAACGGTTTTCTCTACTGAGTGTGTCATGGTTAGCTTTAATTGTCAATCTGATACAAAGCAGAATCACCTGGGAAGAGTATCAAAGAGGGGCTGTCAGTACTGGCTTTGACTGAGAGTATGTCGATGGGGGATTGTCTTGATTGAGGTAATTGACAAGGGAAGATCCAGACCACAGTCGGTCGTACCATTCACTGGGCAGGGGATGCCGAGCCGTAGAAGAGTGGAGAAGTTGGAAGTGAGCACGTGAGGAAGCATGCGTGCCTCTCCTGCGATCTGCATCATGGGATGTGACGTGAGTAGCTGCTTCAAGCTCCTGCCTTGACTTCCCCATAATGATGACAATGACTTGGAGCTGAAAGCTGAAATAACCCCCCCTTTCCGTACAGCTGCCTTTTGTCAGGGTGTTTTATCTCAGCAACAGAAATGAAACTGAAACCCCTTGAAAAATGTCTGAGTGGACTTAGGAGTTCTTCCTTTTTCACTTTCTTGTTTTCATTTTTCCTTTCACAGTGTTTTAACATTTGAACCTTCTAATACATTGAAAATGATGGCGCATAGCGTATTTACAAGTTCAAGATGAAAAATGAATATTTAAACACATTTAGCCATGTATACATTTAAACATAAATATAAAATTGTGATGCAAATGATAGACACAAGATTTATTTTATGCATCAGTATATTGTTCAGAAATGAATGCTCTTACGATCCGTCTGGCAGAAAATATGAAAGATGTCTATCATCTTGACATTTTGATCCTATTAGTTTATTTCTATAAATCGTTACCTGTATATTTTATATAGTGTTGAGAGTCAAAATTTCGAAGCCACGAGAAGAGCTAAGAAGATGGATCAGTCAGTAAATTGCTTGTCATGCAAGTTTGAAGACCTGTGTTGAAATCCCAGAATTTATATAAAAGTTCCAGTGTGGTGGTCCTCTACAGCTCTAGCTTTGGGAAGGGGGTGGCTTCTAGGAGAAGCCCTAGAAATCTCTGGGTAGCCAGCTGAGCCTACTTGGGTGAGCCCTAGATTCAGTGAGAAACTGTCTCAAAAAACAAAAAAGGTGGAGTGTGAGTAAGGAAAATACCTCACATCAACCCCTAGCCTCCAGGTACAACACACACACACACACACACACACACACACACACACACACACACGTATGTGCACTCCCATGCACATAAGCACATGCATTCATGTACATGTGTACACACATGCATACACACTCACAGGAGAGAGAGAGAGAGGGAAGGAGGGAGAGGGGAGGAATCAAAAAAGTCATTGGAGAACTAAGCATGGACAATAATTTTCCTGGTCCAGCTCTATACAGAAATGGCTGTTTGCTTTTAATTTTTGCTTTTTGTGGTGTGAGAACAGCATGTGGAAAACACCATGGCTGCACCCCCCAACAGTGTGGATTAGATAGGACCCCCAGTTCTAGCTCACAAACATATTCTTTGATGTTTACCAACATGTCCTATCATGTTAGATTTCCAAGTGAGGATGGAGTTGAGTGCACAAATCCTCCCAGCTTCCACAGCTCTAAAAGGCAGCAAAATGGCCTCAGCCCTGTCTGTTGGTGTTACTTTTCATACTATTTTATTTTGGTTTCTTCTCTGGGCTCTGGCATCTATTCTGTCTTCAAAGTCCTCAGAATAAAACTATCTGCAGCTGGCAAAGAGCCCCTCTCAGAGCCTAAATGAGGCAAATACTTTGTTGCTGTGGATAATCTGAATCAATTCTGTTTCCCACACCTGGGATTAAAAAAACAAACAAACATGTTTACATATCATAAACCAAAACGTTCACAATACCGTTCCCTACGGCCAAATGTGAAACTAGCTGCATCACAAATCAGTGATGAAATGCTAGGAAAGTTTCTTGGCGCTTCTCTCATGCTGATGCACAGAGGCAGATGCAAAGTCCGTGGCAGGTTAGAGCAGAATGGAATGATGAACCTTGGGGGCCCCAGCCCCCTTGTCTACCTTCCTGTGTCTCCCGACTTTTGACATGGCAGTATCATATCAAGATTCCCCTTGGTTTTATTTTGTGTGTGTCCATGTGTGTGCAGGTTTGTGTATGTGTTGGGACCTGAAGTCAATGGTACATGTCTTTCTCAATTATTCTTCACTTTATTTTTTCAGACAGACTTGTCTCGCACTTGGAGGATACTGCTTTGGTTTGGCAGGCTGGCCAATGAATCCTGAGGAACACCTCTCTCTGCCGTCCTGGTGCTGGCCCTGCTAGGCTGTACTACGTGTCCAGCTTTTCTGGGTGGGATTTTCATGAGGCCGTGCTGGCATGCTGGCCCAGTGAGTGTGTTACCAGCAGAGCCATCACTAAGCCCCTTGGTTTTCATTTTTGATTGGCTTTTCGAAATAGAGTTTTTTCCTGGGCTATGAGGTTCTTCTCTTTGGAATTCAAGATATGACATACAAGCAACACAGACAGCCTCAGAGGTTCCATGCTATGAACTACACATGAAGGTAAAAAGGGTCTGAAATATCTGTGACCATCTTGTGTGGTGTCTTCCATAAACCATAGCCATGCTAGAGACTGATCCCATGACCCCAAGCATGGTAGGCAAACACTACAATGAATCACATTTTCATCCCACAGCCAAAAATTTTTAAAGAATTTTATTTAAAAATTTTCTTACAATATATTTTGATCATATTCTTCCCCTCCTCAAACTCCTCCCATATCTGCCTCACTTCCCTCCTCACCCAGGTTATTTCTATCTCAAAACCAAAGTGAAAAACAACCAAAACAAAAATCAAAAGAGACAATAACAAAATCAGTAAGACGAAAAAAAACAAAAAAACAAAACAAAACAAACAACAACAAAAGCAAAGCAACTAGGACAAAACAAACATTCACACGACACATGTAGTCCATTTTGCATTGGCCAACTACTCCTGGACACAGATCCTGCCCTGCCTTGCCATTCATATACACAGTGAAACATTGAAGAAAACTCACTTTCCATTTCACAGCAGGTATCAATCGCAAATAGCTTCTTGTTTGGGGCTAGAGGCATTGTTTCTATGTCATATTCTGCTTGGATTTTGTCTGGCTTGAATGTGTGTAGGTCTTGTAGCCAAGTTTTCAATATTATTATTTAAAAAAAAACATTCTATACATAAACCCACACATCTATGGATACCTGATTTTTTGACAAAGAAGCCAAAACCAAACAATGTGAAAAACAGAGCATCTTCAACAAATGGTGCTGGCCTAACTGGATGTCTACATGTAGAAAAGTGAAAATAGATCCATACTTATCACCCTGCACAAAACCAAAGTCCAAGTGGATCAAAGACCTCAACATAAAACCAGACACACTAAACCTGTTAGGAGAAAACAGTGGGGAAGAGCCTTGACCTCATTGTCACAGGAGACAACTTCCTGAACAGCACACCAACAGCACAGGCTCTAAGAGCAATAATGAATAAATGGGACCTCATGAAACTGAAAAGCTTCTGTAAAGCAAAGGACACTGTTGTAAGAACAAAACAAAAGCCTACAGACTGGGAAAGGATCTTCACCAACCCTATATCTGACAGAGGGCTAATATCCAGAATATATAAAGAACTCAAGGAGTTAAACAGCAACAAATCAAGTAATCCAATTTAATGATATGATACAGAGCTAAACACAGAATTCTCAAGAGTGGAATATCAAATGGCAGAGAAACACTTAAAGAAATGCTCAATGTCCTTAGTCATCAGGTAAATGCAAATCAAAAGGACCCTGAGATTTCACCTTACACCTGTCAGAATGGCTAAGATCAAAGACTTACGTGACAACACATGCTGAAGAGGTTGTGGAGAAAGGGGAACCCTCCTCCACTGCTGGTGGGAATGTAAACTTGTACAACCTCTTTGCAAATCAATCTGGCTCTTTTTTCTTGATGAATAGTGCTACCCTAAGATCTAGCTATACCACTCCTAGGCATATACCCAAAACATGCTCAAGAATACAACAAGGACATTTACTCAGTCATGTTTGTAGCAGCTTTATTTGTAATATCCAGAATTTGGAAACAACCCAGATGTCCTTCAACAGAGGAATAAATACAGAAATTGTGGTACATTTACACAATGGAATACTACTCAAGGAAATCAAGAAATTTGCAGGCAAGTGGTGGGAACTAGAAAAGATCATCCTGAGTGAGGTATCCCAGAAGCAGAAAGACACACATGGTATATACTCACTTATAAGTGGATATTAGACATATAATATAGGATAAACATACTAAAATCTGTACTCCTAAACAAGTTAAGCAAGAAGGAGGACCCTGGGTAAGATGATCAATCCTCACTCAAAAAGGCAAATGTGATGGACATTGGATGAGGGAGAAAACAGGGAACAGGACAGGAGCCTACCATAGAGGGCCCCTGAAAGACTCTATCCAGCAGGGTATCAAAGCAGATGCTGACACTCTTAGCCAAACTTTGCACAGAGTGCAAGAAATCTTATGAAAGAAGTCTGAAGGGGACAAAAGCGCCACAAAAAAAGCAACAGAACCAAAATATCTGGGCAAAGGGGTCTTTTCTGAGACTGATACTCCAACCAAGGATCATGAATGGAGATAAGCTAGTACCCCTGCACAGATGTAGCCCATTACAGCTCAGTCTCCAAGTGGGTTCCCTAGTAATGGGAACAGAGACTGTCTCTGACATGAATTCAGTGGCTGGCTCTTTGATCACCTCCCCCTAAGGGGGGGGGGAGCAGCCTTACCAGGCCACAGAGGAGGACAATGCAGCCAGTCCTGAGGATACCTGATAGGCTAGCATCAGATGGAAGGGGAGGAGGACCTCCCTTATCAGTGGACTATGGGTGGGGTGTAGGGAAAGAATTGGGAAAGAGGGTGGGTTTGGGAGAAAACAAGGGAGGGGGCCACACCTGGATAAAAATTGAATAAATTGTAATAAACGATAATAATAATAAAAAATTAAAAGAACATTTTAGGCACTGTGTGTTTGCCTGTATGTGTAGGCATCGTGTGTGTCTGCTGCCTGTGGGAGCCAGGAGAGGGCACGAGATACCCTAGAACTGGAGTTAAAGACAAAGATGGTTCTGAGCTGCAAGGTGGGTGCTAGGAACTGAGCTTGGGTCCTTTGCAAGAGCAGCCAGCACTCTTAGGGACTAATATAAAGATCCAAATTCTTTATGTATCTTTGATTATTTGACCCCAAGATCATTTTCCCTCCTAGTTGGGGGTCAGAGTCATGTCTGTAGTCATATTAAGATGTTAATTATTTAAAATCCCATTTTCTATTTTAATCCCTCAAATACATGTGTATGTACACATACATACACATGGACACTGATAAATCTATAGATACAGAGATCAATTCACAGAAAGATATGGCTTTTCTGTAAGAATAAGTGATTTCTTTTACAAGGAGGAACAGTATTGATATAAGAACTTGTGATTACTTTTCAAAGTTACTCATCTGTTTGTTGGGGTGGGACGTGTCACATCATGTGTAGAGGTCAGGGGTCAGCTTGTGAGAGTTGGGCATCTGATACCACATGGCTTCCGGGATTGGATTCAGATCATCAAGCTCTGCCTGCTGAGCCATCTCACCTGTCAAAAATGTGTGATTCTTTCTGTTATAGAACCTGCACTTCATGATGGTGGTTTTTAAAGTAAGCTCATGTTCCTACAGTAACAGTTTTCCACACAACACCAACTCCTCACTGTAGCATTTCTCACTTTCAGCTCAAATGACCTACAGCGGGGTGTGTTAGTTGATTTACTTTCTAAAATTTAAGCGTAGTAGAGTTGACAGTAGTGATGATCATAGAAATGGGAGCCATGCTTTCTAATGGAGTGAGATATGGGTAATTTTCACATCATTCCTATATGCAACCCATAACTCTGGACAAAATCCATTTACAAGTATCTTTAATAGCAAAAACCTGAGCACATTTCCAAAGTTAGGTCTCATGTGACCTAGCTGTCATGAATTGGACGTATTTACTACTAAGTAATACCATAAATACTTAAAACTGCAGCTGCCAAGATGCATACAATAAGCTTTATGACCCAAAGTCTATCCTTTTATATGATTTGGTAGCTACTCATCTCTCAATTTCATTAATCCATAAAACACTTCATATTCAATAGTACAAAATGAGAACAGGCAAGAGCTTAATTTTTTATGTGTAAAAAGTTTAAAGAAAGATCATATGCATGTGTGCTTGTCTCAGGAAGGGGAGGAAGGAGTACTCCCCTTCAAGGTTGAGAAGTAAAATGACACCTAGAATGGGTACTTAGTAAACGTGCCTGGCTTTGCGTATGGGCTGTGTTCCTAAGAAGAGGGCATTTATTTGACTCTTGCATACTGAAATTTAGACTCTAACCTTAAATACTACAGGAACAATTATATATCCGAACTCAACTTTGCCATTTATAAGATGGGATCAAGACACACATTTGTGTTTGTTTAAGAATCAGAAATGTTGCAGTCATGGTCTGTATAGAGTCTAGCATCAAACTAGAGCCCAATAAATGAACTTACTCCAAACCAAGTAACTGTATTCATTGTCTGACAAATAGACATATAATATCAATGTCGAATAAATTTTTATAGTCTGTTAGATACTAGAGTATCAACTAGAAATTTAAAAATAAATAAATCCAGGATGATAGTGAATGTTTGTATGATAAACTTTTAGGAAGCTGACGCAGGGGCAGCATGATTTTTCGGATAGCCTGGGGTATATGACAGTTTCATGCTTTCAAAACAGATGAATGAATGAATGAATGAAACATAAGCAGATACATACATACATAGATACATTCTCTACATAGCAATTCTGAACCTGTAACAGTGGAGACACTGGGCTGAGCACAAGCCAGCAGACAGGCTGCTGAGCATGCAAGAATTTGTTTCACTCTGCTCTTACTTGTCATGTTTCTGCCTTGTTTTACAGCAATGATGAGCTCTAACCTAGAATGGTAAGCTGAAATAAACAACACTTTGTCAGGATATTTCTCAACAACAACCACAACAACAAAAACAACAACAAAAAAAACAAAACAAAACTGGAGCACAGTGATTACAGGTATCAGTGGACATTGAAAAAGACAAACTGCCTTCCGTAGAGTGGGTGGGTCTCATCCTCAGGTCTGTATAGAACAAAGATTGATCCACAGTGCCAGAAAAAAACAAAACAAAACAAAACACCACAAAACTCTGCTAGCAGAACTGGCTTGATCACAGCTTCAGTTCTGTATCATCTACAGCTGTCTCACTCTGTAGATCTAGGACTTGTCAGCCTTCAGACTGTGTAAGACAATCCCTTCAAATGAATCCCTCTATGTGCACATAGTCAGCCCTCCATAGCGAAACATTCTAGGTCCATATAAATCAACCAAATACAGATGGACAGCGGTAGTAGTAGAAAAATATATGCTGGGACTGAACATGTCTTTTTCTTGTCATTATCCCATACACAATTCGTTTCACAAGTATCAAAACAGCATTTGCATTTTATTATTAGGGGTTAAAGTGACGTTGAGATGATTTAGAGTCTGCAGGAGGGTTTGTGTAAATCCTGTGTTAAACCCTGTCACTCTATCAAAGGATCTTGAGCATCTGTAGACTTAGGTATCTGGAGAAGATGTCACAGATTCTTACAGAATGGCTGTATATTTAAACCCCATCTACCAATTCTATTTCTCTGAAGGATCCTCATGAGCACAGTAGAAAACTCACAAGAATTCAACTGAAATTGAGAAGGCTGCTTCGCAGTTAGATATGAATTATAGATATACTTAAAATTATGGTTATAGGAGCTAGAGAAATGACTTAGCTTTAAGAGCTGTTCCAGAGTTGTGGAGTTTAGTCCTCAGCACCCACATCAGACAGCTCACTGCTGACTGCAACTCTGCCTTTAGAAGACTCAACGGCATCTTCTGTGATGTTCAGAAACCCCATGCACATGGTGCACACCCAGGCAAAACTCCACTATGTTGTGGGGGAGACGGCTCACTGAAGCGCTTGGCATACAAGGATGAGTACCTGAGTTTCATCTCCAGTACCCACAGGAAGAACAGGTATGGTAGCACATACCTAATCCAGTGCTTGGGGGTGGAGCAGAGACAAAAGGACCCCTGCATCTTGCTAGCCAGCTAGTCTAGCTGAATCAGTGACTACAGATTCAGGTTCGGTGAGAGACCGTCTCAGAAAGTAGCGTAGAGAATGGTTGGGGAAGATAGCAACACCAACTTCTGATGTCCATCACATGCGCGTTTGTGTGCATGCACGGGCACACACAAGCCTAACTCTGCTATTGGATCCTTTCTCTGTTTTGCCAACTCACTGCTTCTTAATTATTTTTCATCCTTATCCCTTCTTCCCCAGCCATCACACAGGTGACACTCTCTGTGGGATGGATTTAAAGTACGTGGACTTGGTACCTTGCTCCCAAAGCTGCCAGAAATGATTGCATTTGTTGGCCTCTGGCTTCGCCTTACCGCTTCAGGAACCAGGAAGAATAAGGTATGTGTTATCTTGTCATGTCTCCTCCACAGCTGTCTGCATTCCTTAACACTAAGATGCATGCTACCAGATTCCAAGCGTGGCAGATTCTTAGGCTGAACTATGTTTGAATGAAAAACAGTAAAATTTGTAACATCTTCCCATATCCTTCAAACATTGAGCTAAGCTCCATAAAAGCCAGACTGGGACCTAATAGTCATAGTGACACCCCAGGGCGATAGCTTCCTTCACTTTGGAAGCATCATCTCATTCCATCCTCACACTGGCAGAAGGGAGAGGAACTCTTTATTTATTTTTCATTTATTACAATTTATTCAATTTGTATCCCAGCTGTGGTCCCCTTCCTCTCTCCCGATCCCACCTTCCCTCCTTCCTCTCCCCCATGCCCCTCCCCTAGTCCGCTGATAGTTCTCCCCTTCTATTTGACCCTAGCCTATCAGGTCTCATCCCGACTGGAATTCTCTATTTTCAATTATCTAAAGTTTAACCCAATGAGTTCAATTAGTGCTGCCCGTATGTGCACTGGTGTGACATCATCCAGAGGCACAGAAGGTCTCCCAGCAGCCACCTCCCAAGCAAAAATGACTCTCCCTTTTCCCGCAGCCATCAACCCCTCAGCTAAGTGTGGGCCTCGTGAGCCCTTCCCTTGTTTATGCAAGACTGTTGATTACTGTGTTCTTGTGGGTCTTGTGTAGGTAACCATAGCATGAAGAGTTCATGGCAGTAGTGTCCTGTCCTATTCAGAAGATGAATCTCACTGCAAACCTCCTTGTTTTCTGGCTTGTACAGTCTTTCCTCCCCCTCTTCTGTGATGTTTCCTGAGCCGTGGATGGGGTTGTGTTCTAGATGTCCCATTTGGAGTTGGGCACTCCATAGTAACTTATTCTCCAGTTGTGTTACTAATAGTAGAGGATCTTCTACCCTAATTTTGTCAATATCTAAATGGAAACAGAGGCCTGAGAGGTTAGTTGGGCATGTAAGAAAGCTCAGCCATTAGTGATTTAAGGAGAATGCTATCTTATCCCTGTCTTCTGACTCTATTGCCCATAATTTCCTTCTTTCTTTTCTCTTCTCATCTTTATTCGTCCAGTTCTATCCTTAAACAATATTTACTTATTGAATTCTATGTCTGGGTGTTGTTCTAGGTCTTGTGAGTGTAGTGAGCAATGAAATGGTCTTCTTCATGGGCTATCTTCTTCTACAGACTATCTCTGTGGAGCCAAGTGTAGTCAGAATGATGGGCATAAAATTTTAAAATAAAAAGTGGCCAGAGATGCCATTGAAGGAAAATATAATAGGTATGTGTGTGTATGTGTGTGTGCATTTGTGCGCATCTATGCATTTACGCTCACACAGACTTGTGCATGCACAGAACTTTGGATTTTCTGCTTTGTCGTTCTTCACTGTATTCCCTTGAGATAGGGTCTCTCCTTGAGCCTGGTGCTAGGCTAGCAGCCATCAAGCCCCAGTGAGCCTTCTATCTCTTCCTCTTCCCCCATAACCCTGAGGTTACAAGTGTGCATACAACTATAACTTTTTTTTTTTTTAAACGTGAGTACTGGGTATTTTAACTCAGGTCTTAATGTTTGTACAGCAATCTCCCCAGGTCTGAAACTTTTGAAAGCTACAAGTCAACTCACTTGTTTAGAGTTATCTCAGAAAGAACTATTGTACATCTACAAAAATAGCAGTTAACTGACATTTGCCCCTTCATAGTAATCCACTTTAAATAGAGGTGTTTTGAATGATCACTAGAGCACTTCCTTGCTTCATTAATGGTAGTAGTGACACCCTCTTCCGGGTCATGCTGACACATTCAGTGTTGGTCTATGTCATAATACTGTGTAGAGTTCAAACCTCCATCTGTGTCTCAATAGGAAACAGACAGTACCTGTGAGGACAGTAATTGTAGATAATTAGATAAAGGGAGGCTTGAGTGCGATCGGACATGGTAGGAACTTCTATGAGGCCCTAGATTGCAAAGCTGTAGGAAGGGACACCAGACAAGCCCTTTGGCCACCGGGAAGTCTGCAGTGACACAGCAGAGAAGAAACTTGGTGATGTGTCCCTACCTCATCTTCCTCTGCTTGCTGTTCCATTGAGTCCAGACAGGAGCAAAGGCTGAGGAGGTCATGGAAGGTCCAGTGAATGTACTCTGTGCAGCAGAGGGCAGGGTAAGAATGGAAGAAAAAGTAGAACCTCCAAGTTTAGCCACTGTATCTCTTCCCAACAGCCTTTCCTGGCTTGATTTTGAACTCCAATAGTCCTCATGACTATTTTCTTCATTTCAATGTATGATTGCTTCTTATAACATGACCTCCTTTGTCCTGCAGCAACCAAAACAAAAAAAAATTAGAAAAATCAGAAAATGTGCCTTACCCCTGCTACTTAAAACTTACCAACTGCTTCCCATTGCTCTTCAGTTAAATCTGTAAGAGTGCTCGCTGCTCTTCCAGAAGACCAGAATTCAATCCCCAGCACCCGTGTCAGGTAACTTACGAGATCTATACATACAGGGTTGGAGAGATGGCTCGGAGGTTAAGAGCCATTTTGCTGCTTTGTTTGCTGCTGTCTCAGAGGACCTGACTTCATTTTTCAACACTCATGTCTGGCATATCGCAAATGCCTGTCAGTCGAACTCTAGGAGATCTGACGCTCTCTTCTGGCTTCTGTGGGTACCCATACCCCTCTCTCTCTCTCTCTCTCTCTCTCCTTTTCTCTCTCTCTCTCTCTCTCTCTCTCTCTCTCTCACACACACACACACACACACACACACACGCACACGCCTGCAAACACACACATATGCACACAAATAAAAATAAAAATAGAAACCTTAGGCTATGTCCAAGTGGGTTCCGTGGTAATGGGAACAGGGACTGCTTCTGACATGAACTGATTGGCCTGCTCTTTGATCACCTCCCCCTGAGGGAGGAGCAGCCTTACCAGGCCACAGAGGAAGACAATGCAGCCACTCCTGAGGAGACCTAACAGACTAGGATCAGAAGGAAGAAAAAGAAACCCTCCCCTACTAGTGGACATGGGGAGGGGCATGCGTGGAAAAAGGGGAGGAAGGGAGGGATTGGGAGGGGAGGTGAGAGGGAACTAGAGGGGGCATACAAAGTAAATAAAGTGTAATTAAAGATAAAATTAAATTAAAATTAAAAAAATAGAAACCTTAAATTCTATTCTCTTTCCTGCACCGTTAACCTGTCCCTGAGTGACACTGTCTGATTTTCTTAGCCTCCTCGTGGCTTTCATGATAGTAAACCTGATTGTAGTGAGAGCGGTCTAAAAGTTTAGAAAGGTGCACTCTGGGGGTTGTCTATGATGAGCTCACTGGAACTATGTCCAAATAAATGAAGTGGTGTCTCTTGATAGGTTGATAATATGATGGAATTATCAGGAGGTACCGAAATGGAGGAGGTGGGAACTCAGGGAAGCCGTCACTGGCTGTGTGTCCTTGGAACAGTATCTTGTCATGGCCTCTTCTTTTTCTCCTCTCTCTGCTTCCTGTTGATTGTGATGTGAGCAGCTCTCTTCAGCCATGTCCTCTCCAGTGATGGTGAGAATCCTGTGAAACTGTGAGGCATGGGTGCTTGGAACTAAATCTGGATCTTCTACAAGAGCATTTAAGGCTCTTACCTGCTAAGACATCTCTCCAGCCCCCTGAGAGCCTCTTTTGAAAGGTGAGGGGGCTTTGCTTGCCTCTTGGTTTTGCTCTAGAAGCTTGGAATGTTGGGTAGCTATTGTAGCTCTGAGATTTCCTAGTCTTGGCA
Source organism: Psammomys obesus (assembly GCF_907164565.1). NCBI lineage: Eukaryota > Metazoa > Chordata > Mammalia > Rodentia > Muridae > Psammomys > Psammomys obesus. The sequence continues at coordinate 65,465,115 of NW_026585504.1, read as the reverse complement.
TTTAGCATCCTTATAACCTGGTTCTGGGCTTATGAGGACACTGACAGGTATGTTCAGAAACACCCCAAGGGGCAGAGAAATGTTTATGATGGTTGAAGGGCTATTCCTGAGCCTCTTACACTTAATTAAGGAGAAGTATTTCTTGGATTTTGAGACTTATGATTTGTGTTTTGTTCTTAGCATATCAGGACTAGATGAAACATCATGTGAAGAAAGCCATTTTCCAAGGTCTGTCATGCTGAGGTTATAGTGAGTCTTGATAAGGCTGATGTAGCAGGATGGGTCCTCATGAACTGCAACTTCACCTTCTCGGTATCCCAAGCATTGCAGTTCACTGTCCTCCCTCCTCTGACTTGAAGATTCATAAAAACATGCACAGCATTGCACGCCACGCACCACTACCTTATTGTCCCTTGTGCGAGATGGATGGGGACAGACGAGCTCTGGGGAAGGCTTGGCAGCAGCGGCAGTGTCAGGTATTTCAGTGATGGCAGTGGAGGCCAGGGACACTTGAATCAAAGCTATTGCTTCAGGGTGAGCCGCCACCTCCCAGGAAGCCTTGTGCTGAGTCAGAGCTCCTGGCTGCAGGGAGCCCTCTCAGCGGGGATGGGCAATGGGTGCCATTTGCTGAGGACTCTTAGAAGCTGACCAAGGATTGCCAAAGTCTGTGGTGATGGTGTAATTTTTGTCACATAGAGTGAGGCTGGGAGCTAGCCAGGCCCAATACCAGCTCCGTTGTGCCTTTAGAGAATGCTCCCACTCATGCCACTGTCTTTCTACTCGTCTGTTCTCTTGATTCCAGCAAGATGACTCCGCAGCCCACATGAGTCTCCTGCCAGAGGTGGATACTCTGTCTGCCTGGTGCATCTGCTTAGGCAGAGGAAGTGTAAACCCTGAGAGCTCCAGGCTTGCTATCTCACGGGCCCCTTGTTGAGATGAAATGTTCAGTGAATGAAAAATCTGCCATGGAGGAACTTGATCTGATGATGAGTAAAGTAGAACAGCAAGAGAAAAATCAATCCAAATTTATTTAGAAGAAATGAGTTAGAAATAGTTTATAATTAAATTAATTAGGTGCTTAGTTCATGCAGTGGTTAATTTGTGCTTCTAGTGAAACGGTGCTGTTGATTTGAGAAAGAACCATGATCTACTATTTCTGTAATTCAGACAAACATGGTCTCCCTGGTGATACAGGGCCAAAAACGAAGAGTCAGATAACCAATTAAATAACTCCCCTTGCGCACCAGAGAAGGGCGGTTTACTCTGGTCTTTATTACCCAGATTCCTCCATGGAGCTTGCCAGATCCCTGGAAAAGTGATGGATTTGGGAACAGAGTACAGGAGATACTGGCATGGCTCTGGAGCTGGGAGAAGAAGGAGGAACTGAGGCAAAAACAAGCTGTATGATTAGCTGCATGTGCCAGTTTGATTGGCTTCAGGATGCCTACACAGCTGGACACAGATTGCACTCAACACATCCTTGGAATAGTTTTTTTTTTTTAGACAAAATGAATGTTTGAATCAGTATACTGAGTAAAGAAAATCCACCCTTGCCAGTGTAGGCAGACATCCTGTGCCCTGTTGAGGATACAGAACAAATGGTGAAAAATTGCAGTCCTTTTCTGGCACTGGGTCCATCAATTTCTCCTGTCCTGAGAATCACAGCTCCCAGTTCTTAGGTCTTTGGACACTGTCCTTGTTTCATTTCTGTTGCTGTGATGTGCTGGCTAGTTTTGTGTCAAGTTGATGCAGGCAAATGACATCTGAGAGGAGAGAACCTTAATTAAGAAGAAACCTTCATAAGATCAGAGCCACAGACAAGCCTGTAAGGTATTAACTAATGATTGTTGGGGGAGGGACCAGCCTATTGTAGGTGGTGCCATCCCTGGGCTGATGGTTCTTGGGTTCTAGAAAAAGCAGATTGAGCAAGCCATGAAGTGCAAGCCAATTAGCAATGCTTCTTCATGGTCTCCACATCACTCCTGCCTCCAGGTTTCTACCTTGTTTGAGTTCCTGTCCTGACA
>NW_026585504.1:65457719-65463081 GCF_907164565.1 Psammomys obesus | reverse complement strand
AGTGTAAGCCAAATAAACATTTTCTCTCCAAGTTGCTTTATTCATGTTCTTTCATCACAGCAATAGTAACCCTAAGAAATATGTTAAAACATTCCGACAAGAGGCAACTTGGGGAAGAAAGGGTTTATTTTAGATCACAATTTCAAGGTATAGTCTATTGCAAGGAAGCAAGACAGAGGAAGCTTGAGACAGATGCTCATATCACATCTGCAGTCAAGAGCAGAATGAACATATGCTTCCTTGCTTGCCTATATGTGGTGAGGTTAGTTTCTCCACTTTTCTACATTTCAAGACATCCTGTCTAGGGAATGGTGCTGCCTGCAGAGGGCTGAATCTTCCCATACCAATTATATTAATTAAGACAATCCCTCGGAGACATGTCAGCAGCCCAACACAGTGTAGATAATGCTTCATTAAGACTTTCTTCCCATGTGATTTAAGGTTTCTGCAAGTTGACAGTTAAAGCTGACTCTCATAGATCCTGTCACATGATTGGCTTCCCTAGTTCTCAGGGTTTTAGTCACAAGCTCAGAGATATCAGGTTTTCTCATTCTCCAGTTTGAAGAAAGCATGCTGGAGTTTTGGGCCTCTGTGTTCAATTATACCAATTTCCATAGTAAATCTCTGTATAATATATTGGTTCTGGTTCTCTAAAGACCCTAACATTCCTCCTTAAAAGCATATATGTAGAGACTAGCATTGGCCTCTTCATTAAGATCCTGTTTTCCTAAGTAGAGAAACCCCTACTACTTTGTTGGATCTAATAGCCCATCAACTCCACTTCTCAATGTTTTTTGACAAAATCACAAGCAAGGTGTAAGTCTCTGCAGTGACTGAGACTAACAAGGCAGACCTTTGAAAGGACTTGATATGGTTGTAGATAGGCTGTCTGTCTGTGCATGTGTTATTTTGCAAGAGCAGTAAGAAAAGGAACCAGAATACCCTTCTATGCTCTCTCTGCTTTGCCTTGGAATGTGAAGGTGCCATGTAGGCAAGCTAGTAGTCATCTTGGGTAATGAGGTGTTCTTGAGGCTGCCAGCTGAAAGATGGTGTCTCAAGAAGATTAAAGTGAGTTATTGTGATTATAGAACCATCACAGGAGCTCTACTTCCTAACTTAGTCCTCTTTTTTTCTTTGTAAGTTGTACTCCTCTGTAAGCCAAACCTGGGTCTGATGGATGTGATCAGAAAGCCAAGACCTAGGAGAAACTTGGTGTCCTTCAAGCTGACAGATGGAGCAGTTTCAATTCTTTTGATTACACATAACAGATACTCAACTAATGATGTGCTGAGCTAGAAACTACGTGGTCATTATGCGTCATGTGAGATCAGAAGGTCAGCAGCTCAGAGCTGATTCAAGAGCTGTGTGACACCACCACAGGCCCAGGCTTTTTCTTTCTTTTTTTTCTTTTTTGGTCCTTTTGCTCTTCCGGTCTCAGTAATTAAGGAGTTATTTTCTCACCGTGGGAAAAAACCTGCCTATAATCACGCTCAAGGAAGACACAGTGCTGGGAGATTGACTAGTCAAGAAAGTGCTTGCTACACAAACATGAAGGTCTTTATTCTTCTAGAAAACACATAGAAAAGGCCGGGGTGGCTGTGTGAACCTGCAGGTCCAGCTGGAAAGGTCTAGGCCAGTACAGCAAAATCAGCGAGATGTAGATCAGTTAGAGACCTTGTCTGAAAACAAACCAACCAAGGAGTAGAAAGCACTTGAGGAAGACAGGCAGTGTAAACTCTGGCCTCCACATGCCCGCTGGTGCACCCCTGTACCTGTGTATACACACACACACAGACAACACAGAGAGGCTGGCCTGTCCTTGAGCTCGTCCTGTCTCTCCCCTCTCCTCCAGTCAAAAAGCCCAGATTGCAGTACACCTCAAGAGGCTGGGATGTAAGTGCGGCCTGGGCTAGTGGCAGGTGTAGAACGCTAGCAGGCATGTTCTTGGGAAGGACTGTCCTTCCCTGGGGTCCAGCCACCTCAGGCAGTCGATAAGTGGCAGGAGGACCACAGACCCTGCAAAAGTCACTTTCCTCAGCCTTATCCCCTCAGTAGAAAATGAGGCTGGCCACATTAGCAGACACCCTTGTAACTGAAAAGGCAAAGATGTAAAACGTGTTTTTTTTTTTTTTTTTTTTTTTTTTGTCTTCTAACATATGCTGTTGTTTTGCCCTGTTAACTAAGTCATATGGAATATGATTTAGATTGGGATTACTTTCAAGACTATTTCTTTGCCGCTCTTGTTAACATGGCTGCATTCAAGAAATCTTTTTTCTGCTTTTTAATGTTGATCTGTGGTTTTAATTATTATTTTATTTTAAATTGGTTTGTTGTGGCTGGGTGACTTGGCTTGTTGGGCACAGGCTTGTGACATTCAATTTGAGTCACATGTCTGTTCTATTTAAGCATATGACCATGTCCTCAGTCTCTTCCTGTTGGTTTACAGCATAGTCTACTCAGTGAGCAAACAAGCACGGAACCCTGGCAGCATGGAGGGCCTTTTAGCCTCTAGCATGTGGCCCCTCAAGCTTCACTCTGCCGCCAGCATTCTCCAGCAGGTGCCTCTGCTTAGTAAACGAATTCAGAGTGGGGTGGAATGTAAGGCAAACAGAATGATCGTGGGATGGATATCTTCATAGCGCGCACACTCATTTCATAAACCAGGGCACTTTGTTTCTCGTTGTGAGAGTCTACGCTACATACATGTATAGACGAATACTAATAAGAGCTACTTTTTACTAAATTACCCCATTGTTAAGGTTTTTCTACCTTGCCTGCATATAAATATAACTTAGAGGAGCTTTTAAAAATGTTTCACTCCGTCCCTGGTGACTGAGACTCTGAAATAAAATTAAGGCAGTGACATTTAAAACCCTCAGCACATCAAACCTCCTCATGGTGTCAGAACCAAAGAGCAGAAGCCATTCCTTCTGTGCGATTTTAGGTCTCCTCTCTTGAATGTGGGCCATTTCCTCAAGACTTACATTTAAACACTTGGCACCAGCTGTCTGTCTGTCTGTCTGTTTTGGAAGGGTGTGGACCCTTTAAGAAGTGGAGTCTCACTGGAGGAAGTAGTCACTAGGGGGCAGGTCTTAAGGTTCTGCCATACTTCCTGTTCACTCCCTCCTTTCTAACTGTGGGTGCAATGTGATTAGCCAGCCTCCCACTACTGCCCGAAAGCCTCCCTTGTGATGGTGGCAGCAATCTCCTTAATCCATAGGTCAAAGCAGGCTCTCAGTCCCTGATGTTGTTTCTTCTCAGATACTTGCTCACGATGATGAAGAAAGTAACCAATCCAATCCAGTTTCAGATTTTAAGAAGCATTTTCCAGGATTTAGATGGTTATGGATTATTTTCCATAGTCAACTTATTTGGTAATCAAAGCAGCCTTCCTGAGCAGATACGATTGCCCTCTAAATTTCACAGGTGGAAGAGTTGTTGCTCAGGGGCTTTGGGGAGCTTGGGTGACCTCAAAGCAGCCACAGTGAAGTCTCCTCCAGCATGGTTGACCACTGCCGAGAGGGAGCCCTCTCCACTAACCTTCCCCAGACTGTGAGTGTCTAGCCCCTCCCAAGTCGCTGAGGCCATGTGCAACTAGGGCAGAATTACAGACAAATAAAGAGTAGCTGGAATCTTAGGTGAGGACCCAAAGACCCTCCCCACCTCTTCCTATGAGGGAATGTCCTAAACAAAGTCCCGCTGTGGTTGTGACAGACTCTGGCAAATAAGCACAGTCGTCCAGTAAGATGGTGGTTTCACCAGGGGAAAACACTCCAGTACTCATGTAGGTAGCCCTCACCACAGCCCTGTAAGTCACCCTCACAACCATCGTTCATTCTGGGGGCTGGATGTGGATGGCGCTGTTACAGGGCTGTTGTTGGACCCTACTGGGGTGTATAGACAGCTCGTTCATCTCTCCGGGAAAGGCTCACACAACAGAGCTTGTGTGTAATTCTGAGAGGCCTTAGTCAGGGAGGGCCTGAAGACCCTCAGCCTCCAGTTGGCTTCTAGGGACCTCCTGGGATCCCTGACCACTTCTGAGTGTGGGGTGTTGGCAGTACTGAGTTGAATTCCAAGGCTTCCACCCGGAGGTGATGAAGGCGGTGAACAACTGTGTTCTATCTGGAGAACAGGTCCGCTCACAGCGCGCCTCACAGGCCTCTGAAAGCCTGTGGTGTTGTCTCTCTCTGGGGTGCGGGCTGTGCATGGGGGCACACAGGTGTGAAGTTGTAAGCTGGAGCCGGAGGTGGCAAGAAGGAGAAGGTCAATATTTATGAGTGGGTTTCTAAGGTTTTATTTTATTTTTCTTATTTCGACATATGCCTTCTGGTGTCCAAGGCCCCATGATTTTGCATTTATAAGCGACTAAAAGCAAAACCTTATTATAGGAAATTAGATTCTTTCGCTTTCGCTTAGTTTTCATTTTCGACTTCATAAAAATGGAAAGAAATTCTATCACCAGAGAGAAAGTTTGCACTTGGAATGTTATTAAAACAAATACCCCAAATGCCTCCCATATAGACTGAACCCTTTTATAAAACTGGATTAATAACCTTCAGCACAGTGCTTGTATTTTCTGCAGCCTTCTCCTTAGGCCCAGCCCCAAAGGACTCAGCATTCGGTCTGCCCTCTGTGCTGGATGTGGGTTGTGCGGTTCCTTCCCTCCTTTAATTCTTTGCTGTTAGTATGTGCGCGGCTAAGCCTGGCCTGGACTTACTCCTGTTTCCCTGCGAGTGACCTCACGAGGGGCTTTCATTATAAGTATTTAAGCCACTCGATGACTCTGTGGAAAATCCCCAGGTTTTAGCCTTCTCCGACCTTCTAGCATGTTTGGCCATAACTCAACTCTCCTCTCCCTCTCCTTCCCTCCCCCCCCCCCCCCCTTCTGGTTAATTTGCACTGTTCTTAGACCCTGTCCTGATGAGCCATGATGTCTGGTCCAAAGACATGCTCTACTTTTGCAGTGTCTGGTGTGCACAGGGCTGTGGGTTTCGCCTGAGTGCGGAATGCCGGTCAGGGAGTTTACTGAATGCCCACTGTGTGAGCCATGCTGTAAGTTGTGAAGTGAGGAGTGAGATTCTGTATTTTCGCTCAGGAAGTTAAGCCTGTAATGAGGAAATGGGATGAGAAATAATCATTAACAACCACAATTTTTTAAAAAGGCAGGAGGGTACTAGAGAGCTGGCTCAGCAGCCAGGAGCATTAGCTGCTCTTCCAGAGGACCATGCTCAGTTTTCAGCACCACCCACCCCGGGCAGCTCACAACTGCCCCAAACTCCAGCTTCAGGGAATCTGGTGCCTGCTTCTGGCCTCTGAGAGTACCTGCAGGGATGCACATACACCTGCCTACACACACACACAC
>NW_026585504.1:65411677-65457319 GCF_907164565.1 Psammomys obesus | reverse complement strand
CACACCGCACCACACACACACACACCACACCGCACCACACACACACACATACACACCACACCACACCACACACACACACACACATACACACCACACCACACACACACACACACACACACACACACACCACACACACACACATACACACCACACCACATACACACACACACACACACACACATACACACCACACACACACACATACACACCACACCACACACACACAGACACACACACACACATACACACCACACCACACACATACAGACACACACACACACATACACACCACACCACACACATACACACACACACACACACACACACACACACCGAACCCCCCCCACTTTTATTTTAACAAGTCTTTAAAGAAAGAGAATTTAAAAATGAAATGTCATTGAACAGAGTGCTCTGACTTCGACGGACAGCCCCCAGCTAGACGCCCTGAGTGTAAGGATGGAATGGGGACCTTAATCTCGGCTCTTCAGTTATTGGGGGTGCTTCTGGGATTTCTGCTGTATATAACTGCTTATAACATTACACACTTTTTTGGGGGGGTAACTTACCTTTCTTTCATATAAAAAATAAATGTATAGTCATCATAAATATGAATAGGTAATAAAGTACATGCACCTAAATAAACACCAGATAATGCAGCAACAAACACGAAAACGTCATTATCTTTGGATTAGCTGTCGTTGCTGGTAGATGCCTGAGACTGGGGCTGCATTTTGTTTTTATAAGTGTGTGTGTGTTTTGCGCCGTGTGCATGCATGTGTGTGAGTGTTGATGTGCTCTCGTGTGTCTAAACATGGAGGACGGAAGTTGACCCCAAGTCTTCCTTCATTGTGCTCCTTCTTACTTTTGAGACAGTCGCTCAGAGTTTCCAGTGAGACTGGCTGGCTAAGGCATTCTAGGAATCCTCCTGCCTTGACTCCCCTCCCCGCAGGGCCGGGGTCGCAGGCACTTGCTGCTGCACTTGACGCAGGGGCCAGGATGGGAATTCCCAGGCTTGCAGAGGAAACACATCGCCCAGTAAGCCAGCGGCCCTCTCACAGGGGTCACCTAAGACCACCTCGAAACACACACGTTTTCCTTATGACTTGTAACAGTAGCAAAGTTACAGTTTTGAAGTAGCAGCGAAAAGAATTCTATGGTTGGGGTCACCTCAGCAGGAGGAACAGCGTTAAAGGGTCTCAGCACTCGCAAGTTTGAGAACCACTGCTCTAACTCAAGCTGTAGCTTGAAGCTTTTTTGTTTGTTTGTTTGTTTCTTTTTATTTTTATTTTTTTGTTGTTGCTTTCAAAAAGACAAATTAGCAACTGTGAGGGAAGCATTAAGGACATACCAGGGCCAAGCTGACGTGGCATTTTTTTGCTGTATGATGGGATTAAAGGGGCAGCAGAAACAAGGCATGTTAAATGATGACCAGGTCTCAAAACTGATAAATGTATGTAGACGGTGCAAAATAAAAAGCGTTGAGTAGTTTTTTTCTGCTTTCTCTAATGTTAGCTCTATCCCTAGTGTTGCATTCATGCCAGTTTGGCTGGAAAGTTAATGTATGGGTGTGTGAGTGGGGGGGAGTTGCCTGAAATATAAGACCCCTCTGTGGCGTGTTGGAGACAAATGACCAGGACCTCTGCACTGCCGAGGCAGATACAGTGCCCTCTGTGTGCCAGCCATTGCCATGGAGAGGTTCACACCAGCCAGCTAGACCTTCCAGCCACTCACCGGTGACTTTCCACACCATAAACAAGGGATTATAGAAACCCTGGTGAAATGTGTGTGTGTGTGTGTGTGTGTGTGTGTGTGTGTGTGCGCGCACTCGGGGGGGGGTAGGGTTGGCTGTTCATTTGCATCGCATTTATGCTGTGGGAGCTTGTCCCTGGTTATGTGACAAGTCAACTGGAAAATTACTCCAGGCTGACCTGTCTTCAGAAATGGTCTAATTTACAACAGTCTGGAAAAAGGCATTTGCGAACCGTCCCCTTCTCTGTGGGGAGTGGAGGGCTGGCTGGTGTCACCATGCAGACAAGACTGTCTTTGTCCAGTCTTAGTTATGCTAGAGATGGCTTTGCTTCTGTCGGATTGCCGTGCTTGCTGGATGCTGGGCAGGAGGCTGGCACACAGAGCATGCATCTTGGCACCCCAAGAGAAGGCGTTTGGACGTAACAATGTTTGTACGGCTCTCTGAGTCTGAGTTTTATGGAAAAGACAAAAGAATTTGTTGAGAGCAACTGGAAATAAATTCTGAAATAAGGAGCGAAAGAGAGACAGAGACAGAGACAGAGGGAGAGAAAGTCACTGCTTGCTGGTGTGTGCAGGTGTGTATGGAGGCCCAAAGCTAGTGTTAGGCGGCTTCCTCAGTCACTGTCCACTTTATTTTTATGAAGCAAGGTCTCCTGTTGCGCTGGATTTCACTAATTCTAGCTAGTCCAGTTAGCTGGCTTGCCTGCTTCCACCTTCCCAGTGCTGAGATACCAGTTATGTGCCGTAAGCAAACAGGCAGGTGCCTAGAGTTTTACATGTGCTTTGGGAATCTAAGCTCTGGTTGTCATGCGGTTAAGCTGTCTCCGTAGCCCCAAGAATAACTGTGACGTGGAATGTGGTAGGAGAAGGTGAAAGATACAGACAAGCCAGCATCTTCCTCTAGTTTAGAACTCATTCCCTGTAACAAAATGTTGCCAATATAGGGTAACACAAAAATTGCAAGTATTTCAAATTTCTTTTTTTATTATAGTAGGAACAAAAATCCCTGGTAAAGACTGAGGCACAGAACACAGAAGGAACCGACTATGAGTATTTCAGTTTCCAATTCTCAGAGGGTGATGGAAGTTGTCTTAAGCTGTCAAGAGGGAAAGATATTAAGTAGGCCTGTTAGTTATAGGAATCCCCCCCCCCGTGTGTGTGTGTGTGTGTGTGTGTGTGTGTGTATGCATCTTTATACACACACATATGGAAGCCAGGAGGTAACCTCAGCTATCATTCCACTGGCACTGTCCACCTTAGTTTTTGAGGCAGGGTCTCTCATTGGCCTGGAACTCACCAAGTCCACTAGGCTGGCTGACCAGGGAATCCCAGGAATTCACCTGTCTCCATTTCCCTAGTGCTGGCACACCTGGCTTTTTACACATGTTCTGGGAATTGAACTCAGGTCCTCATGCTTGCACGTCAAGCACTTTACTGATTGTCTCCCAAGACTTTTATTATAATATATCTAATTTGAGATTAAAAATTGAGAACAAAAAATGTGAATCTCACCAAGCAGTAACTTAAGAAAAAGTTTCTGAGCAGCCTGGCAGCTGCTTGGTGCTCCTGTTCCATTCTTACAGGTGCTTTTCCTATGCCACGATACACTCTGGTGTTCTTTGTATTCCATTGCCTCACTGAAGGGCAATTCCTGTCTCAGGTTCTTGCCTCACTCATCCTGTCCCTGTTGCATCCTGCCTGGGCTTCAAATATCCAAGTCCTAGAAACACACCTTGTTTCCAGCAGGTAGGGACTGTGGCCCAGTATCTAGTGTCAGTGTCAGATGAGACTCCCAGTGTGCTCTGGCCACTTACAGATGGGTAGGTAGCCAGGATCCACTCAGGGGCAGCATCTTGATAAAGTAAATCCTGTCCACTTGAATTCCAACTAGCTGGTTCTGATAGTACATCCTTTATATGAGATGAAGAGGATGAAGACTAACCTCATAGACAACAAGTGCATATCAGAAGGGACGGGGTTCCTGAATGCTTAATGAAGAGTTTCAGCTTTGTTAAGAAGGGCTAGGAAGTGACTGTATTTTGAGAAAGACAAGGACAGGGTCCTGGATGTGGAAAGGAAGTTCGGCCTACATCTAGGATAAATAGGACTTGATGAGATCTTATTGTTCAGATGGAATTCAAGAGTCTGAACTAAGTAGGGAACTGCAGGAGGGGAGGCTGAAGGAGCAAGGCAAAAAGAGCCAGGACTGGCAGGGCGGCTCCGTCAGTAAAGCACTTGTTTCAAAAGCATGAAGATACAAGTTTGAGTCCCAGGCCATTGTGGAAAAGTTGGGTGTGGTGGCAAATACTTATAATCCCAGCTCTGGGGATATGGAAACAGAAAGCTTCCTCCAGATCACTGGTCAGTCAGCTTGACTGAATGAGAGTTCCAGAACAGGGCAAATGAGGCTGTTCTTTGGCCTCACACGTACCTGCTGATACATGTATGTTCACACACACACACACACACACACACACACACACACACACACACACACATGTACACATCAACTCTGAGTGACTGAGAAAGTACAGCCACTGAATAAGCTGGCTTATGGGTAGAGTTCAAAGACAGACAGCTGTGTTTTCTTACATGATAATTCCAGATAGAAAGATAGCATTCCTGAGAGCAACTGAGAGTAGCTGAGCTGCACACATGGATCTGGGGAGAAAGGAGGACCTTGTGTCTGTACCAACATGACCTCACTCAGGTGCTCTGGGCAGAAAAGTCTTTGTACTGCATGTAAGATTTGAACTTGGTCTTCAGGAAAACCTCAGAGCTTGGGGGTTTCACATGGAGACAGCGTGGCACAGGAGAAGGAGGGCAGGGGCTCAGACAGATGACTGGCTCCTCTGCTCAACGAGCCGATTGCCTTAGAGTGAGGCTGGCTCTCCCTGCTCTATAAAGCGAGATGAGTAATGCATTTTGAGGCTTAGTAACCATGTCACCTGCGTGTCACAATGTAGGCGGAGAGAAACTGTAGCTGTCATGAACACCAGACTTCAACACTCACAAGTGAATGCAAGGTCTTGTGAAATGTGAATTTAAGTCACTAGAATGTGAATGTAAGAGACTAGAGGGTGCCCTTCCCACCATGCTTGCACAGACAATATTTTCACATTTGCTTGTCCCGAGGTCCTAGTAAAGACAAAGGTATCAACCTGCCTTATAGAGGAAGATCTTAAGTCTTCCAAGAAGTGACGTTAAAAGCTTTGGCTCTTCCTTTCACCACAAACCTGACCGGTTTATATACTTGCAGAGCAAACAAACAAAACAAAACATGTTTTGAATCTCACTAGCTTTTGAATATGCATACCTCCATACCCCCGATTTTAATTGAAGAAAAAAGAATCTTTGGCAATGTGAATTAATTACACCCTAAGTGCCCACCTTGGTCTGACTGGGCTTGTTACCTCTCCCCTTCCTGAGAAACAAGTCCCCATCTTGATGCCCCAGCTTTATCTCCTTGTGCCATTGATCTGTGTCTTTCCTGGAATGAGTGCACTGAATTAGAAGCCTTGTCCTGCACAGTGCACAAGTCCACATTCAACCCTGTCACCATCTGGCCAGACTGTGTGGAAACAGGAGGGGGAGGGAAGCCAGCAGTGGCCTCTGCCTGAGGGGATTGTGTTGGGCTTTCCTTGGAGAGGCCAGAGCGTCCCTGCCATGTGTAAAGCTCACAGGTCAGCGGGACAGGTCAGAGGGAGCATACAGGAACCCAAGGACAAAGGCCTATCAAGCATCGACAGCCATTGTCCTCAGTTGAAGCCATCCATCATCCCTCTTCCAGCCTGCAGCTGGATGGCCCAGCTGCCTCCCTCGGAATCTTTGCTTTCTCTTCTACTCCAGCAGCATTTGATGGCTGTCCTTTCAAAGCCATTTCCTCCTGAGACTCCTGTTGCAGAGCTACCACGTTCGACCTCCTAGGGCAAGGGGGACAAATATTTTTGAATTCTGTGAGGCCAGCCTCAATTGGGAGTGTTCTTTTGAAGTTTTTACATTGTGTTAGATGGAGGAATCTGAGCTAGCAGAGGAGGGCTGGTCCCACAGAAGTTTCCCACGCAAGCGGCAGAGCTTGAACTCATGATGCAATGATTTCCTATTTTTTATTTTCTTTAAAGATTTATTTTTTATGAATGTGTATGCATACCACATATGCAGGTGCTCAAGGAAGCCAGAAGAAGGTGCCAAGCCCCTTTGGACCTGGAGTTACTGGTGGTTGTGAGTTTCTGAGAATGGGTACTGGGAACCAGATTCAGCTCCTCTGCAAGAGCAGCAAGGCCCCTTTTTTTTCTATTTTTAAAATTTTTTTAAATTTATTCACTTTGTATCCCAGTTGTGGCCCCCTCCCTTGTCTCCTCCCATACCCACCCTCCCTCTTCTCTTCCTATGCCCCTCCCCTAGTCCACTGATAGGGGAGGTCCTCCTCTCCTTCTATCCGACTCTAGCCTATCAGGTCTCATCAGTACTGGCTGCATTGTCTTCCTCAAAGACCTCAACATAAAACCAGACACATTAAACCTGCTCCTACCAACAGCCTGCATCTGGCTGCCAGTTGCATGATCCAGGGGTCCCTTTTCCTGTTCCTGATTGGATGATATGGGTGCTAGGCCCCCAGAGACACCACAGGGAAACTGTTGGCCCGTGTGTATCACCTGACCCCTGTTAAGATGAGACTTCAGACTGTTTCCAGATTGATGAGCAAGGGCTGACAATGCCTCAGTTATGACAGACACTCAGCATGTGCGTGTTGCGAGGTGACAGGTTAGTTTTAGCCATTCAAACGGGCAGTTAACTCGGACCTAATGGGGTATAATCATGCAGTGGGTGTTAAGTACCCGTCTCATTATTGTGTGAGTGATGTATGGAAAGCCAGACATGTCATTATGCCTTGGCGCTTTAGAAACAGTTCCATGAACTCTAATGAGAAGGGACCCAGCAAGAACACCCAATTACCATATAAGGGTGCCAGGACTTCTAGTCAGCCCTGACTTTGGCTTTTTTCTTCCCGTTGTGATAGAAAGATAACAAGTGTGGTTGACATCCTTAGTAATTATCATCATCATAGACTTTTTCCTGTAGGCAGCACAAATTATCCAGTCAATATTTTTCTTCCTTGGGCATCCTTTGGACTCCTGCTATTCTCAGTTTGTCATCCCCAGCCGCTTCTCTGAGGCCGGTGAAGATAAGAAACAAGTACACATCTGGCTCTCCGAGATAAATGTGTTCTTTAATTCAACAAATGCTTCCAGTCAAAGATGCCATGTTTCATGCCAGTTCTGGGCATAGAAATGAATTTAACACTGCCTCGCCCCACCCCCACCTTCCCCAAAGCTCCCCCTCTTCTTTCTCTTCCTTTCTGCTCCTCCTTCCATCTTCTCCTTCCTCCCTATTTCTTCTTCTTCTCCTTCCTATCCTCTTGTTCCCTTCCCTCCTCTCCCTCCTTGTCTTCCTCCTCCCCCTCTTTCCACTTTATAGCACTGTTGAAACCCTCATCATCTATTACATATTTATCATACACGAGTGATGGTATTAATGTCATTCTGTCTTCATCTTAATTGTATCTTAACGAATACTCCACAACTTGAGCTAGGAACGGTTCAACAGATGAAATCCTTGCCACACCTGTGTTAAAAATCTTGGCACATGGTATATGATCATAATCTCAGTGCTGAGGTGGTAGAGACAGGTGGATCCCTAGGGCTCCCTGACCAACCAGCTGAGCTAAGTCACTGGGATTTAGGCCAGTGAGAAATCTTGTTTTAAAAAGAAAGTGGTATTGCCTGAGGAAAGAAGCTTGAGGTTTGCCTTCCTCCCCATGTGCACATGCACATATGAAAACCTTAACCAGATGCCACAATTCTTCCCATTCTTTGGAAAGATGCCCTGCGTTTGTGATGAGGAATTTTAGTTTCTATGATCTGCCATGGAGAAGAATTCTTGTTCTAGATGGTTTTGGCTTTGGAGAGGGAGAAAGAAAATTCTTAGAGGTGCTGTGTTGAGCCCTCTGAAGTTCAAGTCTAGATCTGTTTGGTTGTAGATTATATCTTTAAAACCACAAATTCCAGGTTTGGAGGACCCAAATCTATCTGTGGTAGAACTGAGGTCCACATGGGCTAAAGGGACATGATTTTCTCCCTCGCCTATCACAGAGGGCAAGGAGGACACTCTAGAACCAGAGTCAGGTTAATACGACAAAAGCATAGCAAATTTACCTAATCAAACTTTGATATCACATGGGAGCCTTCCAAATGAGCACCAACAGGCAGAGACAGCTGGCTTCTTCCATGCTTGTATATTGAGAAGAATGGGCAGCCTCATAGAAATGATTATATGGAAGAACGGAGCAAAGCCCATAAGCACAGGAGAACTCTCAAGGCCTGCTGGCCCTGACACTCCAGGATCTCTCTAAACTCTGTTTAGAGTTTGAGGAAGTTTGCCTTTGGAATGAGAGGCTTCAAAAGGTGAGGTGACCTTTCCTTCTTAATGCACTTCTCTTGGGGCAAGGAGTTCTAGTTTCTGACCTGCCATAGAGAAGAATTCTTGTTCTAGATGGCTTTGGTGTTTTTGTGGTGGGGGAGAAGAAGCATACTTTGAGGTGCTGTGTTGAGCCCCTCAAAGTTCTAGGACTGTTTGGTTGCATATTATACTGTTCAAACCACAAATGCCAGGCTACAGAAATGGCTCCATGGGCAATGGCGTGTGCCACACAAACGTGAGGATATGGCTTCATGTCCCAGGGCCTATGTGGAAAGCCTGTGTGGCCAAATATGCACCTGTAACGCCAAAGCAGTGGAAAGTGGAGACAGGAGGATTGCTGGGGTCTGCTCCCTGCCTGCCTGGATCCAGACCAGTGAGAGACGAGGTCCTATCTCAAAGGGATAAGTTGAAAGTGGTAGAACGTGCTATCTCCTTCTGTCCTCCACATATGTGCACATAGTTGTTACACATTGCTATCACACCCATACACACACACACGCACACACACACACACACACATATTAAAATATAGAACCATAAATGCCTATGGCAGCTCGTGACACCTTGTTACTCTCCACGTCTCTGACAGTTTTCCAGAGCCTGAAGGGTGGCGTCAAGTTGCGGCATTGGATGACTGGGCTATAATCGGCTCTCCAGGTGCGGACTCCACTGTGCGCACTGAAACACTCACTCAGCCTTTTATGTGCCCCGCTCTCCCGGCCTTCGTGTACAACAGTCAGGCTGATATCTCCCCTGTCAGAATCTACCTCACCCTACATGAAGGATATTTCCAGAGGGGATTAACTGAAGGGGACACTGAAGGTAGGTGCTACTCTCCTGTGAAAAAATAAAAGGAGGTGAAGGAGAAAGGCAGCTGAGCTGGTATCCACTTTTCTTGGCTCCCTTTCTGCTATGATGTGAGCTTTTCCATCATATCATCTCTGATGGACAGAGAAAAGCCTCCAAAGCCACAAGTGGACGCATGAAGAAGCCGCTGAGTAAGAATCAATGACATTTCCTCTCTAAACCTGATTCTCTCTTGCAGTCCATACCCCATTCTTCAGTGGGTTTGTTCACCAATCGCCTAATTGCAACCATAATCCCTGAGGTAATATTCCTTCCCTGTGTGTTATGATTTAGTTCTTTGCTAGAGCATAGGCTCATTTTCCTATACTTTTCCTAAATAATGAGCAAATTTACCCTAATAAGTGTGCCTTTTCCCTAAAGGGACAGGATTAAGGAGAGTTTAGCCGACCTTCATAACCTCAGAGAGGAGTAGGTGAGCCTCCAGCTCCTGTTTTCACAGATTTGGGAGCAAACGGCAGCATGCACAGCAAGCTTCTCTGGGGTGAGCAGGCAGTGGGAGCTAATGGTATCAAAGCTGGGGTGCTTCACTCCTGCTGGTGCCTCGGTGGGTGTTAGGGCAGAAGCAGCCGCAATCGCTGGTATTCGGAAGTTTGTTTACAGACAGGAGCAGGTCAGGTTTTTTGTTTGTTTGGTTAAGATTAAGCCGAGTATAAAATGAGAAAATACTAAACTGCAAGTACATCTGAAGGCCTCGCTGGTACAAAGATGGATGGGCACCTGCTTGTCACCCAGCATTCTGATGGAGAAATGGGGGTGGGGGGCAGGAACACTAGGTGCTTTCCTGCCGGCTGGATTACATAGCAGTGAACCAAGAGCCCATGTCTCAGACAAGGCAGAAGGTGAGCAGAGACATCCAAGGTTGTCCTCGTGCTTCCATGCGTGAGCCATGGTGTGCACACATGTACACACACAAGAAACACATTTCAAGTCAGTGGTACATATTGACTGAAATGAGGATGCTCCAAGGCAGAAGGCCAAGATCAAAGGCTGGCAGCTGAAAGGGAGGCAAGAGTCTTGGGGCGATGATGGGGCGATGAATGTGTGGTTTATCCAGCTTGCGAACTGGGGGAACAGCAGAGAATGCGGGAGTTCTGTCTACTTCAGTGCAAAAGTTTGTGAAGTCCAGGTCCAAGGCTCTGGGAGATGTCGCCCCTCCTCTCAAAGGCACAAGTCTCTGTTTGGGTGGTGGTTAGCCTGAGGGACCTCAAACAGTGGCTGTCTGACAATTTTCTACGGGTGGAATCTGCATTTTCAATACACCTAGGAGTTATGGGATAGGTGTCAAGTGGACAGGAATGTCATTTGGAGATAAGATGTCTTTCAGAATGGCCAAAAGCAGGTGGTCCGCAGGAGGTGCTTTTGATAACCACTCTGGTTTCAGTGAGAGGTGCAGCACAGAATCCTTCCTAGCGACTCCCCAGGAAAAATGAGTACTGCCACCCGAGAGAGACTTTCTTCTGAGTAAGGGATAGTACACCTTTACACTCCAGGGGTCCTTTGTACCACATTTCTTTCACTGCTTAGCATCATTTAGTATTTAGAGTATTGAAGACTTAGCAATTATTATTAAGGAGTGTTATGAGCTCCACAAATGTCTCAAGAGACTCCGTGGCTATATGTCATTTAAGATGGTAGCTTCCAATGAGCCACTCAGATCTCTTAGCTATAGCCTTCTGGCTCACAGGATATGTCCAGTGAGAAGATGCCCGAGTTCTCATGCTGATGGCTCATCTAGGAAAAGTGCTTGCTATGCAAGCATAAGGACCCAAGTTCAGATCCCCAGCGCCCACATAAAAAGCTTGTAATGCTAGCACTGGGGAGGCAGAGACTGGAGCATGCCCAGGGTTTGCTTGCCAGTCATTCTAGCAGAATCCACCCGCTCTAGGCCCAGTGAGAGATGGTGTCTCAAGGATGGAGAGAGTAGAAGGAGGCACCCGACATCAACCTCTGGCATCCATTTGTGCATACACATATATGTGTGCACAGAGACATGTACACATACATGCGTTTGCACAAGCACACACATACACGCATACACAGAGGGGGGCATGCTCAAGTTCCTTACAGCTCTTCAGGTCTACAGAACTTGCTTTTCTCTCTTTCTGTGCCTCCCACCTCTATTCATACCTTAGTCCTCTCTCATGAAGTTCACTGACTTGCAAAGTTTTAAATAAGCGTTCATATTATACTCCCTCCTTCATTAAGCTCACTGGCTTCTGACACAGTTAAATAAGTGCTTGTATTATATTCCTTATTTATTTTCCAAAGTGATGATGGCTATGATAAGCTCCTTGGAAAAAATGAACGTTAGTTAGAATGTTTCAGTCCCTGGGGGCCTGGGGTGTTTTATGTGCATGGCTTTTCTATTCTGCTTTGTTATTTTAATACTTCCCACGTGTCACTAATTATTGTAGGGAAGGGATGGGGATTCCCGGTGTTCCCTCTGGCGGTTCTATCAATTGTCCCCTTTATAGCTCTGGTGTCCATCCCCCGGGTGCCACGGTCTCTGAGCCTCCTTCCTGCTCTGTGGGCAGTATTCCTCGCTCTTCTGGTGGTTTCTGCCTTAAACTTGCAGTATCAGGAAAAGCAGATACTTGATTATTTTTTCCTCCTTGGTTCCTGGCTCAGAAGGCTGCTCTTCAAATCTCCCAGGTGCTGACTGCACCTTTTGAATGCTAATAATATAATGCGTAGAGGGCGGGTTGGGCGGAGACTAGGGTTAGAGATCTAGTCTTCCTCCCATTCAGCCCTTTAAAGTGAGTGAGAATAAAGAATATGAAAATATGAACTACCCAGCTGACCACATTCCTCAAACTTCAAGGTCACATGGGTGCGTCATCAGTGGCACACACTTTTTATTGTAGACCTTGTTCATTCTTTTGAAAGTTCTTTTTTTTTTTAATTACTATTTCATTTTAGTTAATTTGTGTGTGTTTGGAAGTGGTGGTGGACATATATGTACCATGAAACATGTGCAGAGGTCACAGGACAACCTGCAGGGGCGTCTGTTCTCTTCCTACATCCTGTGAATCCCGGGGATCGAACGGAGGCCCTTATCCTGCCCTCCCCCTTGAGCCATCTCCCTGACTCTTGAATACTTCGTTAATGAAGTATCCTCTGACTGTCGGTTAAGACGCTACCCCCATTCTGCTGATTATTAAATGTAGTCAGGGTGTTGAAATCAGCAATGAATTTTTAAAAATAATGTATTCAACAGATAATTAAGGTCAGGAGTTTGCTGAGAGTTGATCACAAATTTTTCAACTGACCTAAATGTAAAATATGCTGTCCACAATTGTTTTCTTAGCTTAATTGGGTCAATTTTTTTGTTGATTGGAGTTTAGATTGAATTTTTAAAAATCTGCTTAAGAACTGAAAAATTTCTCAAACACAGTAAATTGTGTTACTGTTTTTTTGTTTGTTAATGTGTTTGCATAAATTAAATATTCTCTATGTTTAAAAGTCAAAATGAATGGAAATTATTTTGATCCTAAGGTACTTAACGGTCATACACGTTTTGGTAACTAGTAAGACTGTTTTCACGGTGGTTTCTTTTCTGAGCCACTCATCCCACTGCATCCATGTGACCTACCGAGCACTGTGTTCTCTGTGTGTGTGATGTACTGTCAGCGTGCGCGACCACATAGTGTGCAAATGCACATGCACACAGAGGCCAGCGCTTGACACAGCTTCCTTCCTTGGTTGCTCCCCACTGTTTGCTGAGGCTAGGTCTTTCCCTGAACCACTTTCCTAGTCTGGCTAGCCAGCTTGCTCCAGGCAGCCGGCCTCTGCTTCTGGAGCACCGAGATTACGGGCATGTGGCCTACACACCCAGCATTTCCGTGGGCGCTGGGGATCCAAACTCAAGTCCTCACGCTTGTGAGTCAAGTGCTTTATCTGCTGAGCCATCTCCCCAGCCCTAACCAGCCTCTTAACTACTACACACCGTGCTCTTACGGGTTTAAAATTCTGCACTGGGTTGACATCTGCTACATACAGGACATCATTTATTAATATACACATCACTAGGCACATCATTTAGCAATACACACAAATACACATGCAAGTGTAAATCTTTTTACAGTGTGAGTAGCATGTGTCATCCCTCTGGATGAGTGCCTGTCTCTCAGCCAAACGTTACATGCTAAATAAAGAGGATAATAGAAAGTTGCCACCTGGTAGTGCCTCCCTAACACAAGTATCCTGCTGTGGAATTTCCTACCCTCATGTAAACATTTCTTTGAGACCTTTTGCTTTTCTGACTCATATACACAGGAGGGAGATCTATTGGTTTGTTCTGATATGATAAGATACTTGACATATTCGGCAGGCTCAGACCACTCTCTTCTTGGCCAACCTGTTTTAGGACGTCCTACCAATTCTTACACTTCATGAGAGAGGACTCTACCACAACAAACAAAATTCTACTCGCTGCAATTGGACCCAGCAGACTTCCTTCCTCTTAGAAGATAATTTGTTCACAAATTCTCACATTATAGCTCTATTTGGGTCATGCTAGGCACTCCAAAAATGTTCCTTTAAATTTTTTGCAGTGTTTGTAGCCCTGGTGAAAGAGGGAGGCAACTGGGGAATATTTGGTGGTTGGAGATTAGTTCATGGGGAGGCAGGGCTAGCACTTCCTCCCCCAGGAGAGGTAGGAAGTGTCCTGCTCCTCTTCCCACACAATCATCCCTGATGTTTCAGGGCACTGTCGGGGGCACCTGGGGCCTCTGTGTGCAGACAAATACAGAAAGAAGATATAAATTACCAAGTCTTTCTATTAAAAACATTTTTTACATGATTTCATTTTATTTTGACCAAATCCACTTCTCACTCCCCCCTCCAAATCTTTCCAGGGTCTGTGAGACACCCCTCCATTCTGTGGAAATACGAGGTTAGAGAAAGACACAGGGCTATGTCCCTATAAAAGAGGACAGACTGCATTATGTGCTCAGTAAATGTTTGCTGACCTTGGGGGGACCTGGACGCCGACTAGCACAGGACAGACAGGCCAAGAGCAGGAAATGAACAGCTTGATAGCTGACAAGCTGCTCACCTGTAAGAAGCATTGTTTGGGAGTCGAGACCTTTGTGGTTTATTTTGTGAAAGGAAAGGCTTAGATCATTTAATGATGCTTTAAAGGTTATTTTATATATATATATATATATATATATATGCCACATGTTTAAGTTTTATTATTATCTTTTTACCCTTAGAAGATTGCTCTGAGGGCAGATGAGATGACTCAGGGGACGAGGGTGCTTTCTGCGAAACCTGGTGACACTCGAGCTAGTCCAAGAACCCACGTGAAGGAGGCAACTGACTGTAAAGTCATCCTTGGATCTGGAGACATGTGCTGTGGCTTGTGTGCCTGTGTCTCTCTCCACACACACACAGACAGACACACAGAGAGAGAGATCAAACAAACAATCAAGAATTTTAAATGCTTCTCTGAGTCCAATACAGGGTGTCTTAAAACCCAGGTGGGGGTTCACTTTAAGGGATGGGTCTCAGTGAACTTTAAAGCCTGTTAACAATAGAAAGCTTGACTAAAATCTGCTTTTGACTTCAAGTTGTACCAGAGTCTGTCCTGGTGAATATCCAGGGAAGTTCAGTTCTAATCTTAGGACCTAGAAGCGGTGAGGCTGAGCATGTAATGAATACTACCTCCCCTAGCTAATCTTCCATGTCAACTTGATCAGAGGTAGACTCGGCACAGAAGCACAACTGAAAGGTTTAAATGAGTGGAAAAATGTGGACAGCACCAGCCCACAGGCTGGGGTCCTGTGTGGAGAAGGGGGACGGAGAGTGGGATTGGGAGGGCAGGAGGGAGGGGGCCACAGGGAAGATACAAAGTGAATAAAGTGTAATTAATAAAAATTAAAATTAAAAATACAAAAAAGATTTAAAAATTAAAACAAGGACAAAGCAAGCCCAGCCTGAGCCCTCACCTCTGCATCCTGTGGGCAGATGCTGTGACCAGCCTCTCACACTCCGGCCACTGTGACCTCACCACTGTGGAGAACCGTACCCTGGGAGGCAGAATATGACCTTTCTCCCTTAGGTTGCTTCTTATAAATTATGTGATCTTTCGTATAAACTTGCACATGTAAACCTGCACCTTAGAGTTATTGAGGTCTCAAGTAAATGTGCTACTTATATTAACTATTAATTTGCCCAATCAGTGTAATCACTTATACAGAATTCGATTCCCGGGGTCAGCCAGGTCCTGTGCGTGGAGCAGGTGCCAGATGAATACAAAACCCTGGTCCTGCCACTGTCTTTTTGTTCTTGCATTTCACTGAGAGAAGCCTGTGTTATTTTAACCTTTTCCTACTGTGCTCAGCCAGGAAGAATTCTTTGAAGCTGGTCTGAACCTGTTTTGTCCTCCTCCTTGGGGTCTCTCTCTCCCACAAATTGTGTTCTCCTGTCCCCCTGGGAGTTCCAATCTGTAGCATTTTTTCTCTCTCTTTATTCTCTCCTGAGGCTTACCATTTCTCCCTCTTGATTTTGGCTTTGTTTCTCTAAACTTTTTTACTTTTATTTGACAAGCCCTCCGGGAGGGCAAGAGTGAAAAGATTAGGAAGAGCACTGACTGGGGACAACGAGAGGCTCAGTACAGCTCTGATAGACTAGTTATCAACACCAACATTTGGGGTGCTGAGCAAGACTAGCAATTCGAAAGGGAGTCTCCTGAATGCATTTAATACAGGTTTCTCTTCAAAATGTTTGTTTGTAGTATAAGTGGAGTTTTCTCCACACGGTGATTTGTGCTTCTCCATAGGCACTTAGTGAAATCACTCAGCTTGTCTTTGATTACACTGATACACTCTTTTTTAATTTTAATTTTTATTAATTACAATTTATTCACTTTGTATCCTCCCTATAGCTCTCTCCCTCCTCCCCTCCCAACCCCATCCTCCCTTCCCTTTTCCACCCAGCCCCTTCCCCAGTCCACTGATAGGGGAGATCTTCCTCTCCTTCCTTCTAGTCTATCAGTTCTCATCAGGACTGGCTGCATTGTCTTCCTCTGTGGCCTGGTAAGGCTGCTCCCCCCTCAGGGGGAGGTGATCGTAGAGCCTGCCACTGAGTTCATGTCAGAGACAGTCTCTGTTCCCATTACTATGGAACCTACTTGGACACTGAACTGTCTTAGGCTACATCTGTGCAGGGGTTCTAGGTTATCTCCATGCATGGTCCTTGGTTGGAGTGTCTTTAGTCACAATAAAAAGCATTTAAACCAGCTATGGCAGTGGATGTGTGGCAATGTAAAGCTTGCTGCAGATTTAGCCTTCTTGGGTTTTCCTGCATCATTTGGACTAATACTGGTTTTATGTAGAGAAGGAGGCATGCAAGGGCATCAGACAGATAGAGAGAAAAGAGGTGATTATCAGAAGAAAAAACAGAGGGCAAATAGCATTTGGATGTCTTATAGGAGGTAAGACATTACCTGAGACCCTTTAAATGAATAATTGTGTGTGTGTGTGTGTGTGTGTGTGTGTGTGTGTGTGTGTGTGTGTTCAGAGGACAACTGGCAGGAGTCAATTCTTTCATTCAGCCATGTGAGATCTGGGGATAAAGACAAGGTCTTTGTGTTTGCCAGCAAGATCCACCACTCACTGAGCGGTCTTGCTCACCCAGATGCTGGCATTTTCTCCTCTTTGGTATTGCTGGCCTCAGAAGAACTTAGTTGATCTCATGAGTAACTAAGAGGTGGCATCTTGCCGTATGTGTTGATGATCAGCTCTACCTATTTCTGTGCTCAAATTTTTGCTTAAAATTTTTTTTCAATGTTGAGAGTTGAACCTAGGACCTTACATGTATACAGCAAACAGTCTTTCGCTGAGCTATGTCTCCAACTCCCATTTTCTTCTTCTTCTTCTTTTTTTTTTTTTAATAAACTTCTCATTCGAATCCCTCTCTCATCTCAAGCACTGGCTAGCATATTGTTTGTTAAAGGGTTCACAACTTTTTTTGACCTAGTTAAATGCTTGGAGATGTAAATAGAGGGAAGATTGAAATCCAGGAAGCTCATGGCTTAAGTGTCAAGAAGAGTAAACTCAGACCAGCTCAGCTGTAGACAGAGGGCTGTATGAGGAGGGAAGAGTCCCAAAGCTGCTGATCAGGTCAGGTCTAAAGTTTCCATTCAAGTGACACTTTCTGTTCAGTCAAGTACATGAGTTTAAAAATATATATATTCATTTAGATTTTGTATAAAATAGGTACAGAAGGTATTAAATAGGTATAGGAGGAGATAATTGGCAACTATTCCTCCAGGAGGGCAAAAATGAAGTCTGGGAATGTGTTGAATACATTTATGGTACAACTAACATCACCCTGTCCCAATCACAAAACAAAGCCTGCCCCTCCTCACATACTCCAAAGACCACCATCTCTGGGAGTGTCCAGCCATGGCATGGGGAAAAACCTTGCAGTTAGTGTGGAAAGGGATTCCTTATGAACTCTTAAAGAAGGCAGCCTGTAATGAGCTAGAAGAAATGCAGCTTTTGAATGAAAGAGAACAAAATGCTTCAGTTCTTGGCTGATTACTTACCTGTGAAACCTGACAAAAGCACCTGAAAGAAGGAAGGGATAATTTGGGCTCAGGGCTTAAGAAGGAATACAGCCCTTCATGCTGGAGTCTTGGCAGCCACAGCACAAGACAGCTGGTCACACAGCATCCATAGTAAGGAAACAGCGAGAGATGCATGGTAGAGCTCAGCTCTCTTTCTCCCTTTTGTTCACTGCAGCCCGGTGGGATGCTGCTGCCCACATTGCCATGTAAGGGAAGCGCTTCCTTCTCAGCAGCCCAGTTTAGAAACTCCCTTACAGATGTGCCCATAAGTTTGCATCCTAAGCCATTCTAGATCCTGTGAAGTGGGCAATCAGCAATACCATCACAAAGACAGTCATGGATTCATTTCATGACACCAAAAGAAAAGAAGAAATTGTATGTGAGGACTCTCAGCTGATCATCAGGAATGACCTTCATTCCGCTGTCACCCCAAACCAGCTGCTCAGAGAAACTTGGGAAGAGAGTGTTGGGACTATCCAGGTGAAACCCTAGGAAATCCACGTCTTTCTACTCTGAGAATGGTTGGTTCTCACATGAGCTGCAGTAACAGCAGCACCTGCCAAGAGGTGATCAGGAAGATTTGAGGTACAGCCAAGGATAGAATCCCTGGTGTTACTAAAAGAATGGATTGGCTCCTCCACTTGGGGTCATGTCTTAGAACACAGTCATGACAGTACCCTTTCTTTAACTGAAGGGTGGAAGAATCCAGTACCCCACTTTCTCAAATAAATTCCAATTATACTCAGAAATGATTCTAACATTTATTTTTCATTTATTCTTTGATAATGTCACTATATATATATAGTTATTTTGATATATAAACCTACTATTACTCTCTCTCATCCCTATCCCACTACCATTGAATCCTTTCTTTCCTGCTTTCGTACCACGGGCTTTTGGAACATATTTACAATGAGAATACTCAGATCTAATCAGAAAGCTATTGCTTACCCCCAGAGCAGTCCCCACGATGGCACCAGGGCGTGCACCTTGACTGGCATTTCTGATTCACATAAAAAGCTGATGCGTCATTAGTTTCCTGTACACAGTGTACACTGAGTTGGCTTTGTGAATTTTATTCATTCTTACTTCTCCTTACTTGATTCATCTTTATCTTCCCTACTCCTATAGAGACACATACAAATAGACACATACAAATCCTGCACATTCATTTGAATAGATTAGATCATGTTGCTGTCAAAACCAGCACCACTGTCTTCTCATCCATATGCAAGTTCACAGTAGTTCAGCAAAGCTTTATTACTGATAACATCCAAAGGAGTGAAGCCAATGGAGGCTGTACCTTACTATGCACATCTTATACCTCGTCGATGAAGAAAATCAGTTTTGAGAGGCTTCCAACCAGAATGATAGAACGTGTTTACTCAAATTTCCTTGGCTAAGCCAAGTCAAATGGTTATACCAAGCCTCAGAGTAGGGTAAGGAAGTGAAATCTCAGCATAGACCTGGAAGGGCTAGACAGGAAATAATACAGTGAACCGTACCAATGAATAGCGGTACTAAATTGAGCTCATAAGTCAAATTCTGTGGAAACATAGATGAAAGAATAATTAATTTTAGTAATGGCGGTAGACAAATACAGCTTTCAAACACTTTCAAATGTAGGATTCAAATGAAATTGCAATCAATATTTACATAGACTCCCTGTTTCAGAAATAGTTTATTTCTCTCTATTTCCTTTTCTTGCTTTATTTTCTCATGCGTGAAACATTCCTGTTGTGGTTTGAATGTGAAATGGCCCTGTAGCCTCATTATTTAAACAGTTGGCTCCCAGCTGGAGAGGCCGTTTGGAAGCCTAAGAGCTGGAAGCAGAGCTCTGATGAGGAAGTGTGGCACTGTGGATGGGCTTTGACACTCAAACTTGGTCCTACTCGCTGTTTCCTCTTTGCTTCCTGAGCGTGAGTGCAATGATCATCCAGCGTCCCCCTCCTGCCGCCTTGCCTGTCCTGCACACTCCCACGTTTCCCCTAACATGAATGATTTCATCCCTCCGCAACTGTGAGTCTAAACAAACCCCTTTTCTCGGAAGGTGTTTTGTTCGGTTGTTGCTTTGGCCAAGGTATTTTATTACAGCAACAGAAAAATAACTAGGGCAGGTTCCTTCTCCATTCTTCCTGATGTTTTAAAGGGTTTTGGAAAATCACCAGGAACATATGTACTTGCTCTTACAATGCCGGGGAGACTCACAGGCGAAGCTTGAGGTTGTTTGGATGGAGGCAGGTAATGACACGCTGAAGTCTTCTTCTATTTGACGTTTTTTTTTTTTTTTAATTTATTATGTGCTCAGTCAAATATGTGAAAGACTTATGTCACTTTCCTACTTTTACATCTGTTGCGGCGATAAAACTCTCCAACAACAAGCAACTTATCAGAGAATGACTTTACTTATTTTTTTAAGCTCACAGTTCCAGGTCTGTCTCTGGTAGAAAGTACAGCAGCAGGAGCTTGAGAGAGCTGGCCACATCACATCCACAGTCAAGGGCAGAAAAAGAATGAATATGTGTCTGCTCACTGCATATTAGAATATGTTCTAATTAGAAAGATTGGGGAAATCATAAGAGTACATTAATAAAGGTAATCGGAATGCACACTTTCAAGTCAAAAAGAAAAAAGACGTCACACAAATATGTTACATGTTTACATGAAATCCCACTGGGTCCAATACAGTATGTGGTAATTTCTAAAGATAGTGAATTACGGTGAGGCAACCTAAACTAGAAGTAGTTGAGACAGGGCTGGTGAGATGGCTAAGCAGGTGGGTGCTTGCTGCTAAGCTTGAGAACTCAAGTGTGAGCCACAGTACCACACCTCGGGACAAAGAAACTGGCCCTCTCAAACTGTTCTCTCACACTTACATGCAGGCCATGGAATGCATGTATTCATGTACATACAAACACTTGTTCACACACGTAGGCAAACACACAAACAAAATGAGGAACTAAATGCAGTTGAATCGAAATGATGAAGGAAAAAGTGAGACAACGTAAAAATTAAGTAACTCAAAGGCATCTATGTCTCATAAGGTTGTACTATAGAGACTTATCATAGGCACTTTCATAGCTTGTGATGTGCTGTCGTGGGGATGTACTGCTATAGAGATGTACTGTTTTATAGAGATGTCCTCTCATAGGGATGCGATATCATAGGGATGTACTGTCAAAGGGTATATTATCATAAATGTGTGTGTGTGTGTGTGTGTGCGTGTGTGCGTGTGTAACTGTGGAAAAGAACAGAAGCATAAGGCCGATGGAAACAATGCTCATAATGACTGCAGGTGACTGCAGGAGTCTTAGGACAGTGAGGACCAGTAGACACCAGTCTACATTTCGATTCCGATGATTGGTAGGTAGATCTTTAGAGACAGAAGGAATCCTGAAACCGGGCTCAGCAAACACTTATTTTGCCACGTGGCTGCAATCACAGAAGACTGAGAAGGAGGCTCTGTGGTGGTTAAGTTGTTGGAAAGTGTCCACTTCTAGGACAAAACTCCTTTACTTGGTGGTCAGTAGTGTGTACGAACAGGGGATGGATATGGAAGACAAACAGTAGTGGTGAGGAGCTGGGCTGGGAGGTAATGGAGCAGTAGGGGTACCGATGGCTCTGCAGTCTGCAAGCGCATGGCACCTTTATTTCAGACATGCTGACTCCTTTGGGGATGTGGACGATGCTTGAAGAATGCCGGGAAGATGTGAGCAGCTGGGCTTGGGAAAGGAAGACTGTGGCTGGGAGGCCGAGACATCTTGGCACTTCCGGAAGACTGGTTGCGCTGACTAATCCCTGCATTGTGCATCCCGCAACCCCTGGCGCCTCCTCAGGGCCCCCTTGGCTACTGCTCCCTTAGTAAAGGACTGATTTCCATTTTGTTTTTCCAGAGACTTAGTCTCCCCATGTCACCCCTTTGATTGCTGTCACTCCCAGAAGATCTTTACAATATAATTAATTTTAAGTTTAACTTAATGATGTTCAGGGCAGTTAGTCATTTTCCAAGAAATGGAACCTCAGGGGAGAGCCACATGCAGCAGAAGCGGTGGGTAAGCATGTACCTGTATCTCATATGGTGGGCATTGCCACCCAAACCTAGAGTTCTAAACATTTGTTATTTCCCTTGATCCTGCGGTAGACATACATTTGAGACTCCGAACGCTTCTCCAATCCCAGTAATTAGCTGGTGGTTGGAATGTGGTAAGTGTTACACCCTGAGTCTGGTTGTTGGCTTTATCTCATTGCAGAGACACATTTAAGAGTGGGTCATGGTTTGCAGGCCTTTTTTCCTTAACCCTTTGTTCCTTAAACATTTTCACATTATTTTAATGCTAATTTGTAAGTAAATTTTGCTAATATAAGCCAGGTAAAAATATTCATTTTAATATAATATTTTAAATTTGTTCTTTGGGAATTTCACATATGCATAAAATGTATTTTGTTCATATTTACCCTCTACTCCCCCATCTAACGCTTTCCAGATAGCCCTAAGAATTCCCCCCAAATTCACATTCCCTCTTGTTTCTCCTTAGGAATCACTGACTCCAGTTACTGATGTCCATATACCTATGAGTGTGGGGCTGTGATTCGGGCATAATGAGCCCTCAAGGCCCACACACCTAAGGAAACTGGCGCTTCCGCCCTTCGTAGCCATCATCTGTCAATAGCCCCTCAGCTAGGGGAGAGATGGCCCTCTCCCACCCACGATAGACTATTGACTGGTTTGGTGTTGTACAGATCGTGTGCAGGTCACCACAGCTGCTGTGAGTTCATGAACACAGTGGTCCTGGCATGACTAGAGGCTGCTGTTTCACTCGGCTCCTCCCAACAATCGTCCTCTCTTCGATGCCTCCTCTTCTGTAATGTTTCCTGGGCCTCGTGGAGAGGCCATGTGACATAGCTCTCACGTTTATTATTGAGCTCTCCACAGACACTTGTCCTCTGCACTTTGACCGGTTGTGACTCTCTGTATTAACACTGTCCGTTGCACACAGAGATGCTTCCGTGAACAGGACTGAGAGCTGCACTAGTCTATGTGTGGAGAGACACGTATTTAGAAGGAAGTTTGGTACGGCGTTCCTTTAGAAAAGCAACAATAGTATGTTCAACCCGAGGAAGTAGCAGCCATTTTTGCAGTCTTGCTCAAACTAAGGTGTCAAGTCCATATTTTCATTTCATTTCTATGTTTCATCGCTGGACCTAGAATGCAAAATCGAATGTCCCTGTGTGTTTGTGTATGCGAGTAGAGTCCAAAGGACAATCCCAGTTGCTGTTTCTCAGCTGTCACCCCCTCCCCTTTTTGAGAAAAAGTCCATGACTGACCTGAAAATCATCCATTTTTTTTAGGCTGGCTTGTCAGTGAGCCCCGGGGACCACCTGTCTCCCCAGTGCTAGGGTTGGAAACATGCACAGCTACACCTGGCTTTTCACGTGGGTTCTGGGACTTGAACTCAGGTCCTCAGGCTTGCAAGGCAAACACTTTACTGACTGAGCTATCATCCTGGCAGGCTTCCAAAAATATTTAGGTCTCTTATGAATAGTTTATTTCTAGAAAATGAACCATCATTATTACTAATGACGGAAAGTATATCCTGGCCATTTATCCTGCAAACAATTGTAAAAATAGAACACTCATCACTTGGGGCCTGGCTGTCTTGCTGGCTGAAATGGAGTGTAGGGATGAGTTGGTGTTCTCCCTCCTTTTAAATCACATTGCATTGGGCCTGTAGAGATGGCTCAGTGGTTAAGAGCATGTATAGCTTTTGCAGAGGACCCAGCTTCAGTTCCCAGAACCCACATTAAATGGCTCACAATCTCCTTTACCTCTTTTTCCAGAGGATTTGATACCCTCTCCTGGCCTCTGTGGGCTCTACATTCTTCTGCACAAACCCACATACAGACACACATATACACATAATATAAAATAAAAATAAATTTTTAAATCACTTTATATTCTATAAGAATCCCTTTTAGAGTACATGGATTGATTAGAACCTAAGTTTTCATTAGTTCATTTTTGTCTGGTTATAGTTAGAGCAATGATTCTCCTCAGAGAGCCAAAATGAGTGTGTTTCTCTTGAACCATTCTTTATGTACGTTAGCACTGACGTCCAAAGCATGGGTACTGGATAGTTACATCCAAAACTGAATGGCACAGTCTCTCTTTGGCAGGAACTCCTCAGGACTGTAAGACCTGGTAACAGAGATCATGTCACAGCTGGATTGTGCCTGGATTTGGCAGCGGTTTGAGTCACTATGGCTCTAATTTCCCCTTGTTTCACCATGTGTTGAGTGTGGTTAGATCTGGCCACATGCAAGCTGTAAGGCACCCTGCGCAGTGGCTGAGAAGATGGCTCTGTCGATAAGGTGCTTGCTATACAAACACAAGGAGCCTCAGGACCCACAGAAAAGAGCCAGGTGTGAAGGTGTGGACCTAGAATTCCAGTGCTAAGAAGGTGGAAGCAGGGGGTCCCTGCAGCTTACACACCAGCCAGAATAGACCTGGTGAACTCAAGGGGAACACAAGGAGGCTTTGTCTCAAAAATAAGGTGGAGGGCAGGTAAGATTGCTCAGTGGGTAGAGAGTAGAAACACCTTTTGCTAAGCTTGATGACTTGTGTTTGATCTCCAAGAACACAAAGTAGGAGAGGAGGACAGACTCCTGAACATGGCTTTTTGATGTTCACTTGTACACAGTAGCACACACGTGCACACATACACACACACACACACACACACACACATACACACATACACACACACACATACACACACACATACACACACACACATACACACACACATACACACACACACACACACACACACACACACACACGGTAAACAATGAAAGAATAGCTCTTTGGTTCTCCTAGTGACTAACTGCTTAGAATTGTTCTCATGTGCAAAGTATTATCATAGCTTAGAACTTGGCAGGATTCAGAACTCAATATGTAACTGCGTCTTAGTCATCAAGGGAGATTCTGAGCTTGAAGTTGCCCTGATGATCCTTGGAATAAGTGATGTAGTCACTGGCTTCAATCAACCTATATACACATCAGAATGTAAAAAAGGAATGTGCCTACTGCAAGGGAAAAAAAGAATATTCCGAGTCTCATAAAACGGCAAAGAAATAGGAACTTCAAAAGCTGGAAGAGGCAAAGTGTTCTGATTGCATTTACAGCACTTGTCATTGATTTTCTCATCTCTCTGAAGGCAGAGACCAGAGCTCTCTGAGCTCCCAAAGTGCCTGTCACCCTGCAGAATAGATGTCAGCGAGTGTTTGCACAGCAACGAGATGGATGAGTACACTAATTCCCTTAGCAAGGGGCCAGAAGAGCAGCATGGAGGGTGCCACGCTTGCAAAGCTACGATGGTTACTTTGAACTACTGACTCGACACAACCTGGAATCACCTGGTAAGAAGGCGTCGGTGAGGGATTGTCTAGATCTGGTTAGCCTGCGAGAATATCCGCAGGAGACCATCATGCTTGGCCTCAGTGTTGCAGGAAGACTCAGCCTGAAAGTGGGTGGCCCCATTCCCTGCTTTGAGGTCTTGGGTGGCACAGAGCAGAGGAAGCTAGCCGGACACTCAGCATGCGTACATTTGCTTCTCTCTGCCCTTGACCTGAAGTACTAGTTTCTTCAAACTCTGGCCCTTGAGACTTCCCTGCCATGATGAGTTGAAACCAGGAATTGTGAGGTAAATAAACCGTTTCTCCCATAAGTTGCTTTTTGTCACGGTATTTTACCACCACAACAGAAAGCACACTAAAGCGAAAGTCCTAGAAGAATTGCAGGCACTGACTTACAGAGAGAAAGCTTCTGAGAAGTGGAACTGGGAAGTACAAGATATGTAAAAGAAAACTGAATTCGCATTGATGGACACCTGTGGAGGAAGAGACAGGAAGGAGAATCCCCAGAAGCTAGCGAGGCCATAAAAGGTGGTGTAAAGTGCAAGCAATGTGGAAGGTGAGGACCAACACTTGAGGTTGACCTTTGGCCTCCACACGTGAGCTGCGGCACCTGTGTGCCTACACTCACATACACAAATGTGCATAAACAGACTGACACACACACACACACACATTGTACTCTCTTGTCCAATGCCTGTTATGTTGTGGGCTGGAGTGTGTATGCATGTTTGGGAAATGTGTCTACATTGTTGAGGAAAGCTCATTAAAGCCAAGCTCAAAGACCAAGAGTGCTCGCCTCGAAACTGGACAAAGCCAGGGCCAGCCTTGTTGGTTTAAACATAACCGTGTCTCCCCACATATTTCAGAGCACAGGTCTTTCATATTTTCTATGGATGAAATTTTTTCCTAAGCAGCTATAATCTCTCCACAGTGTTGTACTCTGCAACACTGACCAAAGTCCTTTGTAATTTTCTTGTTGGTCGCTCCCAAGGTAATTTCCATCAATAGAAAGTCTAAAAAGTGGAGAAAAAGGCTGAACTGTTAAGTAATGTCCTATAATGAGCCCTCACTGTTGTGATCCTGGGCTTTGAAGCAAGAGGATTCCCCTTCAGTCATTTATTGATTTCTTCTTTCCAAGTGTTTATGGCTGTTGTTACTCCTGGGTCGAATTTCCCACCCATCTTGTCAAGTCTTTGGTCACTGCTATGAGTCTATACAGTTTTTTCTTCTCACTCATTGTTCAGGTCAGTATTTTAGTATAAAACTGATAAATAATCAATGAATAATTTCTTGGTTTATATTTTCCAGGTCTCTTTAATGGCTCTGAACTATCCATTTCTTTAAGTTACCATATTAGTATTGTTAAAAGTTCACTCTAGGCTGGAGAAATGGCTCAGTGGTTAAGTGCACTTGCTGCTCTTCCAGAGGACCCGGCATTCCCAACACTCAAAGCAGGAGGCTGCTTTGAGCCTCCCAGGGGATCCAAACTCTCGTAGTCTTGAAGGGCCCACCTCCACATATGCACATCTATCCTCCATGAACACGTTACAGAACAGCTCTTGTTTGTCTGGGCTTGCGTTTCAGTTTTCCTTGCTTTCTTCTTTTTTCTTCAAAGTTCTCTGGCCTGTTTTCCCTTATAAACCTTCCTGCCATTAAAGTAACAAAAGTAGATAGGAGGGAAAACAGATATTGAAAACTGCATAAAGTGGAAGGTAATGGAGAGGCCCTTTCCCCGTGGGAGACTAGGGCTGTCTGTGGGAGATTAGGTCTGTAGGTATAACCACGGATGTTATTATAAAGCTAGGCTTGTCTCTTCCTCTTTTTGGAATGGTTGATTACATGTATTCACTGCTGTGTGGAGTTAAAGTTGCTCGTGCTGGCTTGTCAATGGCTGGCTGGGCTTCCTTATCTCTCTCAGGCAGAGATGGAATTCACCCACCCCTTGATCAAATGCCCCATAGAACAATGAAATGGTGCCACCTGCCATGTGAGTGTGTAGGCACTTGGGAGTGTGCTTATGTGTGGAGGTCATTCATGGAGGCCAGAGATCAACCTCAGGTTTCATCCCTCAGCAGCTGGCACCTTGCTCTTTGAGATAGAGACTCTCCCTGGGTCCTCAGATTTACCAACAAATCTCAGGGATCCTCCTGTCCTTACCTTCCCAGTGCTGAGATTACAAGCACAGGCTGCCATGCCCAGAACTTTACATGGATTCTGAGGATCAAATTCAGGTCCTCAATGTTCAGAGAGTGAGGGACTTTGGAGCCTGCAGTCTTCATCCTTCCCCATCTCCACCCCCCAGAGCTCATGATCTATGTGGAGAGGAGGCAGACAGATTGTAAAAGCCAGAGGTGGTAGATGACTCCAAGGAAAGAGTGCCTCCCAGAAACAACAGGACAGAGTCCCATTTAAACTCACAGAGACGGCAGCACTCACAGGACCTGCACAGGTTCAAGACTGTCAGCGTGCCAGCACTGACAGGGGGAAAATGGACACAGGGTCCCACTCCTAACCAAGAAGATGTTTGCAATTGATACCAGCTAGCAACGAGAAAAGCAGCTTTCTCCAAAGGAGTGTCACTGGGTATATCAACCACAGTTCAGAACAGGCTCCATGCCCAGAAGTAGCTGGCCAATACCAAACAATCGCCATGTTGTTCCCTGTTCATGTGAGCCAGGTTGCATCGCTTCCCACTATAAGCTGTTGTCTTAAACAGAATGGAAGGTTGCCTTTTGCCATATGTGTGTGTCCTTCTTGTGTGTGCATGAGTGTTGGCATGGGGCTATGTGGACATGTTCTTGTGATCATGTGTACATATGTGCGAGTGTGTGTAGAGGCCAAAGGACAGCCTTGGCCCTCTTTCTTCAACGGCTCTCCACCAAGCCAAGAAAAACTTTTAAAACACATCTCTCAAACTGGACCTCTTGCAGACCATTGTCAAGAAGAAGAGAAACACTCCTGACTGCTGCAGAAAACAGTGGACAATCGGGGCGGCTATAAGGGGAGCCAGAGCTGAGCTTCTCCTCAGCCGCTTGTCCCAAAGCTCAGGGTAGTGGGCCACTGTGAGTGGTAGGAGAGTGGTGTTCAGAGGCTAAAAGTACCCATTCTGTCATTGTCACTGCAAATGACAAGTCCAGCCTCTATGTCTCCATTCTTCCATCTTTAAAATCTGGGTAATCATGCTACCTACTTCCAAAAAGCTAATCCACCTCAGGACTCGGACCAAGGTCCATCACACTGAAACAACTGTGTGTGGCTTATCTCTCATTCTCTTGACCTGCTTTCCACAATGCAGTGATGGGGGTTTTGGAGGATGTAAGGTCTCATCATGATTGCCTGTGACAATAACTAGGAAGTGCGCTTAGCAAGAACAAATTCCAGTGCTGTGCACTCATCATTTTGCCACTTGTGGTTTTGGTGAAGTCTTCAAGATCAAGGTGCAGTGGGAATTCTAGGACTATATTTGATCACAGCAGCTGCATTTATGTGTGGGGAATTTTCTTTGGATTTCCAACCCATGGTAGGTTACTCCTTCAACCTCACTCTCTGGAAGCACTTCTTTTAGGTACAGGGGCAGCGTCAGTGAATGCAAGGAACATTTAAAGCATCTCCCTCCTGTCACTCTCTCCTTCCCTCCCTTCCTTTCCCCTTCCCTCTTTCTTCCTTCCCTCCTCTTTCCTTTCTTCCTTCCCTCCCCCTCTCTCCCTTTCCCTCTCTTTCTCCTCTCTTCCCCTCTCACCCTGAGAGTTTTGGAGCCCAATATCTTGTCTTTATCCAGGGCCTTTGACATCAGCACTGAATTTGGGATTTAAAGAGGCTAACAAGGAGCAAATTTTTTTGTTGTTGTTTTTTAATTTGCTTTTAATAGGTGGGTAGTTGAAGAAAAAACAGAGAATGGAGGTTAAATCTCTACCATGCCAACTTCTGGAAGTGACAATGTGGACAGATTTTTATCTCAATAAGTTTGGAAAATGAGAAAAAATACTGTTTACTCCACAGCATTTTGTGAGAATTAAAAAGAGATATCACGGTAGCATTTAGAATAATCATCTGTGTCCTGGTAATTTCTTTTATTAGTATTTTTTTTGAGAATTTCACATGTAAGTCCTGTATTTACATAACTTCCTCCCTCACCCTCCTGCAAGGTGGGTGCCATACTTCCTCCTGCAAGGCTGCACCTCCTAAACTCCCCCAAACAGTATCGCCAACTGAGAACCAAGTGTTCAAATGCCCAAGCTGATGGAAGGCATTTCATGTTCAAATCACCACACTGCTCAAACAGCCTAATCAAGCCTGTGAGGCCTGTGAGGCCTGGTTCAGTGATGAGAGCCTGTTTCAAAATATAAGGCTGAGAGAGATTGAGGAAAAGGATTATGTTGACCTTTGGCCTCCATACACACACAGATACATGCACAACTGAACACGTACACACACAGACACACACAGTAGGAACGTGTATGGAAAGAAAGCATGCAAATGGACACCGCCCACCATGTGTGTGCATGCATGTGTGGTGTGATTATTTTCTCGCTTCAAATGTCCTTTTAAAAATAACAGAATCAGTTAATCTTTGAAATTCTTTTTCTGGAATGCTGATCTGTTTGCTTATTAAACACCAATGTCAAACATTTAGAAGTCCAGGTAACAGGTCCCAAAATACTAGAGACAGGAAGTGCTTGGCATCTGAAACCAAGACTTGCTCTCTTAGAGAGGAAAGGCTCTTCCGTACACCTTCTGATCACCCAAGGGAGGCTAGCATCCAGGGGTCAGGGCAGGCTGTGGAGAGCACTCCAGGATATTTGCTCCCCTAAGGCTTGAGAGCTACTGGAGTTCACAGTGATGGGTTAGCAGTGCCTTCCAGCCTGGGCAAGCCCAACCAAAGGTAAGTGTGCCTGAATTATTTGGGGAAAGAGAAGATGACTGATTTTGCGTAGATCTTTGTAACCACAGCGAGGAACTGACTGTATGGGGATGAAGACTCTGTGAGCCAGCCAGATGCAGTATGGTGACGTGCTCAGCCAGGGTAAGCTGCCGACAACACACAGATCGCCGTCCTACCCGTGTCTGCTGTGGACCTTCTCCATCTTAGAGCTCTGCCTACTCCCATGGGAGTACTCCTACTCCCACGCTCCCAGGAGCAGAACGTTGGATAAAGCAATGCTATGGAGAGCACTTCTCAAACACACTGTAGCAGGTTCTTCTCTGTGCCTTAGGATACCAGCCCTGTGTTTAACCTCATAGATATAGCTGCTCTTCCTCCCAGGGCAGCTGCCTGTTTTCCAGTCCCAAAGAAACATGAAACCACAGAGCCCTCTGTTCAGTTAAGTCAAGAATTGGGGAGAAAATGGAAATCGGGGGGGAGGCATCTCTAAGATTTGGGGGTAAAGGGGATTTCCAGGTGATTCTAGCTGAGACTCCTAGCATTGGGGAAATATGGAGCTTGAAGTTGCCACCTCCTTTAGCCAGATGGGACTCCCAGTGGAGGGACACCAACCCTCCCATAAAACCTTCGATCCAAAATTTGTCCTGCCTACAAGAAGTTTAAGGATAAAGATGGAGCAGAGATTAAGGGAATAGATAACCATTGACTGGCCCAGCTTGAGACCCACCCTACCGTATGGAAGAGTGCCAGCCCTTGATACTATTAATGATCCTCCCCTATGCTTGCAGACAGGAGCCTAGCATAGCTGTCCTCCAGCAGCTTCATCCAGCAGCTGGTGGAAACAGATGCAGAGAACCCACAGCCAAACAATAGGCAGAGCTCAGGGAGTGCTGTGGAATAGTGGGGGGAAGGATTGAGTGATCTGGAGGTATCAAGGACACTGGAAGAAGACCTACAGAACCAACGCACCTGAGCCATTGGGGCTCACAGAGACTGAACTACCAACCAAAGAGCATGCATGAGCTGGACCTAGGTCGCTTACACATGTGTTGCAGATGTGCAGCTTGTTCTTTAAGTGGGTCCCCTAACTATTGGAGTAGGGGCTGTCTCTGACTCTATTGCCTGCCTTTGGATCCCTTTCCCTAGCTGGGCTGCCTTGTCTGGCCTCAATGGGAGAGGATGTGCCTAGTCCTGCTGTGTCAGGGTGCGTGGGCCTCCCCTTCTCTGAGAAGAAAGGGAAGGAGAAATGGGGAAGGGGTGTGAGGGTGGGACTGGGGGAAGAAGAGGGAGGGCTCTTCGATCAGGTTGTAAAAGTGATTAAATAAATAAATTGATAAATAGAGAAGAGAAGTCAAGAATGGCAAGAGGAAGGCTTGCGTGCTGGCTCTGCAGGTGATTGCCACGCTGACGACCTGAAGGCCACACAGTGGAAGGGGAGAGCTGGTTCCTGAAGGCGTCCTCTGCCCTCTACATGGTTCGCATATACACAAAAACAAACAAGCGTAATAAAAATAATGTCGCAGGGCAGCACGTAATACACACACAGGTCCCTGCAGGGAACAGGCTTCTGTAGGCCCAGGAAGATCATGGAGCTGGCCCACTCCTTTTTTCAGTCTTCTCTTTAGCTTCCCAGGGTGCAGGGGTTTGCCTCTGAGCAGTTCAACAAATCGCCCCGAACGATGCGCTCATACATCAGCCTTCCTCATGCTGCGTCTTGTTGAGAACCACAGACAGTTTTATTAACGTGAAGAAAAGGTGAACTAATGGATGTGTCAGTGTTCCCTAGCTCACATTTTCCACAGGGGGGCAAACTTGGGTGCTTGCCTCCCCCCAGGTTCCCCACTAAAGGCAGGTGCTCTGAAGAAAGATCATCAGGGCACCCCAGAAGGCCTTGGGGTTTCAAATCCATAAGCCCATTTGAGATATGCCAATAAAGAGCTTCCTGGAAAAGCAGTAGTCAAGAAAAAACGTGAAGGCTCTTTTCATTTATCTATTTTATCTGGCTTATGGCTTGCTTTGTCATTATTCTAATTTTTGAGACACGTGTGTGTGTGTGTGTGTGTGTGTGTGTGTGTGTGTGTGTGCACTTACCTACTGTTTAATGCCAGAATATGCCTAAACAGTCATTTTTGGATGGCTTTTCTTTTGTGTATGTGTGTGTGAGAGAGAGAGGCTATACTCATATTTGTGCAAGTATATGCATGCCTATGCATGTGCATGGGCCGGATAGGAAGTTGGGAGTCCTCCTGTAGTCCTCTCTGCTTTAATCTCATGTGACAGGGTCTCTCCTGGCTGTAGAGCTAGGCTTGCAGCTCCTACTGAGCCATCCTCCTACTGAGATAAGAGGTGTATGCAATCCCACCTGGCTTTTCATGTGTGTGCTAAGGATTTGAACTCAGCTCCTAAGGCTTGCCCAGTAAGTGTTCTCACCCACTGAGCCATCCCTGGACCCCCCCTTCCCCTGGGTAATGTTCTAAATTCTAATCAGGCTTGTAAATTCTATGTGGTGATGATTATCTGTTTTGACTCACAGTGGATTTATTGGAAGCTTGATCTAGCTGAGAGGCCACAAACCAACCAGCCAACAAACTGAGAGAAAGAAAGACAATGAGCAAATGCATTTTACTCGTGGACAACATTTACTGTAGAATATGGTTAATGTGTAAGGGTGAAAGAGTACTGTGTATCTCAGGGGCTCTTTTAAAGTGAAAATTACTTGATTTAAGTTTTCAGCCAAACCAAATTATGCATATGTCCCTCCTGTAAGGCTATACAAAATCAATGTTTGTGGAGAGCAGGACGGGGGTCCTAATAAATCACCCCTTTCAGAAAGAGCTCTCCTACCTGCAGGGATTTCCCCCCCCCCCCATTTTGGCTTTTTTTAGATGAATGAAGAATTTTCTCCACAAATTATTAATTATTCCATCTTGGCTACGGAACTCCGTTCCTTGTAGTTATGTAGGAGTCAGTACTATTCAAACTGCCGCTTTTGATGAAGTAATCGTCCGCTTCTGGGGCCTCTTTTCAGCTGCCCTGGGCGTGCTTCCCATGTAAACGACTGCCAAATAGATTCTTTCGACATTCCAGCCAATTAAAATACATTTAAAGTGCAGCTGGTGGAAAGGCAAGCCGGGCGATCCCGATCCGCGAGCAGAACTTGAGGGCAGTGAGATAGAAAAACAAACTTTGGGGCTCCCACAAGGCGGCAGAGAAGTCAGCAAAGGGAGCCACCTTTCACGCTAGCCTCCAACCAGAGATGACACCTGGATCCCCACCTTAAAAGACACGAGGGGAGCCCGCTGGGGAGGGTGTGAGTTTCCCCCTCGTCGCCGGTGGAAGCTGAGTGCTGGCCCGGCGCCCAGTGTGGTACTGCATTCAAACACCCACAGAACACAGGCTTGTTTGTTAAGCAAGCCAGGGATCAAAACCTCCTACAGGAAGACCCGAGCACCCGGGACCCCTCCTGGATAGCGCTAGGACTTTGGATGGAGTGAGACAGAACGCAGGAGCAGGCTAACAGTGGCGGAGCGTCCAGCCGGCTTGTCTGCTATGCCTTTTAGGTAAGGACAGAAGTTTGCTTTGCTTTGCCTTTTGTCCCGCTGCTCGTGGACGTCGATGTAGGGAGTCAAGGTCACTGTGCTGAGGAGGAGCAGAGCAGTGCTGGAGTTTGGATGTGCAGGCTTGTGTGATGTTGCTGGAGGACTCTTGAGGAGTCAGTGTAAACACACGCAGGCATCACCCAGCACGTGGAGGCTGCGCTGGTGCTCCCGTGCTGGTGCCTTTGCACCAGGGGCTCCCTGCTACTTCCTTCCGGTGCCTGCTTTGCGAGAATCCAGGTGTGTGGGGTCTGACAGTGAACTGCTTCCTCCTTGGAACCTGTAATTGAGCATCCACTGTCTGAGTTTTAGTTCCTTTTTCCTGCGGCTGGTGCCCGCTTACCGCGCTACCCGCCCACACCTGTACATTCAAGCAAAGTTTGATCGCTTACTGTTTTTCCACTTAGGCTCACATATGATCAAGCCTAAGCACTTTGCTTTCCTAAAGAAAAGCCAAATGGTTTAGAAATGTCTTGGTAAATTCTGATTTCTTTTTTTTTTCTTTTCTGGAGATACTCCTTGATGGGACTGTGTTTCTAGTCACTCTTTTCCTCTTCTTCAAGGGAGCAGGTACAGATATCTTGGCGCTGCTGTTTGCTCAATCAGTCCCCAGCTCAGGGGTCCCTTGCCCCTGCCCAGCTTACATAGCAGAGAACACCGAGCAGTTGTAACGTTGAGCACTGGGCGTCAGTTCCTCCCCACCAGTTGCCAGATGAAAGTGCCTTGAAAGGCACTTGGCTGTGTCCTATCACTGCGTGTCACGGTTGGCTCATTCTGGCCTCAACTTTGTTTGCTATGAACAAAGACTCTCGCACATTTCACGGTGAGGGATTGTGTTGCAGCGACCTGAGCGCATTAAATGTGCTTTATTAATCTCTAACGTGCCAGTAGCTCAGAGACCATGCCAAGCAGAGACTTTCCAAAAATTTTTGAGCTACCTGCTGCCAAGATAAACGGTGGTTGGCCCGGGAGGGGTATTTTAAGGGATCTTGCAACAGCAAGGTTTTACCCATTTAAAGTGGCGTGAGTCAGTGAAAAAAATAGTGAATAGAAGAAATTTCAGGGAAAAAAGTATGACTCAGCTCTCTGCCTGTTGAATGGACCCACTGGAGAAAGTCTGTCCTCATGTCCACAGGACTCTCTGCTCGAAGTGAAGAGTCACTTCGCTATGTGTGCACACGGAGCTGTGTTCACGAAACAGTGCTGTGTGGATGGAGGCATGTATGAACACAGATAGCTTCCCTGCCTGTGGCGGTGTGAGAGCAGGGGGGGAAACAAGGCTGTGTGTGCTACCTATGCCTGTCCCGTGCAATGATTTCATACACAGGCACACACACACACCCCAAAACACAAACAAACAAAAAAGCAAACAAGACAGGCAGTGGCCTCAGAAGTCTATTTGGACCCAAATGCAACTTTGTGCTGAATAATGAGTTGAAAGCCTTGGGCAATGGAATGGCAAGGCGATATATGGAAATTGTTGAGCCTGGACTTGATTGGCAGGTCCCAGAGTGGGACTAGCTGGCTTCTTCATGTTCTGACTTACTCACCAAGCTAGAGCAGATGAGTGGTATCATGCTGGTTCCTGGAAGGAGGGATTAAAGTCATGTATTCCTGAGTGATTCTCTTTTTAGACATATGTTCCATAGGAAGGTACTTCTTTTGAAAACACTTTTATTAATTCCTGAGTATTTCACACAGGCATGCAATATATTTTGGTGAGATTCCCCCAGCTCCCTCTCTTGAACTCTCTAAGATCCACCCTTACTTGCTGTCCCTCCTCCCAAACTCATAGCCACTTTTTTCCCCTCAAGACAGGGTTTCTCTGTGTAGCCCTGGCTGACCTGGAACCCTCTCTGTAGACTAGACGAAACTGGCCTTGAACTCAGAGATCCACCTGCCTCTGCCTCCGGAGTTCTGGGATTAATGGTGTGCATCACCCTCGCCCAGCTCTCACATATTCACTTTTTAGAAAGAGATTTTATTTACTTTTTTGTATATATCTGTTTTATCTGCATGTAATATGTGAACCACATCCATGCCTGGTGCCCACAGAGATCAGAGAAGGGATCAGGTCCCCTGGAACTGGAGTTATGGACCAGGTGGGTGCTGGGAACAGAACCTAGGTCTTCTACAAGAGCTGCCAATTCTCTTAGCCACTGGACCACTGCTCCAGCCACCAACTCTTTCTCTCTCTAAAGAAGTAACACACACACACACACACACACACACACACACACCTTTGTCCTCGAAAAGCCATTATCTGCCACTAGCTCCTCAGTCAGGGTGGGGGCTCCTGAGTCCCGATTCCCTCCATGCTGGCATGTTGGCTGGCTTGATCTAATGCAGACCTTGTGCAGGTAAGCACAGCTGTTGTAAATTGAGGTGTGCATCAGTTTTGCCTAGAGGACAGTTTCTGTCTGATCCTTCCCAGGCTCTGACTCTAACGGTCTTTTTAACCCTTCTTCCTCCATGATCCCTCACCCTTTGGGTGGATGTGATAGATAGTTGTCCCACTCATGGCCGAGCACACGACAGATTCATATTCTCTATAAACAGGGACTTCTGCCAGGATTGTTATGAGAAAGCCCTGGCTGAGAGCTGGGAGCTGGGAGGTGCTCTAACCACCTTTCTGAAGTAGGGACCAGGACACAAAGATTTTACTAATATACTTGTAGAGGAGGATCAAGAGGAAGTTAGAGCTTCGATCAGGAGGTGGTTTATTGTCTTTAAGTCAAGTCCAGTCTCCTTCCTGTGGCTTAGTTCAGGGGTTGACAAGCTACAAATCAGGCCAAAACCTTCCCACTGTGTGTTTATGTAGATAAAGTTTTATTGGAAGGCAGCCACACCTGTTTGTTGACTTATAGTCTGTGGCTGCCTCCAAGCTGTTCTAGCAGAGATGAGTCATGGTGGCCACAGAAAGCTGCAGGAAAAGTCAGAGAGGCTAGACATAGAGAATGCTTCTCAAGCTACCTGTAGACCAGGGCAGGCCTTGTTTTGAATTTCCATTCTGTCATGCATGGGGGTGGGTCATTTTTCTAAAACGTTATTCAAATTTGTGAAAGGTCCTAGGGACTGAATCTTGGATGCTGTTCCTCAGCACTTTCTACTTTCAAAATTTTAAGACTGAGTCTCTCAGTGGCCTGGTATTTTGTGACTACAGGGAGCCTCCTCCCTGCCTGTCTCTGCCTCCTGTCTTACTGTCACTAGGCTCTAGATGCGTGTTGTGTCACTGCACCTGGCTTTTGACACAGTGCTATGGTTTGAAAAGGAAATGTCCCCGCAGACTCACAAGTTTGAACACTTGGTTTCAGCTGGTGAAGCTGTTTGCAAAGTTTATGGAGCCTTTAGGAGGTGGAGACTGCTGGAGGAAACACATCACTTGGGCGGGGCTGGGGAGTGGAAGTCTTCTAGCCTGGCCCCACTTCTCTGCTTCCATGTGGATAACACTTGACCTCTCTGCCTCCTGTCAGCTGAGAGCCTCAGCTCTTGCTGCCATTCCCTCTCAGCCATGATAAAGTGAGTCCTCTATGCAACTGGTAGCCTCCCTTCTCTAAGTTGTTTTCTATTGGGATATTTTCATCCCTGCAACAGAAAAGTTGTGGGGATTAGAAACATGTCCTCACTCTCCGGAGGCAAGTGAGTCATCTCTCCAGTCTGGGAGGTTTTGCTCTTAGTCTTTGCGCTGATCTAGTGGTCAACAGCAAGTTGTATACAGATTGGCATGAGTCTGTGTGCCAACTTGAGGCAGCTCTGGGCCCTGCTCACTGTCATTGTCCCAAACCATGCTCTTCCGTGCACCAAAGAATATACTCAGCAAGTTTTTCTCTACTCTGGAGCCTGAGCCAAAAGCTAGGCTGTTTGATGTTTGCTGTGCCTGGAGGTCTCATTGTGGGATTCTTTACTTAGCTCCTTCTCTCCTCTCATTTCTGTTGAAATTGACCTCATCAGGGCTGGGGTGATGTCTTAGGCTCCTAGGTGCTTTCCTTGCAATCAGG
This sequence comes from Psammomys obesus, assembly GCF_907164565.1. Taxonomy (NCBI): domain Eukaryota; kingdom Metazoa; phylum Chordata; class Mammalia; order Rodentia; family Muridae; genus Psammomys; species Psammomys obesus. The sequence continues at coordinate 65,419,756 of NW_026585504.1, read as the reverse complement.
AGGACCTGACAGAAAACAACAACAACAACAGCACTAACAACAACAACAACTGGCACTAACTAGTGCATTACTTACAATTCCAGTGCCAGGGACCTGGAGACAGGGGCATCCCTGGGGCTCATTCACTTGCCAGCATAACCTAATTCACAAGAGTTCCAGGCCAGTGGAAGAGCCTGTTTCAAAAGTACAAGGTAGATGGCATCTTATTAATAATAGCAAGGCTATTCTCTAGTCTCCGCAAGCATAGGCACATGCAGCTAGATACACACACAAACACATACACATACATGTATACACACAAGCACTCATATAAATATATACACACAAGTACACACACTCACATAAGTACACAGACATGTATACACACATTCACAGCATCAATTAGGTCTTCTGACCACTTCTCAAAAAATTTCCCCCATTTCACAGTTGTTCTTTTTATTTATTTATTATTAAAATTTATTCATTTTGTATATAGATTATAGCCCTTCCCTCATCTTCTCCCAGTTCCATACTCCCTTCCTCTTCTCCCCATCCCCTTCCCCTAGTCCACTGAAAGGGGAGTTCTCCTTCCTTGCCATCTGACCCCAGCTTATCAAGTCTTATCAGAACTCCCTGGATCCTCTTCCTCTGTGGCCTGGCAAGGCCGCATCACCAGGGAGAAGTGATCAAAGAGCAGGAAACCGAGTTCATGATAGAGGCAGCCCCTGCTCTGCTTACTCTGTGACCTAAATGGAGACTGAGCGACCACGGGCTACATCTGAGCAGGGGGTCTAGGTCCTCCCCATGCATGGTCCTTGGAATACTACTTAGCTATTAAAAACAAGGAAACATGAAATTTGCAGACAAATGTATGGAACCAAGAAAGACATACATGGTATATATTCACTTATAAGTGGATATTAGCTGTATAAAGCAGGATAACCATACTAAAATCTTCAGACCTAAAAAAGCTAAACAACCAGGAGGACCCAGGGTGGGTGCTTAACTCTCATTCAGAATGGCAAACAGGATAAACACCAGAAACAGTTGTTCTCTTTTTATTTTTTATTAAATTTTTATTTTTATATGTTTATTACAGTTGATTTATTTTGTATCCTAGCTGTAGTCCCTTCCTCATTTTCTCCCCATCCCACCACCCCTCCCTCATCTCCTCCCATGCCCTTTTCCATGTCCACTGATAGGGAAGGTCCTCCTCCCCTTCCATCTGACCCTAGCTAATCAGGTCTGATCAGGACTGGTTGTATTGTCCTTCTCTGTGGCCTGGCAAGGCTGCTCCCCCTTCAGGGGGAAGTGATCAAAGAGCCAGCAAGCCACTGAGTTCATTTCAGAGACAACCTGTTCCCCTTACTAGGGAACTCACTTGGATATTGAGCTGCCATGGGCTATATCTGAGCAGGGGTTCCAGGTAATATCCATGAAGGTCCTTGGTTAGACTATCAGTCTCAGAAAAGACCCCTAGGCTCAGATATTTTGGTTCTGTTGTTCTCCCTGTGGAGCTCCTGTCCTCTCTAGGTCTTACTATTTCCCCCTTCTTTTCTAAGATTCCCTGCACTCTGCCCAAGTTTGGTTTTGAGTCTTAGCATCTGCTTTAATATACTGCTGGGTAGTCTTTCAGAGGCCCTCTGTGGTAGGCTCCCATCCTGCTTCCTGTTCTCTCCTTCCTCCAATGTCCATCCTTTTTGTCTTTCTGAGTGTGGTTTGCTCTTCCTACCCAGGGTCCTCCTTCTTGCTTAGCTTCTTTAGGTGTACAAATTTTAGTATGTTTATCCTATATTATATGTCTAGTATCCACTTATAAGTGAGTATATACCATGTGTGTGTTTCTGCTTCTAGGATACTTCACTCAGGATGATATTTTCTAGATCCCACCATTTGCCCGCAAATTTCATGATTTCCTTGTTTTTAATTGCTGAGTAGTATTCCATTGTGTAAATGCACCACAATTTCTGTATCCATTCCTTAGTTGAGGGGCATCTGGGTTGTTTCCAGGTTCTGGCTATTACATGAGCAAATGTCCTTGTTGTGTACTTGAGCATATTTTGGATATGTGCCTAGGAGTGGTAATAGCTGGATCGTGAGGAAGTACTATTCCTAATTGTCCGAGAAAGTGCAAGGTTGATTTCCAAAGTGGTTGTACCAGTTTCCATTCCCACCAGCAATGGAGGAAGGTTCCCCTTTCTCCACATTTTATTTTGTATATGTGTGTTGTGGGGAATCGCCATGGCAGGTATATGGAGGTCAGAGGACAGTATGAGGGAGCTGATGCTTTCCTGCTTAGGATTGAACCCGGCTGTCAGGCTTGGCAACAAGCACCTCTATCTACTGAGCCAGCTTGCTGGCTCTCCCATTAGATCTCCTCACTGTGCTTGTAACTATCAATGCTCCCTTGTTACTGTTCTCTTTGCTACTTCCTTATCTCTTTAGTCCACATTTCTCTGTTTCAGTCTGATTCAGTAATGGATACCACAATCCTTTTGGGCTGGATTAAGTAGAAGGAAAGATTTTTCTCACTGGTTTTAGGTGGCACATGAAGTCTCGCAGAATGAGCACTGGGCAGGACTCCAAGGGAAGGCCTGTGAACAGGGTGATAGAATCTACCAATGTGTCTGTGTTGGTAGCACGGATGCCATCACTGGTAGTGCCAGGGCCTCTCTGTCTCTATTGTTGTCTCCACCGTAAGATGAATGCTTCTGTTCAGGGGTTCTTGCAGTGAGGATGTGCAGCCAGAATACAGCTCTATGATCTTGGCACTTTTGAAGAGGCTCATTTGATTGAAGCCATACCTGCAAAGTGATGCCAGCAGGAGGGGATGGGACCTGGCAGAGGTGAGGCCTTCTGGGACATACTGAAGGTACTGGTGACATTGCTCCCCTCTCCCTCTTTCCATCTCTATCCCCTCCTCCCTCTTGTCTTTTTCTATATCTTCTTTTCTCTCACTTTCCTCTTTCTCTCCCCTCTCATTTCTTCTGTTTTCTCTAATTCTTTTGCTCTCAATCTTTCCTCTCCCCTTCCCTCCTCTTTTTCTTTGTCCCTCTTTACTCTTCTCTCTATCCTCCTTTTTCTCCCTACTCCTTCTTTTCCTTTTATTCTTTTTCCTTCTCTCTTTCTCCTTCACCCTGTTTTGCTCTCTCTCCTCTTGCTCCCTCTGTTTCTTTCTCTCTTTTATATTTTTCTTCTCCTCTTTTCTTCTTTCTCCCTTCCTTTTCCCACTTCTTTCCTTCCTTCTATCTCTCTCTTTTTCTCTCCCTCTCCTCCTTTCTTCCCTCTCTCTCCCAAGCTGTCAGATAAATAAACTTTTCTCCATAAGGTACTTTCCTCTGCCATTTGCTTACAGTCGACAAGAAAGCTGCATGGCTGTGTAGAATCTGCCTCCTAACTCTCTAAGGCTGTTGTGGGGTCTCCTGAATAAGATATGCATCGCTATAGAGCTTAGTCTACAATGACTCTGGCAACACCTGAGGGGTAGGGCAGCAGTACCCTGGAGTCACAGAATTCAATAGAATCAGGAACATTTTCCAGAAAATTGACAGCTAGGACTACATAGCAAGACCTTGTCACAAGAAAACAAACAAACAAAACAAGAACAAAAAGCCCCTCACTCCAAAAAATGTCCCCTAATAATAATAAAATTTAAACAAATTAAGCTCAATCCTCCCATCTTAGTTTCTTTTAGTCTCTATATTAGATTGGAGTATCTGGAACCTGTCCCCTCCCCTGCTGGGAGGCAGTCACTGTGAGGGAAGGGAACTTACCACCCTAGACCAGAGAACATGTCAGTGTCTCACATGTGAAGACATGTACGTGGATTTACACTGTTATATTTTATTTATTCTTCCACAATTCCACACACATATGGCATGTTCTATTATTCTCTTCTCCTCTGTTCCTCTCCCATTTAGTCTCCTCTTCTTCTCCTCCTCCTCTTCCTCTTTTATGTCTTTTCAAGGTGACCCACTGCATTTAATTAGACGTGTCTGAGTGACCATGGGGTTGTTTAGGGCTTGTTGATACCACTGAGGAATGTGACTGCCCTCCGCCAGCAGCTGTTAACTGCTTATACCTCCACAGGGGGAGGGAAGGCCGCATGAACCTCCTCCCGCCCATGGTGTTGATGGAATGCTGAATGGCTCATCTTGTTCAGACCTTACGCGCAAAGTCAGGGCATGCATGGTGGGCTCTATTACTGTGGAAGCATGCATTAGTGGATAGCATGCTCCACAGGGGTCTATGAATTACAAAAGCTTTCACACAGGGTTTGTATGTACCACTGGGCCTGAGAAAGGTCTCCTGTAGGAGATGATCCTACAGCCAGTGGCCTCATCTGGGAAATGTGCCTTGACCTTCAAAGTTGAAGTCATACCTCTGTACAGTTAGTCACCCTGCTTAAGGATAGGGCACTCAAGGTCCTAGGTGACGTCATCATTTTCTGGGGACTTATCATAAGCCCTGCACTACTCCACACATTGTACATATATGCTATCCTGTTTAATCTCTACAAGATCACACATGGCTTAATCTTGTATTGTATTTGTAAAGAGGAAGTAGAGATTCTGCATGGCCTAATGGCTTACCTAAGTGTGTGGTGGAGTTAGACCTACTCCCTTGACCTTCCAAACCCCAGAGTCTAAGCTCTTAACCTCTCATTTCTCCCCACTTGTCATTTGTTGTTCCCGATGATGGCCAGTCACCTGAGACTTCCTGTTCAGTTTCCAACCTGGTGACGTTAGTCTACTGATTTAATCTACTTCATACCTTAGCAAGGTGCTGTCCAATCATGTGGGCTGAAGTAGCAGAATGGGGCACTGATGACCCCGATGACCCTGCTTATACTGGCAAAGAATGCATGAGTCTGTAGGTCAGGTTCTAGAAGAGGTGGGAGAGAATTTAATTTTAAATGATTAAATGTCTGGCAGGCATCCTCGATTCTAGAACACCCCTCTCATACCTGGATCACCTCCACCCTCATGTTAGATGTTAGATAAAAGCCCCCAAGTCTCTGGGTGTTTGGTTGAAATTCTGCATTTCATGGCTTGCACTAAACTCAGTGATGTCAACAATACCACCAAGGCAGGTTTATATTGTAACTAACTTTTCTTACTCTCTCTTTGTTGGATGGATGGTGAAAGCATCATATGTTACATATACATTGGTATGTTGTTTACTTTCTCAAGGGGTGTTAAGAAAATTTGGAATTGTGGATAGTAAAATTTAGTAAAATAAAAAGTTCAATTGATTTAGTTTTATGATCTGTGTAGGTCGTCTTCTTAGATGGTCTTCTTGGGCATTTACAGCAATCCTGTAAGGTGGGCAGGGCAAGATTTTATACAAAAGGAGGAAGGAGCTTGACAAGTCTTTGCTTTATACTCACATATGAATCACAATCTTCTGTATTGATCAAGACCTCAGACAAGAGTGAGGAGTGAGGGTCTGAACCCTTCTTTTCCTGATGATCCCAGGGAGTGCTGACTATTGGTTTATTGACTGTGTCCAGTTGTCTTACTCTACCCTGTCATTCTGGCCTTCCTGTACGGATGTTCTGTGATCCAATCCTGACCCCATCTTGAACAAGACCAGTGTCTCAGGGCTTGGGGAGATGGCTCAAAGGACTTGCCATGGGAGCACAGAACCTACGCTTGATACCCAGAACCCTCACACAAAGCTGGCTGTGATCTGCACTTGTAATTTTAATGCTGGTAAGGTGGAGGCAGGAGGATTCCTGGAACTCACTGGCCAGTCAGCCTAGCCTGTTCCATGAGGCCCAGGCCAAGTGGAGTCTGTCTCAGCAGACAAGGCAGACAACTATTGAGGAAGGACAGCAGAGGTACTTCTCCAGCCAGCACATGAATGTGTACCTGCTCACAGAAGCATACAAACACACACATATGTGTACATACTCACACACACAAAAGGAGAGATTCCAGTTAAGACACTGCCAGGAGGTGGGGCTTTGGGGAGGTAAAGAGAGAGAGAGAGAGAGAGGAAAGGAGGGAAGGCCTGAAATTCAAACATAGTCGCAAAGGCTGTGGAGGTGGTATAAACAAAGGCAGCTGCCAGAACAGAGAAAAAGGTTATCTGTGTGACAATCAGTGGAACTGCTGCTGGTCCCTCGGTGGCAGGATGGCAGGAATTGATCCGGATGAGGTGAGCTTGAGAGAGGGTCAACGGGAGGCAGTCTTGATGTGACATCAATGATTCTGGTGTGCCATCGCATCAAAATGGTTGAAAAAAATTGAGTCTGAATTTTTCGTTTTTAAAAATTATTCTGAAGAAGCTAGAAATTATAGTTTTAGGTAAAATCTGCACATGGGAAATGCTGTCACTAGTGAAAAAAAGGTAGAATACTTTGTAAACAAACAAAAATATATGGAAAGCCAACTGAGATCTCAGAGCGCCTGGTTTGTGATTCTGGTGTGTGTTTGGTCTAAGGGCTTTTATTGTGCTCTTAACAGAACAGATTTAGTTTCTGATCCTTTGACAGCCTAGTTACAGGAAAGTAATACTTCTCTCTCTCTCTGTATGTGTATGTGTTCATGTGTGTATGCATATAGGTGCCTGTGTGTGCATATGTGTGAACATGTGTGTGACAAAGGTTAATCTCTAGTGTCATTCAGGCACTGTCCATCTTGTTTTGAGACAGGGTCTCTCCCTAGCCTGGAACTCATTAAGAGTGCTATGCTGGCTGCCAGCAAACCCCAGGGAACTTCTTGTCTCTGCAAACTCCCCTGGTCAGCATTTTATGTGGACTCTGAGGACCCTGATTCAGTTCACCATGTGTGCTCAGTACACACTCTGCCCACTGAGCTCTCTCCTAACCCTGTGGTGGCGATCCTCGACACCTGTGTCCGTGAGCTCAGAAAAACGTCCTCTTTTGTTTCATTGTACCCACCTAAACTGCCATACCCCATGTGGCCCTTTCTCATACTGAATTTAAGAGACAGTCCTAACAGGACATCCCCAAACATAACCCAGAACAGACTGTGTAAACACTACTTGCAGTGAGCAGGAGGAATGGCCCCAGGGCTCCAAAGAGACATGCCTTAATTAAGTTACATTTCTGACTTTAATTACTGTCTAGACTAGGGTGTTTGTAAGCCTGTAGGTACCTGGGTAGTGGCCTAGTGAGATGGTCACTCAGCTTTTCTTCATCTGGGAGGGGTCCACACAGAGGTGCCAAGAACTCAAAGGCCTCTACACCAAGGTGTAGCTCTCCATGATGAATCGCAGTGTGCACAAAATGTCAACTACTGCTCTGACACTGACAGAGATGTGCACTCCCCTCATGGCACAGGGGAGTCATGGCGAGGGGAAAAGGCAAATAGCACACATAAACATCCTGCACACGCACACAGGCGTATATACACACGCACACATCATATACAAAGAAATACACATATGCTCTTATATATGGATGCAAGCATACCTGTATACACACATGTGCACACAGCCATGTGCAAACACACATGTACATATATACACGCTCATGCACACACATGCATAGGCCAAGACATATAGATGCATGCATGGATACACCATTTAGTTTGCTGGAAGTTCTGATTTATTCTTCAAGGACCTTGACTTCTTTTTATAAACTGTGTTAATTTATAGCACTTAAGTGTATAATTATTTGACGTACAGAGTGTTAGCAGTGACATATCTAGAAACTCTGGAAAACACCACAATCTCTGTGAAGAGGAGTAAAAATACAAAGATACAAGATCCTTCCCTCAGATATGCAGTCTTTTTGCCGTGCTGTCACAGAAAATAGGTAACAACAACAACGAAAACCATAAAGCAACAAAAAATGTTATAAGAAGAATCTTAATGACACATTAGACTTGTGCAGAAAATTCATTTATTCATACATCTATTATTTATTCACAAATAAGCGTTAGTAAAAAATACAGATTGGGGCCAGTGAGACAGCTCAGCAGGTAAAGGCACTCGCCTGAGGTTGATCCCCTGGGCCCACGAAGGTGGAAAGAGGGTAATGGCTCCTGCAAGCTTCCTCCAGCTTCCACACATGCACTATGGTACACACACACACACACACACACACACACACACACACACACACACACA
>NW_026585504.1:65309984-65411667 GCF_907164565.1 Psammomys obesus | reverse complement strand
CACACACACACACACACACACACACACACACACACACACACACACACGCATATGCACATAACACTGAGTGCACAATGAAAATTAAACACAGGCAAGAAATGTGGTAGGAGGGCCGAGAGGCCAAGGGCATCCTTCACATCCCGAGTCATTCTCACTGAGGCCAGGAGCTGCGTTATGGCACACTCAAAGCACACACACAAAGGACACTTATTTTTGCGGGGAGGGACTTTACTCTTTCATTTAAATATACACTTTCTGAGAACCAGCCTATGCCAAGAGACAAAGCACATGTCTTCTTGTGAAGTTGCTAGGTGGGTCCTGCCTGGCCAGAAGGACACCACTGCAGTCTCTGTGTGTCCCTCCTCCCTCCCTACTGCTAAGAGTCTCAACTACAGCCTAGCATAACTGTGCTCTGAGAGGCTCTGCCCAGCAGCAAATCAAAACAGATGCTGAGACTCACAGCCAGACATGGGGTGGGGCATGGGGAGCCTTGTAGAAGTGTGGAGTGAAGGACAGAAGGACCCGGAGGGGAAAGGGGGAAAGAGCTCCACAAGAAGACCAACAGAGCCAACTAACAGAGGCCCATGGGGGCTTGCGGAGACTGAAACACCAGCATGCATGGTCTGAACCTAGGTCCTCTATGTATATGTAACTGATGGGCAGCTTGGTCTTCAGGTGGGTCCCTTTGCAAGTAGAATGGGGCTGCCTCTGACATAGACTCCGTGGCCTGCTTTTAGATCACTTGGCCCTAGCTGGGCTGCCTGTCTGGCCTCAGTGAAAGAGGATTGCTTAATCCTGATTCACCTTGATGTGCTGAGGTGGGTTGATATGGGGGTTGGCGGGCTCCCCTTTTCTGAGAAGGAGAGAAGAGAAAGGGGGAAGAGGGTGGGAGGGTGGGATCAGGAGAAGAGGATGGAGGGGGCTACAGTCAGATGTAAACTGAACAAATAAACTTAATTTTAAAAAAGAAATAGAAAAGGAAAGTCAGTTTTTAACCCATAGTCAGCCAGGGGCTGGAGAGTAAGCAGCCTCTGGGAGAAGTAAGTCCAGTCTGGAAGCAGTGAGGATAGCCTTTGTCTCTGGGGAAATTCACAGAGGCTGAGACATGGTAGCCACTGCAGAGTTCTGCTTTGGGTACCAAGTGTGATCCTCACTGTCCCCAGGTCTTTCGGTAGATGAGTCCAGAGCCAGGAACAGAAGCGTATGGCCAAGTCTGAGCTACGTGCCCTGTGCTCTGTCGTGCCCATTGAGAAATCCCTGCAAAGACCGGAGCGGATGGATGGCGGTGGTGCCAACTTCCAGCCAGCACACCCACCACTTACTCTGCTATTCCGATTGCTTGCTTTGTTTTCATGAGTCGGAGCCAAATTGGCTTCCTCTGATCTTTTGTGTGCTTAATATTCGACATGACCTGTCTCCTGAGATTATAGTCTCCAGTGTTCAGAAACCATAGGTTCTATGCAGCTACTTTGTAGCTCCTGGTGGGCCTTAAATGCAGGTTTACAGCATGTGTTTTAAAATTGCACATGATTGCCTGAGGTGTCCTGGGGAGGGTTATCAGTTCTCCACTTCCCACAGTGGGAATCTCCACTGCTGAGCCCAAACCTTCATTGTGCTTTCCCTTCTTGTGGGTTGGGGATGCCCCAGGGAGGGGGGGGCTTTGCTCCCTTTTGCATTAAGCTGACTCAGATGAAGGGTGGGCTAGGTGGAGCCGAATGGCCTCGATTAAGCCAGGCACAGCCTAGCCCAGTCATGTCATTAGCCTTGCCCCATCCCATCTGTCAACACTGCCCTTGTCTGGAGCTTCCCAGCTGTTTAAATTAGTTTTTCTTAGGGCTTGTCTTATCCATCAGGGTCCGATGGAGTTCTGGGTTCTTTCCCTTGTTTATCACCAGAGGCCAGAACTGGTTGTCTTTTCTGAGTTACTAACCTCCAGAGGGATGGATGGAATCTCCCAAATAGTTGAGCTCTGAGTCAGAGCGCGGAGCTCCTGGCAGCCTTAGCCCCTGTCACCCTTTCCATACTTGCAGGGCTCCCAGGTTGCTGCGCACAGCAAGACTCTCTGCATTGTTCTTTCTCAATCCAACCGTGACCATCTGCGAGCAGAAGAAGAGGTTCTGAATAGCACATACATGGACAAATGGAAGCAAGATTGTCTAGAGGAACGAAAGGGACTGATGGGAGGAGGGAAGGGGGAAGGGGAGAAGATGCAATGTGCAGTATGTATGAAAAATGTATGGAAATGTCCTTCAGCGCAGTGCGTGTACAATGGGTTAAAAACACGGAGACGCAGGGGGAACATTAATTTGTTGAGGCCCGCCTTCAGTTCTTACCTGTAATGTCTCTTGAGTTTTCTGGCTGTGTTGCTTTCTACCATTTGTATTTGAAAAGTTCATGTGATTCCCCTAAGAGGCTAGAGGACAAATGGCTGTCGTTGGTGCAAATGAAGAAGCAGACTTGCGTCTATATTGTAACCGTTTGCAGTGATGGGTGCTACTGTCATTATTGATGATTTGCTGGGGAAACAAAGCCTCATGTTTTGTCCCCGTTTCTTCTTGCTGACTTTTGTTTTGTGCACGTGTATATATATGAGTATATGTCCATCATCTGTTTGTGGGTACCCACAGGATCCACAAGAAATCCAAATCTCCTGAACCTGGAGTTCCAGGTGGCTGAGAGCTGCCCAGTGTGGGTGCTGGGAAGTGAAAAAGGTTCTCTGCAAGAGCAGCAGGCTCTTAGGCACCGAGCCATCGCTCCAGCCACAGAGTGTCAACATGGCGTGTTAGTGCAATAGCTTATCGTGATTATAAACTTGACAGGATCTGGAATCACCTGATAGACTAATCTCTGGGAATGTCCATATGAGGGAATTTCCAGACTGGTTAACTGAGTTGAAAAGACCCACTCTCAATAGGGCAGCACCATCCCATGGGCTAAGATCTTGAATTAAATAAGATGAAGACAGCGAGCTGAGCATGGCATTCATCCGTCTACTTCCTGACTGTGGCTGCCATGTGACCATCTGCCTCATGCTCCATGCCTTCCCTTATGTAACAGACTGCTCCCTCAAAATGTGAACCAGAAAAAAAAATCAGAACCTTCCTTTGTCATGTATTTTTGTCACAACTGGCTAATCTAACAGCTGGCTAATGTGTGTAGCCAGCCACCTCCTCATCCTCCCCAGCGCACGCATACGCGCGCACACACACACACACACACACACACACACACACACACCCCACACACACACACACCCCACACACACCTGGGACAGCAGCCTGGTTCCTACTTTCTGTAGGTCATAGGAGATAGAAAAGGGGATATGGCAAGGGCCACAGTGCCTTGTGTTGGTCACGTCTAGGCAAACAGAGTTGCTTTGTGATGGTGAAGGTGGTGATGGGAGAAGTGGGTATGGGGAAGACATCTTTCTTAGGATCCTAATTCAAGGCACAATAAAAGATATCTCTAATTGCAAAGTTTTCAATGAAGTTCTTTTGTTTTAGAGTCCAGGCTGATGGTGGGACTCCTATACTTGGTGCATTGTTGCTTAATAATAAGCCCTTGCTTCATTAAGACAAGGATCTTCCCATGCTAGCTCTGCCTGAGAGAGGAAACTGACAAAGGAGTGTGTGGAAGGAGAGGACTGTGGAACTCTGTGTTTGTTTGTTTGTTTGTTTTGTGATATTTTAGGGCTTGGAAGTTTTCTCTCTAACCCCAGCACGCTAGAAAAGTTCGTTATTTTCTCTTTTGTAGACTCGCTGTGTGAGGTTTTTGGTTTTTTTTGAAACAGGGTCACATGTATCTAGGATAGTCTCAAATTCACTGAATCATTGAGGATGATCTTGACCTTCTGATCCTTCTGCCTCCCCCTCTCAAGAGCCAGGACCGTAAGCCACCATGCCTGGTTTATGCAGGCTGGCGATGGAACCGCAGGCTCCATGCACGCGGGCAAGCACTCCACCAGCTGAGGCACACTGCAATTCCTGCTACATGTGCCCTGATAACAGGATTCCTTTAGCGCACCTTCCGTGTGCCAGGATCCATTCTACAGCAAACATACCATTAGCCACTGCTTTTCTGTTTCTTGCTTGATGGGTGCTTTCAATACTTCTCCTTGGCTGCCTATATGATGTCTATTTGCAGAAGACATAGCTGAAGCTCAGAAGTTTGAATAACTTGGGCAAAGTCAGAGAGCATGAGCCATAGCGTGAGCCAGAACTGAAACTCAGATAGGCTCCACTGTTGCTCCATAGCAGAGCACTGTAGACGACCTTTCAATTTGTTTTCCAGTCCTGTTAAGACACTTGTGGTGTTTGAATACAGAGAAAGCCATACATCAAACCTTTGAAAATTCATGGGCATTAATATCCATCATCAAATCTAGCTGCTTGGAGAAAATCTGGAAGTGGAAGGACTCCCCCAGGTTGCCATGTCTTTGATATGGTTTAAGAATGTTTCAGGAACATTCATGCACTGGCAATTCTGTACCCATTCTGCCAATGTTAATAGTGAAACTTTTAAGTTTGGAGTCAAGCTTATTCCTGACGTCTGTCCTTTAGTATCAGGTGTTTTAGCCAGGGTTCTCCAGATTTATAGAATGCGCTGGGTGTATATGTATTCTAAAGAGGGATTTATTATTTTTGCTTTCACAAAACATGCTGGGAAGTCCAACAGAGGCTGTTGGCATGCTGTAGAGGCTAAGAACCTGGCAGCTGCTTGGCCTGTGAGGCTGGGCATCTCAGTCCAGTGATGAGGGTCTGGAGGACTCCTAGTATCCAGGTCTTCACTCTGTGTTGAAAGGCTCAAGAATCTGGGGTTGGTGGTAGCAAAGGTTGACAGCAGTAGCGGTGGATAGACACATTCACTAGCAATCAGTAGAGGTGGGAAAGCAGCCCTGATTTTCCTTTGCCTCTTCATATCTGAGTTACCTACTGGAAGGTGCTGTCTACTCTGGGAGAGAGAAGTTTCCCAGTTGACCCCTTCTAGAGATACCCACACAGACCTTTCCAGAGGTGTGTCTTTAGCCGATTCCAGGTCTAATCCAGTTGACAGTCAAGATTAAACATGTCATATGCGCTTTCTCCCCCACCCCTCTCTCTCTCTCTCAATTCGATGCCATCATGATAACATCTGCCATATAGCGATGGGGATGCTTTAAAAGAGTTGGTGACCTGACCTGAAATTTTAATGTTTAGCCTTCAAACAACTCTCTTTTAAATCAACTGCCTGTCTTAATTGAGGTTTCTATTGCTGCAACAAAACACCATGACCAAAAATCAAGTTGGGGACGAAAGGGTTTATTCAATCTATACTTCTGCATTGCTTTTCATGACCAAAGAAGTCAGGACAAAAACTCAGGCATGACAGGATCCTAGAGGCAGGAGCTGATGTAGAGGCTGTGGAAGGGAGTTGCTTATGGTCTTACTCCTTTTCGTTATAAATCTGCTTAAGGGTGAACACTAATAACCACATAACAGAGTCAATTCTAGGCTGTTTTGATTTTTCTCTTAAACTCTTCATTTAAACCTCAGGAATAACTTTCAGACAAGGGAAAAAGCAGCCATATTCTTCACCAAACTATCACAAGAACAGTCTTTAGGCCACATGCTAGCATTCTGCTCTGAAACCTCTTGAGCTAGACTACTACCGTTCTAATCACACACAGCACCACTGTCTTCAATGCTCCAACAAGGATGGCCCATTAAGCCTGCCTTAAACCTTCACCTGCTTTTCTAATCCACAGTCCCAAAGTTCATGTTCCTCCAAAAAGAACATTACCCTACTCCTGGTACCAACTTCTGTCTTATTGCTGTGAAGAGACACCATGACTATGGCAACTCTTATAAAGGAAAACATTTAACTGGCTTAGAGTTTCAGAGATTTAGTCCATATATTTTCATCATATACTCATGATGAAAAGCATGGCATCATATAGGCAGACATGGTGCTAGAGAAGGAGTTGAGAGTTCCACATCTTGATCTGTAGGCAGCAGAAGGAGACTGTGTTCCACACTGGGTATAGCTTGAGCACATAAGACCTCAAAGCCTGTCACCACAGTGACATACTTCCTCTAACAAGGCTACACATTCTCCAATAAAGCCACATATCCTAATAGTGCCACTCCCTATGGGGCAAACATGCAAACACAGGAATCTATGGGGCCATACCTGTTTAAAGACCATAATCCATTCCCTGGCCACTATAGACTTGTAGCCACAACGTAATACAAAATGCATTTAGTCCAACCTCAAAAGTCACCGTAGTCTATAACAGTCTCAACAGTGTTTAAAAGTCCGAAGTTCAAAGTGTCTTCTGAGATTCATGCAATCTCTTAACTGTAATCCCCTATAAATTCAAAGCAAAACAAACAAACAAACAAACAAAAAACAGATAACATACTCCCAGCATATACTGGCACAGGATATACATTATCATTCCAAAACTGAGGAAAGGGAACATACTGAGGAAATACTGAACCAAAGCGAGACTGAAAACTAGCCAGGCAAATTCCAAACCCTGCGTCTCCATGTCTGATGTCAAAATGATCTTTCAAAATGAACTCCTTTCAGCTTTGTTAACTACACACTTCACTTCTTTCTCCTGGGCTAGTTCCACTCCTGGTTGGCAGCTCTCCTTGGTAGGTATCCATGGCTCCAGCATCTCCATTGTCTTGGGATCACTAACATAACCTTCACAGCTTTGTGAACCGGCCTCTTTGGACCTCCGTGAAGGGACACCCCTGACGCATACCTCACCTTAGCAGCTTTCCTTAGTCATGGAAGGAGACTTCATACCACTTTCTTCTGTCCTTGACTCTAAAGCCATAACCACATGGCCAAAGCTGCCATATTCTTCTGCTTGCTGGGGCTGGAACATCGATCCCTTGTTCAGTTACATTTTTACCAGGTTTATGTTTCCAGTGGTTTCCTTCACTGTCTAAGCTTGGCTATCATGGAACTCTATCTGTAGACTGTACCTTGAAGTCAGAGATCTACTTGCTTCTGTCTCCTGCATGATGGGATTAAAGGTCTGTACCACCATATTGGGGCCTAAACTGTTCTTTAATTCTTTTTCCATAAGTTGGAAGCTTAGCTGGGTTGGGTCTTGCCCTAAGGTCACCACTCCCTTTATTCCATTTAATATTAGACTTGTTTGTAATCTGTTTATCTCCTTGAGTGGAGGACTTAGCTCTATTCCAATTCTTGATGTCACTTTTCCCCTCAAATTGTACATTTTGTGTTTTTTCCTTGCTAAGACACTAACCATTTATGAGTTTAACATTTTGTTAACAGTAGATGGTCTAATGTACCCAGAAATGTTATAATCTCAGTGGTTTTGAATATATGGGTGGGGACTTTCCAATGTTTCTTTCCCCCAAGTACCTATCAGCTCTGCCAGGCTGCTTCATACATGACATTTCTGCGGTAGGCTGTTACTACAGTTAAACAGCTGCTCCTACTTTTTCTGGCTGTGATTTTTGCATTGGGACCATAGACTGCTGATCACATTATTCATTACTTGAGGAAGATATTTTAGAGCCTGATGATACCTCCAAAGGGCAGATTTCTGTTGGGTTTCAGAAGAGAGTCCAGGTAAGGTTTCAAACTCTGGACCTCTGGTTGGTGGGACACCCTCCTAACAGCAGAAGATGGGAAGGCCGTGTCCTACACCTTGGTGTCCAAGGTGCCAAAGAGAGAGAATGATGGGAGAAGAAGCCTCGGTCTCTCCTAACTCTCCGCTCTGCTCTATAATGACATCCCATAGAATTTCATGGTTCCTGTGAATGTCTTTATTCCAACCACTGTAGGAAACAGAAGTTTAATCATGAATGAATTCTCAGTAGGGGCCCAGTATCTGGTAGTGACTTTAAAGAATTTCACCTCTGGATGAAAATGCCACCTGTGTAACTTGACTGGCCACATGGACACATTGAGCTGAGGTCTCCGGTTCCACAGATTAGTGAGTATGGCTAGTACTGCAATAAGCATGGCTGTACAAGGATCTATGTGCTATGTTGCCTTGGGCTGCTTTGGGGAAATACCCAGGAGTGCTGTCTCTGCATCTATTTTTGGTCTGTTTTTAGTCACTTCTCAGCCCTAGATTTTATATAGCTATCTAAAATCACACATGCGTGAAACCAGAAAGTAGAAGGGGCCTAATGAGAAGAGGGATAAGAAGACAGTAGGGCATGGTGGGGATTATGCTCATTTAGTCATTTAGTGTCTAAGTGTGTGAGTGTGTATATACCTGTACGTGTGTGTATGTATTTGTGTTTGTGTGTGAGTATGAGTGTGGAAAATAGAGGTCAATTTGGGTTGGGTTATCTTCCTTTATCACTCTTTATCTGAAGTTTTGAGGCAAGGTTTCTCCCTGAACCTGGAGCCCACAGACTCAGCAACACTAGCTGTTCATGGAACTCCAGGGATCTTGCTGTCTCTAGTGTAAGGATTATAGACCCATGTTACCATACAGTCTTTACATAGATACTGGGAATTTAAGTCCTCATGCTGTCTTCCCAGTTTCAAAAAATGAACTTATATATTTGTATGAGAATAGCCTTGTGTAACCCAGTATTACACAAATTTATCTATGTGTGTGCATGTTTATGTATGTATACATGTAAGACTAGGTGTTTCTAAGGGAACTTAGCAGGAAAAGGAAGTTTACAAAGGAGTGATATCTGTCACCTATAAGATACTGAGGAAGACTCTACAGTTCTAGAGCATCCTGCTGCATGAGGGTCTCATTGGGTGTGAGAGTAAAAACGGTCTACAGTTAGAAATATAATAAGAGTTGGGGATGGGAAGAGATTATTCAGTTGGTAAAATGCTTGAGTTTATATCTCCACAACCCACGTAAAAGACAAAGCATGATGGTCCATGCCTGTAATCCCAGTGCTGGAGAGGCAGAAATAGATCTCTTTCCAGAGTTTGGCCACCTAGTCTAGCTAAATTTTTGAGCTCCAATGAGAGATCCTGTCTCAAAAAATTGTGACAGAGAGTGATATAGAAAGACTCTGGTCTTCACAGACACGTACACATGCACATACAGAAACAAGTACACATGAACACACACACTTGCACACAAGCACATTCACAAGAAACATACAAATCCTGACACAGAACTGGATGACTGAATGATGGCATGTGTTAGAGGGTTACAGTGGTTAGCTTGGATGATGTGGCTCATCTCAGGCTTCTGCAATGTGACTCATGGCTTCTCTCTGACACCCAGGTGAAGGTTATGAATGCAAGGACAGACTGAAAAGAAATGATTCCACCTACATTTAGCTTGTGAACCAATGAGCTTAATTGGGATTATCTATAAGACCATGAGCAACTTATGAGTGGCTACACCTCTGAGGAAAATGTCTGCCAGCCATCATTAACTGCCTAGATATCCTCAGGGGGCCTCATGAGCCTCTCCATTAGCAACTGTGAACTGCCTATAAATATTCAGGAAGGACAGGGCCTTGGGAGTCCCTACCCTTCTCAATGATGGGGTCAATTGTGTGCAGGGTATCAAACAGCTTCAGTAAGAACCCGACAAAGTTAAATGAGAGAAACCATGGCGGTGGTTCTGCCATGCAGTTCACTCGTCCAGCTACTCCTCATGGCTGTGAAGTGTCATGGAGCCATGGACAAAGCACAGCAGCCTTCCAGTACTAAGCATGTCCTGGGTTTTATGATGCTAGAAGGCTTTCGTGAATATGCGTGGTATGTTCCAGTTCCCCTAACTCTTACAGTCTCATATCATTTTAGTGAAAGGCGAGGCATGTGCTGTAACACAGGCCCAACTCTGGGGAAAGGTAGTCAAAGGGGTAATCAGTGAATGAATGGAATCTTTGAAGGAATGATCACAACAGCAGCCATTGCTCCTGAATTAACACTCCCAAGAGGCTGGGGAGTATTAGCGTGTATAATAGTGTAGATAGAGGTGCATTATAGTGAGAACTTAAATTTTGTTAAATGTATTTTTAAGTCATTTTGCTAAATCTGAGTCCAGAGGTTTGGGCATTTCATTAAGCTTGAAGGTGAGTTTACTAAAAGGCTGGCTGACCCATGAAGTGGCAGGCTTGCATCCCCTGAAACTCTCAGCTGATGCTTTACCGGATGGAGGATCTTCAAAGTACACTGTGGTTCTTGGTGATTTGATCAGTTAACTGGTAATACAGAGGGCTGTAATGAAACGCTGTCCTTGGCAGGACATGACTGCTACTCTCTTGGACTCTCAGGACTTGTGATGACTCCAAGAGAGCTGCACAAGATTGGCCCCATTAAGGTTCCATCAGGTTCTGTCTCTCCCTGAGTATTTATAGGCAGTTGGTGGTTGCTGACACAGTCCTTTTCTTCAGTGGTGTAGGTCACTCACATACCGCTCACTGTCTTGTGGGGAATCCCTTGTCCATAGTCATGCAAATAACACCTAGTAACTCATTGGTTCACAAGCTAGACTCCAGTGGAATTTTTTCTTTGGTCTATGCTTGGTGAATAGCCGTTTGCTAGTCTCCCCAAGAAAGGTAACACCATAGTCCCAGACGAAGAATAGTCCAACTTAAATGCTTTTGCTTCCTTGTGGTGCAAAAGCGACAGGTGTGCAGTACCCTGGTTGTCTGTGAGGGTTGTCTGTATCTTCCTGTCCTCACCAGGAAGTGTGATGCTCTCGGGGATGATGGCTGGCCCAGCAGTGAGCCCCAGTCCCAGGCCAGCCATGTAGTCACAGAGAACAAAAACTACCTGCTGCTACATGAGATGAAACCACAGTTGTGAATTTAAGTAGATTATTGGGATGCTTCCCCATTGAGGTTGAGAAGTATCTGTTTTCCTCAAGGGTGCAGGGCTGTGCTACCCAATCTTTTGAATTTTCTATCAGCTGTGAGCTCTATGCCTTATGCTTTCTGGTTTTCTCTGTAGCTAAAGGCAATATAAGGACCAATTTCTCCAGAGGTGTTTACATAGCCACAATGTCCCTGGAAATCTGAGCAGCTGCTAACTGATTTATGTGACTTGGACGTAGATGTTGCTGGGTTTTCAAGAGCCAAATCTTTATAGAATATTGTGCAGCTTTGCAATAGAGATTACTTTAAAACATTTCTATCCACTGCTTAACCAGGAAGTGTTTTTGACAACATAAAGGTGACTTTTGGTAGGATATTTGTTTATTGGATGTGTGCCCATGTGTGTCTGTATGTACAGGGGTGTGTATAAGTATGTGTGTGCATCTATGTGCAGGTCGTAGGACAGCACTGTTCCACAGGGCCTTGTAGAGCCTGGAACTTTCTTCACTAGCTGACTAGACTGGCTGGCTGGAGGGTGAGCTTCCAGTGATGAACCCCTTTTAGCCCCTCTTATCTTGCTAACACCGGGATTCCAGGAGCATGGGCCACATCCAAATTTTAACCTGAATCCTGAAGATCAAAACTCAGGTCTTCAGGCTTGCATCTGTTTGACATATATGTTTGCATATATATCTCCCCCAGATCTTTGAGCAGAATCTCTGTGGGCTGGGCTGGTCTTGATTGAACTCATGAGAGTCCTCCTGCCTCAGCCTCCTGGATGCAGAAATTACAGGTGTGAACCATTATGCTTGGCCAATAAAGTCATTTTTAAAGAACATTTAAAATGGGATTGGTAAAATGAGATAGATCCATGTTTAGTTTTTAAAAACTCTCTGGTCTGGGTTATAAGTATAATGGCGGATTAACAAGTGTCCAGTGCGTGTCTAGAGAAGGGAGCTGCCTTTATTGAATGGGAGGAAAAGGAGTGGAAACAGTCCTTTCAGAATCTAACCATTTATTTGAAATGAGGCATGTGTCTGAGAACAATTATAGAGCCACTTGGCAACATGTCCTTTAATAAGTATTAAATTGAAGGCGTACGTTCAATTGCTGGCTCAGTGAGGAGGATAAAAAAGAGAAGATTAAGCGGAGTTTTGAGTGTTGAGGGAACTAAAAAATGCTTCCCCAAGGCAGGCTCTAATATTCAAATTTATCCAAAAGCCTTGTAGCCAGGAGTGGATACAAAAGTAGACTCAGATGCTGCAGGAAGGCCGTAGACTAGTCTGTAAGATGGGGGGTGGGGGGAGTGGGACAGAGGGGTGCAAGGAAATGGATCCTGGCAATGAAACATGTGAGCCAGATTTTGCAAGCTCCCCTCTGCTTCTATTCATACGCATTGCTGCCTGTTGCTACCTCGGAGCCTGACATCCACATAGACGAGGACTGGTTCCTAGGTCTACCTGGATGAAAAGTTCTGGTGTGAGGTCTTTGTGGTGTGTGTGTGGATGTGCATGTGTGTGTGCATATGTGTTCATGTTAAGGCCAGAGACCAGCTTTGACTGTCATCTCTCAGGATACTATCAACCGTATTTCTGTAGGCTGCTGGCCTAAGAGCCGGAAGGGTTCCTCCCCCTCCCCTTTCCTAATGCTAGGACTGCAGACACACACTTCCACACTCAGATCTTACACTTGGCTTCTCCTGTTTGCTGGACAATCACTTATGACTGAGCCATCTCCCCAGTCTTCAGCGTGTCCTAACAAATGACCGGAGGGGATTGCATAGAATTATTTCGTCTTTGCATAGTCACCTAAACTCAACGATGACTGGCTGAGGTTCGTGGCCGCCCCCACCTATCTGAAAGCTCAGAGCTGAGCCAGGCATGCCTTCCAAGCCTGGGAGACAACCTGTCTGCGCTTCTTATTCCCCTAGTAGCTTTTATAGAGTTTCTTTGGCCAGAGGGAAACTGCAGACCCACTTGAAAAACATATAAAACAAATGTGTAATGGGATTGGCGATGTTCTGAACAGAGCTACCAAGAATGCACACTCCAGGGAAGGATGGAGAGCCCATTTCTGACTGAAACCTATTTTGAATGGAAAGGCTTTTGTTGGAGGAATTCTATCAGTTAGCTGTGCTTTCTATTCAACTGCTTCCGTCCTGTGTTCCGTTTGTTAACCTTCCAGCGGTGTCGGCATGTGGTGCCTGCTTCCGGCATGCTGAGGGTTTCTGTCTGTGAGAGCAGTGTGTTCTTTTCCTAAAGAGGGGACAAACCTATACATTGCTTTGCTATCTCGGCCTATCACTTGTTACGTTTAATAAGTGATAACTATCTGTCTCTATTCAATGTTTGGGGCCTCGTTGCCCCAGTTCTGTCATTGTCAGTTAGGAATTAGGTGGCAAAATTACAGTTCTCCTATTTTAGGTTATGATCAGGAGAAACAAAGTCTGTGCTTATGAGGCCTTGCACAATCTGTATAAAACCGTGAGTCACCCTCCCTCCCTGAGTCCTCCAGTCTCATTAGCTGAGTGGAGCATCTCCCCCAGGCCATCCGCTCCCACTCAGCTTCCTTGTTCTCCTGAATGCTGAGGACATTTCCAGGGGCTGTTCCTGCCTTCAGGCCACAAACTCTTCCATGTGGGAGGGAGATGCTGAGCGATTTGGGTGTGTGACTTACAGGAAGCCTAGACCCGGAAGGATAACGCGCCACCTTTAGAGTGTTCAATGTGCTAAAAGTGTGTGCATGTACATGTATGTATACACATATATGTATAATCTTATATACATTTTGTTTTAATTTTAATTCTAGGTAAATGTCCATGTCTGTGTGTAGGAATGAGTGTGTGAGTGCAGGTTCCTTCAGAGGTCTTTTGGCCTCAGTGAGTATAGGAGTGCTAATGTCTGTGATGCTCCAAATACAGTTTCTTGAAGAACCACCCAGAAGTGGGATCCCCAGATTATTCATTACATGCTACTTTTGTTTTTGAGCTATTTTAACACCTATCATCTATGTATCTGTATACCTATCCCTCTATCTAGCTTTCTTTCTATATATCTATCTTTCATTTATCATATATGCATATATGATATATACCACATATGATATCTATGTGTCACATATATGACACACATCACATATATGAAATGTGATGTATATCATATATGGATAGAAACATCTATCACTATGTGTGTGCACATGCGTGTCCTGTGTCATATGTATGGAAGTCAGAGGAGAACTTGCAGGAGTTAGTTTTATCTTCATACTATGTAGGTTTCAGGGATTGGACCAGGTCATTTGGCTTGGAAACAAGTACCTTTCCCTGAATCATCTCTTTAGTCCTCAGTATTTTATTTCTTTGGTTCAATTATAAGTGAGATGATTTTCCTAATTCCATTTGTTGTTATGTTATAGATATTTACCTGACTTTTACATGTTGATTTTACATCTTGCAACAGCCTAATTTCTATTAGTTCTAACAGTTTTTGTGTAGTTATTAGACCTTTCTTATACTTAAGATGTAACCTGAAAAAGAACAGAAATCTTTTTTTTTCTATTTTAGATGCCTTTTATCGTTTATTTTCAGGTTCATTTTTTCCTGCTAGGATGTTCCAAAACTATACTGAGTAGAAGTGATGAACAGAGAAGTCCCAGCTTAGTCTGATATTTTTTAACAATTTTTAAAAATTAAATTTATTTATTTATTCACTTTACATCCTAATCACAGCCCTTTCCCACCTCTCTTCCCAGTCCCACTCTCCCACCCTCTTCCCCCTTTCCTCCATCCCTTTTTCCTCAGAAAATGGGAGTCATCCTTCCCCCTCAGCCCCATTCCAACACTTCAGCACATCAGGGCGAACTGAGCTTAAAGGAGAAACTTGTATTTTTCATCACAGAGAACAATTTTACACATGGGCTTTTCATAGATGACATTCATTGTGCTGAGGGGATTTCTTTGTATTCCTAATCTGTTGTTCTTTTTTTTTTTTTTAAGGACTGTTGGGTTGTTTTTTAAAACTGTATCCATATACCCAGAACAACACACATAGCCATCGTTATTCCAATTTCTCTGTCTCCCTTCCACATTCCTTCCTTTTCCTTTCCTCCTCTTTCTCCTTCCTTCTCTCTCTCTGTTCTTTTTTGATTTCTCATCTGACGCTTCAAGAGCAAAAATACCTGTGGCGATCCTACTCACCAATGCTGCGGACACGGCCCAGTGGGTCAGAGCACTTGCCACACAAGCATGGAGACCCGCGTTCAGATTCCATCCCACAGAAAGAAAGCCAAGTATGGCCGAGGTGTTCCTGGAACTCCATTGCTAGGACAAAGGTAGCACTGGGGCTTGCTGCCTTCTGGCTGCCAGTCTAGCCCCAGTTCAGAAAAAGACCCCATCTTAAGGGAACACCCCACATCCTCCTCTGGCTTTTGTATGCATACGTGCTCACATACATATCTGCTTACATGGGCAAATACACAGCTACCTTGCTTCCACATGCTCGTATGCATGCACACACTGCCTCAGTTACACCCACTCTTCTAAACATGCTCTCTCTCACACACACACCATAATCATTGTCCTCTCAACTTTAGTTCTGTAAAATTTTAGTATTTTCTATTACATACTTGGTATTCCGCAGCACTAATATTAAAGACTAATATGTTGTCAGCAGTGCCAGTAACACAAATACCAAAATCAACCAACAATATTTGAGCATGGCTGAGTTGGCAGGCCCTGACTTAAGCGTTATGCGTGATTTTTAAAAACTTAATACTTGTGAAACCCTGTAAGATAAATAAGCATATTTATTAATTTCAATGAGTATTCTCAGCTAATACTACTCAAGAATAGTGTTAAATTATATTCTTGGTGAAAAAGTATACAAATAAACACAAGAATCCTTGGTTTTTTTTATAAATTGTTTCTTGTCATTGTATTGCTTCCTTGAATTTCACTTTGAGACTCCCATTATTTCTATTTACATTTGTTTTGTATATTTGTGTATCTTTTAATATTTAATCTTTGTATCACCTTGCATGGGTTTGGCCTATGATACTGAACAGACTTTTAAAATCACTTTTCAAAACATGTATCTCTTTGTGATTCAGTGTGAAGTAGCTCTTCTCATATGATTTAACACATTTATACTTATTGTGATAATGGTATCTTTTACATGAGTTCTTTGACTACGTACACATAAAAATTGTTTTAAAGTGTGCACACTTTGTTTTTTTTTTTCCCAGTTTTGACTGGCACCTGGCTTCCCAAGCTGAGTGTGCTCATATTTCCCATAGGGACTTGGAGCTTCCCTTAATTCCAAGAACTTTATATTCATATGCTAGTGGAGGGCAAATTCCATTCATGATTATGGATTTTTCATTTGGTTTATGTCTCACTTCAAATAACTTAGTTTTTGAACACAAACCATATTTATTACACTGTGTAGTCTCCTTCATTTCTTAGTCTAATTCTAATCATAATTTATGAAAAATTATATAATATGCATTAATTATGTGTTCAACATACTAATGAATTCTAAAAGTTTGGAAGAGGAAGAACAAAATGAAATTTCCTGTCCTGTCATTAAGTTTTAAAGTACAATTGTCAGTAGAACTACATACATGCCCATAAAAGAAAGCACATAGAAATGATGGGAGTTTTGGAGTAAAATTTAAGGAAGCAACATGTAAAAACAAATCCAGAATTTGTTGTGTTTATTTGTATTTGTTTTCATGAAGTATCAAAAACATGGCACTCAAAATGCAACAAAATAAATATCATATACAAATGTTCCATGATTCAGAGGTCATTGTCTGGAGTTGGATTGTTGAGATAAAAGTTTTCTGAAGGAGTACCCTCTTCCTAGGGATCAATACAATATAAGGACTGAGGAATGAAGATGAATATATGTATAGCAGGCTCATGGAATAGTAGAAAAGGTAGACCAGTTAGACTAGATTTCTATAGAATTAGAAATGTTTATTAGGGTCGAGCCTTTAAATATGTGTTCAGCATATAACACTCATATTGGTCTAGGTTATTTAGAGAGCTGAACCAATATTGTGTTATGTTTATGTGTATGTATATACATATATGTGTACATATATGTGGAGGGAAAGATTAGAAATAACTAGCACATTTTACTATGGAGTTCTAGAAGTATAGAAATCTTCAGTCAACATGCTGGAAACCTTAAAGAGTGATCTAACTCCAGTCTGTACCTGAAGAGTAAGATAGTCACCATCAAGAGAACATTCTCTATTATTGCTCTAATCAGACATAAAATAAATGGGGTAAGACCCACACATGGGATGGGAGACAATTGTATTCACTTTACATATGTTAGTGTTAAATGTATCCAGAAAAATTCCCACAGTTACACCTAGAATAATGTAATAATATCTGGTTACCCCATAGCCTAGTCAATGTGATACATAAAATCAACCATAACTGTACCCAAAGAACATAAAAAGGCAAAAATGTATCAGAGAAGGCTCCTGTATAGAAGCAAGGCCTGGATGGACTACCAAGAGACAAGTAGGACTCCATGAGTCTTAAGTTGGGTAGGAAAGGTGGGAAGAAGTGTTTTCTGGGCAGGGTGACCAAAGGCATGGTGGTAGATCAGCTAAACAATAGCCATGGTTTCACTGTGGCTGGTAAACGGAACATGAAAAGGAGATTGGCTAAGAGGATGAAGAGAGAAATGATAGTATAGGTCACCAGTGTTCTGACTACAACATGGATGTTCTGCATCTTGTCTGTAGGACTCGGTTCAGGAGAACTCTGGGATGCTCTGTACATTATCTCTGACTATGGACCCAAGGAGTTTAGGTATCACATTAAGCCTTTGCGTCTAATCTATAACCTTGTAGTAGCCTTTTTAACAGGAAATTGATGAGAAATAGAATGGTTGGAGTCAGGGAAAGCTATTGAGATGATCTTGGTTTAAGTTTGGTGAAAGGTACCCAGGAGATAAACAGAAAGCAGCAGTGGTAATATATTTGAGAGCAAGTGAGGAATTAAAGTTACTAACTGGAGGCTAATGGATGATAAGGAAAGTTGGGGTTTTGGGGAACAAAGATGATTTTTTTCTATTCTAGCTTCTAGAAATGTCTAATGGTTCAGTAGTACAGAAAACATGATGGGAAGAGAAATATTCAGTCCAGAAGAGTGTGGGGAAGGGAATGGAAGCTTCCTATATTCAGTATACATGGCTGTAAAGGTTTCCTCTTCTTTGAGACATTTCTGACCAAGAGTTTAGAATAACAGAACTTTAAATGTTAATATTTCTCAAGATTAGAACTTCAAAAAGCTAAGTTACCAAAGCATGTATAAAGCTACAGACTTACTGTTGAAATGAATATATTCAGTCCATAAATAGCATGACAATTAACAATGATAAGGCTTATTTCAATAATAAGGCCTTCCAGAGGGAAGCTCTGGGTGCCTTTCACCAGAACAAATCCTTTCCCTCTCAGATGGTATGTGGACCAATGTAATTTCCCCCTCCCATCAAGAAGGAAAAAGACAGACGAAACTTGCTCTGGTTTGCAGTATCCCAGTGATGACATTGTTTTTCAAAGTCATCTAAAAAAAGATGCTGTGAGCAGACATGTATTTGCACTGCCAGAAATGTGTGCCTGGCCCTAACGCAGGCCCGGCATACTTAGGCATTTAGATAATGGCTTCCCCGTGAGCTTTCCTAACATTTATTTACCGC
Source organism: Psammomys obesus (assembly GCF_907164565.1). Lineage (NCBI taxonomy): Eukaryota > Metazoa > Chordata > Mammalia > Rodentia > Muridae > Psammomys > Psammomys obesus. Next base: position 65,393,174 of record NW_026585504.1, on the reverse strand, counting down.
TATAAACGATGGCACCGAATGCTGTCGCAAGCCAGGAAGCCAGTTTCTCAGCCTTCAGCATTCTTACTGCAGCACCTCAGCTTGATAAAGGCGCTCTGGCAGTCAAGTGGTTCCTGTTGCTGTTAGGGCAGTGTAATGCCAGGAGGGTGGGTCTTCACTGTTTATAGTCCTGGCTGCTTGTGAAACCCACTGGCCCAGCTCCACAGAGACCAGGCCCTAGGTATAAATATTTCAACTCCCCATCCCCAATATTTTTTCAGGGTGGATCAATCCCTGTTTTCCCTTCCCTTCCCATCTGGCTGACTGATTCACACTCTCCCGTGGATTGCTACAGCCAAAGCACAGGCAGAGACTGCCAAGCACTGTAGGCAAGGCTCTTTCTACATTCATCTGGGTGCAGGGCCCAGACAAGACTGGGACAGGTGGGCTGTGCATGCTGCATGGGTGGATGTCTTTCTATGGTACTCTCCCTTGAGACCAGTGAGGCTGGCACTCGATGGTGAGCCTGGCCCTGGACTCAAGGTGGCTCTGCTCAGCAGAGCTCTGCCTTCTCTGGTCCTCACTGTTGAGGTGGTAATGGTGGTGGTGGGGTTCACTCAGGTGGAGCTGGTTTAACTGGCTGAACCACAGCCTTCTAGAGCATTCTTTCCCAGCAGCGGCCAGAGGGTAGCTCTGCCCTGGAGGAAGCTAAGCCCAAGTGTTTGCTTTCCTTCTTGGCCTCATAGGTAGTGCCAGACATAGCCAGTGAAGAGCAGGGCTTGGTCCCAGACAGGGCAGCCACTTCCTGACTCTGGCCTGCCTCTGAAATCCTACAGGCACAGCCCTCCTAGGTCTGTCATGCATGGTTAGGATTACAGATGAACATTCAAGACCCTTAAATGGAAAACAGAATCAGGTAAAGAATCAAGGAAGAAACCAGTAAAGAAGATGATGGAGAAAGGTAAAATCATGATTATTTTTCTGTCTTTTATTTTAAGCTTTTACATGCCGACTACATACTTATTTTACATACTTACTGCCTTATTTCAGAGCTTTGTATGAGTACCTGATGGCCCTCAATAAATCTGAAGGCACCATTATGATAGCTCAGTGGGTAAAGGTGCTTTTCACCAAGCCCAACAACCGAAATGTAATCCCCGGGCCCCACATTTTTGAAAGAGAAAATTGGCTTCCTTAAGTTGACATCTGACCTCCACACACAGTGTGGCTTGTACACAAAGACACATACAACAAATGAAGAAAAATGAATACAATAGAGCTACTTATGAAATCAAACAGGAGTGGGTTTTTATAAGGAAGATGAGTGTGGGATAATTGCTACAGTTGCATAAATGGCATGACTGCTCATTGCTAATTTTAAAGAGGGTTTCCTTTATTCTGCGCTATTGCCACAGGAGTCCTGTTTCTATCTTGAATATCCTGGAAGACTAATGGTCATAGTACTGGATTCTGAAATCCCATGGAGAGTCTTCCCTCCCATAAAAACACCCAAAGCCTCCAGCTTTTGAAGCATTTTGAAGTTTTCTCAAACCCCCCCCCTTTTTTTCTATAAAGTTATCACAAGGCATAAAAGAGAGATAGTTTATCTGTTCTAGCAGATTATTGTGTGTCAGTTTCCAGGTATTTGCTGTTCAAATCATTACATGCGAGCGTGTGGGGGCACATACACACGCAGTTATTGAGGTCAAGGGACGATGTGTGGGAGTTGGGTCTCCTTCCACCAGGTGGGCTCAGAGATCACACGCAGTTTGTCGCTTTTGGCATGGGTAACCCTTGGCCACTGAGCCCTCTCAATGGCCCGCTTTGCAGGTCTTTCAGCCGACTTCTCACCTTTTGTCTGTTTCCCTGTCTGTCTACAGTTTGTTCATTAAGTCCACACTTAATGCACAGGCTTAGAGCACGGGGTGAGGAGATGTTAGTCCAGCACTGTCCTCCTTGCTTACCACCACAACTGTCTACAGAGTTCACGAAGGGTCTGCACTCAGAAACGAGGGTTCCCTAAGAGCAGCTCTCCTCGGAAAACCATCCAAGGAAGATTCACTAGCTTGTGACACCAAGTGTGGCAATGGGTGTGATGTGCAGACAGGACAATCAATTCTAAGACGGTTGATGAAAAAGTGGTCCTGTGGTGAGCAGCTGCTCTCTGCTGCAGAAGTTTACCAGAACGGAGGATATTCCCGGCAATTCTTTCAGTACAACGAACACATTGTGGCAGACACATCTGGGTGACACACGTCCTGGGGCTCAGTGACGCTGCCCGGGAGAGAGCCTGCATGCATGTGTGGGTTGAGTTAAGCAGCCCTCTGTTACAAAGGAGTGTAAAAGGGCCCCAAATATTGTGCTGAAAAGCAAGCTAATTGATGGACAGCATAATCACCACCTTAGTCAGAGCCCGGGGACTCTTCAAGCAGCAAGCTGTAAATTTAAATGGGAACCCGAAGGCTAGCACACCGCCCCCAGCTCCGTGTTCCATTACTTCATGTGTGAAATATTCAGTGAGTATGAGGGAGGCTGCAGAGGCACCGGGCTGTGATGGAGTGAGACCGAGTGGCTGGTAAGACTCTCCATCTAACATGTTCTGATGAGAACTCTTGTTCTAAGGATTAAGCTTCTTTCTTTGCTAGGGATGAGGTAGCTCACAGCAGGCTCTTATCTTACACCCAGCCCTGGACAATGTAGCCTTTCAGTGATTATGCGATTTGAGGGAATGATGGATATAGTCAGGAGCCTGAGTCATCTAGATGTATTTCTTTCAGATGCGCGTTCTTCAGCATCTGCCAAAGCACATGCATTTTCTAATTGAGCCGGTCTGGGTTCCAGTCCCACCCACCTCTGCCCCTTGCTGGAGCTCTCAGGGCTGGGGGAGTAGAAGTAACCGTGTTTATGACAGGCAGACTACTAGGGAGTTATTAGCTGCTTCACAGGATCTAGCTTTATCCTTTCTTATCTGTTGTGATTTCTTCGGCTCAAGTCTGCCTGAACCTGGATACTGGGCAGCTTCCCAAAAGCAAACATTTCCTGATGCCATTTCTGGCTCATTTGAATCATTTAACTTTTGCGGTCTGTTGTAGATGAGAAAATGTCTTTGTCCCAGGCAGGAGATAAGAGAGACCTAGAACTTATGGACTAGCCCAGACTGGCTTCAAATGCATGGGGGATCCTCTATCTCTGCCTCCTTATGCTGGAATCACAGGCTCAGACCACTGTACCCCATTTAAAATAGTCTTATCAGACCAAATAAAAGGCTCACGGTAAAGGTCATTGCCACCAAGCTTGATGACCTGAATCTGATAACAAGATCCATGTAGTAGATGCAGAGAATGGACTCCCGCAGGTCATCTTGTGACTTCCAAATGCACGTCATGGGATGTCTATACAGGCACCCCTGTGCGCACACAGATATACACATACACACTATGAAATAAGCAAACGAGCAAATGTAAAACAAACTAGTTTAAGTAGAAAATAAAAATAATTTTCTAATCTTCAAGTCTATCGTTAACATAATTAAACATTTTATAGGCAGTTGTGAGTTGGCTGGTGTGGGTGCTGGGACCTGAACTAGAATCCTGCGCAAGAGTAGAGTGTGCTCTTAGCTGCTGAGCTGTCCCTGCACCCCAAAAGCTTAGTTTCAGCACCACTGTTCATCCTCTTAAGCCTGTCCTAGAGAGAGCATGTGTTTGTTTATGTTTCTGACAGTGATCTACTTTCAGGCCTTTATAAAAACATCAGATGCCAGCATTATAGATTGTGAGTTTTAAAACACGTTCTACATTCACTTGCCCATTTTTTAATAGCTCATGGTGGTTAAATATTTCCATGCTTCTTAGTTTTTCTGTTCTCTGCTTTATAAATTCTCTTTTTATATCCATTTTCTTGAGGTCCTTTTGATTTTTTTTCTTACATAGAAATAACAGAAGCCATTAATCTGTCATAATTTGTAAAAATATTGTTATCTTTTGTTTTCAAAGATATATGAATTTCAACATTTTAATGTCAACATTTCTTTCTTTGTGATTGATTTCATCATGGAATTTATTATTACTGAGAGAAAAATATTATTAATCTAGGTAATCTTCATTTTTTATGTGAAATTCATTTTTAAAAATTCACTATTAAATGTGTTCCCAGCTTCTTCTGGCCTGTGATATAAGTAGATGTTCTCCCAATAACTTCCTTATTTGAATTCATACAAAATATACATCCTTTTTAGAAACTTACTCTGAAAAATTAAAAACATGAGAGAGTAGAGAAAATTACTGAATCCATCTGTTTCTTTTACCCACATTAAAACTTTATCTAATTTAAAATCTTTCAAAATAGATTTTTTTAATGCTGCCTTTGAAAATTTCATACACATATATGATATATCCGGATTCTATCCAGCCTAAGTCCTCTCTCCTACCTGCCTCTTCCCAGGTTCCCCCTCCCACCGTCACTTTGTTGTTTTTTTTTAATAACTCACTGAGTATAATTAACACTGCTTGCATGTACATGGCTGCTAAGGTATCTCTGGAAGATGGCAACCTATCAGTGGCTACACCACATAGAAAATGTCTCCTCTCCCCATAACCCCACCATCTCAAAGTCAATAACTGCCCCTCGCTGGGGGTGGAGGGGCCAGTAGATCCCTCCCCCAAGCATGCTGGGATGTTGATTGGCTTGATTTTGTACAGGTATCCTGCAAGTAACCACAGCTGCTGTGAGTTTGTGAGTTCAATGGCCACGCCATTTCATAGCACTCCTTCCCATTCTCTGGCTATTCAGTCCTTCTTTCTCAGTCTTCCTCAATGATCCCTGAGCCTTGGAAGAGTACCTGTAGATGACACTTAGGGCTGGGCGCTCGGTTGCTGCTCTTGTTCTCTGTACTTTAACCAGTTGTAAATTTCTGGATTAACCACTGACTGATACAAGAAGCCTCTATGCCAGGGCTGAGAACAGCATTACCTATGGGTCTCATGCCCAGTCTTATTCTGTCTGTGTGCATCGGCATCCATAAAGAACCTTCTTACTGTCCTATTAAATGGTAGAGGGTGATTGGGTTCCCTTTTCATATGGCATGAATCCCATCCCCTCGGCAACGCCTCGTGGTCTAAGCACCTCTAGAAGACTCATCTTTTACAAAGCAATTGGATAAGATCAGGAAGCCTCAACCCCAGACAAAGCACTGCAGAAAAACAAGGAATGCTGAGAGCTGGAGAAATAGTCTTCCCCAGGGAACAGCATACAAATTTGCCATCTAATGCCAAATGATTAGCGCTGAAAACCCTGAAAATGTACATACAAGTAAGGTTATATGGACCAAAAAGGTTGTGTTTATATATTTAGGAATATATATTTATGCATAGATGTAAATTTATTAACAAATTGCAAAACCTAGGGATATAATCTAATTTATCCTTTAAATCTTACTTAATTTGAGGAATAACTCCATAAAAATTCCATAACTCACTGGTTAATCTATAAATGCTCCTTTGCTACCATTTATTGCTTGCAACACAGTAAGTAGTAGTTCATTACCATTCTCCAATTGTGATCAAAGACTTCATTTTTAGAATTAGTATGGAATTGTGTATTTAAAATCTGATGCATTTCTATTTTTAACAGTTGTTGTTCTGAATTGCCACTCAGATTTTTGTCATCTCTGGCCAGTAGGACCCTCTTCTAGTTGGCCAACAATTCTTTTGGCACGGCCTTTGAATTTTTTAAAGACATTTTATTTTTGAGTGTGCCCTGTGTATGTGAATGTGAATGCAGGTACTGGTAGAAGCCAGTAGGGGGTGCCAGATCACCTGTACCTAGCGTTTGGGGCAGTTGTGAGACAGCTGCTAGGTGTGCCAGGAACCATACTCAGCAGAGCACATTCTTAAACACTGAGCCATCTCTTCGCTCCAACTATGAATTCTTTGGTGGCTTTTTTGGTTTTAGGTGTGACAAGCTGTTCTGAGGTGCGTGTAGCAGGCTTCACACTGTGATTTTTTGTTTCTTCAGGGAATCCTAGTTCCTTTTTATACAAGCCAGTGTGTGGGAAGCCCAGCTGGAGCTCTCGAGGGCTCATTACTTGTAGCTTGCTCATTGCTTCTTGCTCTTCTTCAGATTCTTTGCAGATGATGTCATCTCATCTTTAAGATGTGTGTGTAATGAGAAAGGTATGTGCGCTGATAGGATGTTTATGTATGGAATATGCATGTTCTTTCAAAGATAAAGTGTGCCTTTTACACATTTGGGTCTACAGATATATTTGGGTGTGTGTGTGTGTGTGTGTGTGTGTGTGTGTGTGTGTGTGTGTTTGTGTGTAGGCCAAAGGATATCTCAGCTGGCATTCCTTGTTCTTTATGAGTTCCGGGGACTGAGCTCCAGTTCTTAGGCCTGGTGTCCATTGTCTTTACCTCTTTAGCCATCGCATTAGCCCTGAGGACTACAGAATTTTAACAGGTTTTGAGCTTACAGCTGTCTTTCTTTTCCAATACTAAAATAAACTCAGCCTGCAACAATACCAAAATAATTTGTTTTCTTTCACAATGATCCTTAAAGAGTAATCCCAAGCCTTGCCTACTCAACAGTAAAAAGACCTTCGAGGGCTGCTGAAGTGTGCGCATGCGTGCTCCTTTGGAGAACCTCCTGCTGCCACGAGGTGAAGGTTACCGAGCCCTCGGTACGTTGTGCTCCCAGCACAAACATGGTCTTCTCTGTTTCATTTGCTTTTAGTAGTTTAGGGATGGCTGAGTTTCAGTCATTCTGCAAAGGCTTTTCTTCCTAATCTGAAACTCTCCTCTTGCAGATGTATTTCATAGTTGGAACATTAAATCCAAATAATATGACATATGGAAAATGGAATTCAAACGCATCACATGTGTGGGACTGTGCCAGAGCCTATGAAAGGGCTCCGAGTCCGGGAAGCGGTTCTAGCCAAGTAGTGCTAAAGGGACACGAAAGTAAGGGTGTGCTATTACACACCGTGGGGCGTCCTGTGGCGACTGTGTTAGTCATTGCCAGCCTGTTCACTCTTGTTCTGCGCTTCCTAACCCTCCTACCGTGCTGCCGAAATTCTAGCGTTTGAGGAGGATGCCTCTGCACGAACTGCACCCAGAAAAGGGCCAAGAGGGCACGCAGGAGCTCCGCAGCCAGCGACATGCAGGAGCCTGGAGCTCTGTGGTGCAGCTCCACTGCTACGGGTGTCTGTAGGAAGGGCCCTGAGCCCCATGGGTGCAAACTCCTAAGAATGAAATCCTGGGAATAGACTGAGCTCTGTAGCAATGGATCACACGGGAGCCCACCCCAGAAAAGACGCTCCTGTGGCTGCTCTCTCCAAAGACTCCCTCAGGAACTCAGAGTTACAAGGGAAATAAAAGAGCACTTTCTTCCCATTTATACTAGCAGCCCCCAAATGCAACCCAGTCTTGACTTCCAGCTCAAGTATAAACACATGCTGCCCAAGATTGGGTGAGGGCCTCATTCCCACTTTTGGAAAGGGTTGCTGGACCACCCTAGAACAAGGGAAAAAAAACCACATAAAGAGGCTTCTCATGGATCCAGTGCCCATGCAGGCTAGAGGGAGCAATGGTAGGCAATTCTCATAGGGTCATACACACACAAACAGATTCTTCTAGAGAAGAGCGAAAACCCATGGTTCCAGCCACACACAGCCAAAGGACTGTGTGGAACCACACCAGAACAGAACAGAACAGAACAGAACAGATAGAACAGGATCTGAGAGGATAGGATAGGCCTAATATAATAAACAGAATAAAGCAGCATGGACTAGAGTAAACACACTGGAAGACATAATAATATAATATAATATAATATAATATAATATAATATAATATAATATAATATAATATAATATAATATAATATAATATAATATAATATAATATAATATAATATAATATAATATAATAATATTAGACAATATAATATAATATAATATAAATAATATATTATTTATATAATATATTATATTTATATATATAATAATATAATATAATATATTATATTTATATAATATATTATTTATATTATATTCTATATTATATATTCTAGATGAATAGAACAAAATATATTGTAAAAATAGTATAGTAAGTATAGAATAGGATATGATAAAATAGAATAGACAGAAGTGAATAATGTAATAGGATATAGAATAGAAGGTTAGAATAGAATAGAAGGTTAGAATAGTATACAGTAGAATGAGGTAGAACAGAATAAGTAGATCAGAATAGAAGACTAGGACAGAATAGAACAGTATGGAATAGAATAACAGAATAGATTAAAGTAAAAGAATAGAATATATACAACGAAATAGAATAGAGGAGAGGAGACTAAAATGGAGAATAGATCTTTAAACCCAATGGTTTATGCAATGGTTCTATCTTCAAGTGACTATGAAATTGTAACTACCTGTTTTGTTTGTAATGACTGAGTGAGGATTACTCTTTGGTAAGAGGTAGAGCTAGATAAATACTGTTTTTTAGCCCTGGTGTGGCACCAATGCAGGATAACAGTCTTTAGACACTTCCTGCTACAACAGAGTTCCATATGCATTGAACATCTGAAGGATGGAATGTGCTACTCTCTTGTTAAGTTTTTGTCTAGGAAGATTATTCTATCCAATACTGTAGAGGGACTCCTAGAGAGCCATGTGCCTTAGTCAAATGCTTTGACCAGTCTATGACTACTCGGAAAGCAAGGATCAAATATCATCAGAGTGGGGACTGGGCTGGATCTGGCTTTAGCTTGTCAGCTCATTCTCTGGGATACTTTATCTAGTTTTCATCCATGGCTTATTCTTATTCATTATTTGCTGTGGTGTATCTGTGTGTGTGTGTGTGTGTGTGTGTGTGTGTGTGTGTGTGTGTAGGTAGGTAGGTAAATGTTTCTTGTGAGTGCCTGCATGTGCAGGCCAGAGATCAACTTCTGATGTCTTCCTCAGTTGCTCCCCACCTTTGTGTTTTGAGACAGGGTCTCTCACTTTTATCTGCATCTTGCAGATTCAAGTCGCCAGTGAATCTGCCTGTCTCTGCCTCCTCACTGCTGGGATTGTACTTGCACGCCACCATTCTTGGCTTTTCACACGCGCTCTGGGGATCAAACTTAGGTGCTCATGCTTGGGCAGCAAGCCCTTTACAGACCTGAGTCATCTTCCCAGCCCGAACTCTTTCTTTCTTATGTAGATAAGTTTCCATCTTGAAAATCCGTCTACATCATTCATCCTGAGAAGTTTCTTCTCTCTATCCAGTATTCAGTAATGCTGTGTTCTCAGCAATTGCTACAGCAAACTTGTTTACAGACAATGTTACAAAGCCTCGACTTCCATTGGGTATTTCCAAAAGGTCAGGTGGACCAAGCAGAAGCGGTTCCTCACAGTAATGTATCCACTTTCCCTTTCTGCTCACCTTACTGTATTGGGGTGAGTACATTAAAAAAAAAATTGGCATCTACTATTTTTGAAGTGTTGTTTCTAAAATCAATGTATTAACAAAGAGGCAATAAGGAAAACTGGGCACCCTCAGGGAATGCTTGACTTGATAGAGAGAGAGAGAGAGAGAGAGAGAGAGAGAGAGAGTGTAAGGACTAACTGATGGGGTGGCAGAGAGCTGAAAGTGCTTGTTGCCAATCCTGACACTTGAATCCAAACCCCAGGACTCACGTGGTAGAAGGAGAGACTTAAAAAGTGTAAATTACCTCTGAGGCCTACGTGTGTACCATGACACATGCACACTCTGCCGCCCAACACACAGTGTAAATAAAGTTAAAGAAAAGTAAGAGCTTAAAACAAGGAAGTCTAAGCAGCTGCTCACAACTGTGGAGTTTCACGCTGCTCTTTCTCCTTCAGTTTAGAAAGTACTTGACTATGCATGTTGTTTGAAAGACCAAAAGACTGATTGGATGAGTTATCAGGCTGTTACATGTTCTAATCAACAATGCTTTCAATATTTGAAACTGAAATTCATGTAGGGATAGAGAAAATGTGTGTGCATTTATGTTTTTTCATGGATGTGGTTGCGTGTATGTGCAAGGGTATACATGCATGTCATAGGACAACCTTGTATGTCATCCTAAGGAAGTTTTCTTTGGTACAGGGTCTCTCCTTGGTCCAGCGTTCTTTTATTAGTGTAGGCTGGCCAATTAGTGAACCCAGCTAAGATTAGAAATACATGCAACAAAACCTTGGCATTTTAAAATAGGTTTTGGAGCTTGAACTTAAGTCCTCAGGCTTGCATGGCAGTTGTTTTACTGACTGAGCTGTTTTCTAATCCTGCCTTTCCCTACCCCCATGATTTTACATTTAACCCAGATGCTGGAAGAACTTTGTTTCCTCCCTCCCCCTCGGGAATTAATGAGTTGTGTTCTGTGTTCTGAATACAAACACACACATCATACCTTCTTTCTCTCTTACACAATAAGATTTCATTTCCCCGACTAAGCTGGGAATGTGTTTTCTAAAGGCCTTTCTATTGGCATTTATTGTGGTTTCAGTTTTCCATCGTATCTTCCCTGTGAATTTCAAGGTTAACATTGAGCTGTGGAAGTTCAACAGTACAGGAAGAGGATGGTATCCTTGGGATGAGAGAGGACCAAGTCATAGACTATTCCTAGAGAGAACTGTTCATTTGTTAGCAAATTAACAGCAGAAGAACTAAAATACGTCTTATAATGTTTGAGATTTTGGGATGAATTCTACATGTTTTGGCTGGATACTTCCATAAAAGATATTAACATTTTTAAACTAACAAATGCTATCACTTTGCCTAGTCTATAAAATAAAAGATTAGTAAATTGTAAACAAAGGTTATTTGGTGGAGGTCTAATGGGAGAGGGAACCTTTTGCTTTCTCTTTTGGAAAGAGCAGGGAATTGCTATCATCTGGCAGATCCTGCAGGAAGGGGTTTTGATTGTCACATCTCCCTCCACTACCTTTTCAAGTTTGGTAGAGTAACTTTTAAAACATTTTAAAGTTTTGTTTTATTTTATATGTTTGGGTGTTTTGCTTGCATGTATGTCTGTGCACAACATGCAGGCTTTGTGCTCAAGAAGGTCAGCAGGGAATGTCTGATACCCTAGAACTGAAATTACAGATGATTGTGAGCTGCTGTGCAGGTGCTGGGAACTGAACCCAGGTCCTCTGGAAGAGCAGCCAGTGCTCTTAGCCACAGAGGCATTTCTCCAGCCCCATAATTGGTAGAATATCTTAAAGTAAGTTTCAGATTTGGTGTCATTTTATGAATATAGGGTAAAAATATTGCCATAACATTAAGGATTAAACAGTAAATCAGAGAGCTGGAGAAATGATTCAGCAGTTAAGAGTGCTCAGTGCTTTTTCAGAGGGCCCAGGTTCAATTAATTCTCAGCACGTACATCAGCAATCAACCACCTGTACTGCCAGCTCCAGAGGACTCAACACCCTCTGTTGGCATCTGTGATACCAGCATACTCATAAACACAAGTAAATCTCTTTTTTAAAAAATAGAAGGCCATCACATACACTCAAACACAAGCCACGTAATCATAAACAAACAACACCCCCCACACACGTAAATACAGACCTACACAGCGTTTGGGCTTATGGGGTGGAGTACCTTGGCAGATTCGTCCGGGCCAAGGAGTACTGCAAAGACCACGCAAGAGATTTATTGGAGGGGGGTGGTGACGTTGGCGTGGGAACAAGAAAGAAAGAGACAAAGACAAAGAGACAGAGAGTGAGAGACAGAGAACCCAAAAGACAGAATGAGAGAGAGAGTCAGAGATAGAGAACCCTTTAAAGGATAGTGTCACATTTGGCGGCTGATGATGTCATAAAACTGCTGATGCTCAGGTGGGCTGGGGGAGCAACAAATACACACAAACATAAACACACCATTCATATACATATAAACATACACACAAACATACAAATACAACCTCATACACTCATAAGCAGACACACAAGCACAGAAGTATGCACACTGAGTACAACACACACCAACACACATACACAAGCGCACATACACAGGAAACTTTTCAGAGGGCGTGACTCTTTTCTTTGACTGACAGCCAAGGAGAAAAGTAAGGACACAGAACCCCTAAGAACGGGGTCCCACAAACCTGCCTAATTCTAGGTTAGATGAAAGGAGAAATCAAATGTGAGGGTGGTTTCTTCCTCGGGGGTGGAAGCTGGGTCAGCGCTGAGCCCCTTGGCTGCTGACCCCTTGCTGGAGGAGGGAGAGGTGAAATGCCCTCTGCAGCCAGAGGTGTTGCAGGGTCTCTGAGATGAAGGACCCCGCTCCAGCAAGTGATCGAAAGGAGGTTGTCATCCCTCCACAGAGCAAGGGACCCTGCCTCTTGGTCAGGAGCTAAATGCCCTTTTTAGGCATTCAGATTAGGCTAGTATTTCACATTTAAATCCAAGGTCATTTCTCTGGGCAGAAGGTCACTTTATCCTTTCTGAGCACAGAAAAGAAAGCTTACAAAAGGCTTGAAAACACAGACTGCAGGTTCCTTTCCCATGGCAGCACCTCGGTAGCTGCATGGGCCCGTCTGTCTGGCCAGTCAAGATGCTGCTTTTTTTTTTTTTTTTTGTGAATATCTTTGTCAATGGAAAAAAAAAAAAAAGCACTAAAGGCATAAAGCACCCCCACCCAATACAATACTTTTCTTACTTGATAAATAATACAAGCTTATAAGCGATATAGATAAATAAAATGGAAGATAAAAATAGCCCACAGTTACACTGTTCAAAAACAAATGCCAAAAACATTGTTACATTTAAAAATTTATCTTTTTAACCTGTGTGTTCAGTTTTAACCAGTAGAATAATGTTGGACAGGCTGTTGGGGGCTTTCATTTTTCACAACAGTAGGACGACTATTTTGTCTTCCTCTGGATATTGGGGCTCAGAACTTTCAACTCTTTATGTTTCCCACCTTTATCAAAGAGATGAGGGAGTCCACTTCTTGTTGGTGTGTGTGTGTGTGTGTGTGTGTGTGTGTGTGTGTGTGTATTCCTGCCTGTGATTCTATGTCTATGTGTCAGGTATATGTACACATGTATGTGTTCAGGAGAACATACCTATGTATAGGTATTTAGGTAATGTGGACACTGGATATATCCTGCTTTATCCTTTTTTGTTAAACTCTCACGAGGCAGGTTCTCTTACTGAAACCAAAGCCAGATTGGCAGCACCTCACTCCAGCAATCCTCAGCTCTCTATTTCTCACAGAACTAGGGTTATAGGAAACTCAGACACACCTGGCATCATTTTTTTTTTTAAACCTGAACACTGGGATCTGAACTCAGGTCTTGGTGGATATCAAGCACTCACTCTCTTACTCCCTAGGCATGTTCCCAGCACCAACCCTTTCTGAGGCCCCTGATTGTTCTAATGGTCAAAGACAGGCCAGGACAGCTGTGGGAACTCTGAGAACAAAGGTTGGAGGCTTGGTGAGGGCTGAGAGCTCACCAGCCCTCCGTCTTCCTCTTAGTGCCTCCTTAAGAAACTGCCTGTGTGCAGCTTCCCTGGCTCCTGAGTGCCCCGCTTAGCGTGCTGACGCTCATCAACTCCACGCCTTACCGGACACTTAGGACTGGTTATTACAGAGAAATCTGCCTTTGCAGCCATGTGGTTGTGGCTTCCATCAGAAATTCTCCTCTGTCACCCTGGGGTGGGAACTGACGGCGATTTGAGCCACTCTGGATAGAAAATCGGCACTCATACTGACAGTAATAGAGACTTGGGGAGAGCAGGAAGAGATGCCTGTCCCTTGCTCAGCTTCTCATGGGAAGGAGGGCGGTCTTTAAAAGCTGAAAAGTCCCACATCTCTCCAGAACAAAGTTGATCTGGGAACTTAAATAGAAATTCCTCCACGTGGCCCTGCGTGGGAGTTACCTTCCTCCCCCATGATTGCCTCATTTAGCACTGCTGATTGCCTGACAGTCTTCACCCACCCGCTCCATATGTGTAGGCTTTGTCCCATCAGAGTGAAATCCCTAAACGTTTTGATGGCTATTTGTCACATCTTCCAACCTCATTAATGTGTGTGTGTGTGTGTGTGTGTGTGTGTGTGTGTGTGCGTGCGTGATCACGTATGTGAGTGTTTATGGGTGAGTGTGCACTGGATTTTATACTGGTTCTGAGGACCCAAACCCATGGCCTCATGTTTGGGCAGCAAGCGCTTCACTGACTGAATTGCCTTTCCATTTTTTGGAATTTGCATTGCCTTTCTCTTTCTTTGGCAAAGTTTGTGGGCTAAGTCTCAGGGACGGCAGGCCAGATTGACAGAGATAGGAGGTCATTTAGTGGAGGTCGTCTTATAAATAAAGTTGGAAGCCTCTTATCTTTGGGGTCAGCTGAGGAAGATAGATCATCATGTTAATGCTGACCCTCTTGTGTGGTCTCTAGATAATAATGAGGAGGATAGGAGACAGGGAAAGAACAGAGTAGACCATGGTTTTCTTCACTGGTAGAAATTAAAACCCTGGGCTTCCATATGAGCCAATAGTAATTATTCACTCCTAGAAGGAAAGAGGGTAAGAAGCAGCCGTCCTCCACTCAGAGGTCACATGGACCCACCTGAAAGCAAAACCCTAAGAACTTCATGATGGGTACAGTACTGTCAGTTCACTCAACAAATAGCATTTTCAGTAGCAGCTCAACTTGACAAGTTGAGAGGCCCTGATCCAAACGCCGGAAATCCCAAATTTCCCAGCACTGGAAAAGTTCTGAGCATGGACATGATCTTACACATGTAAAAACTCTACACCCGACCGCAAATAACAGGTATCAGTCAAAATGTTTGTGGCCTTCTGGGTAGGAGTATGCAACGCATATGTGATAGAAATAAATGTTATGCTTAGACTTGACTTTCTCCACAGTTTATCTCCTTTCATTTAAGCAAATGTTCTTTAAAAATCCAAAGTCTGGAGGAGACCCGAGCCTGCCCCTTTCCAGTTGCTGTGGCATTTGTGTGAGCTAGCCCCACCCCTCGCTGGGGCAGAACTGGAAGGCTGGCCCTGGTGGTCTGAGTGCGGGGAGCTGGCAGCTTGACCGACTCAGCTCCCACCCGGACTCAGAGCCAGCGCGTTGAATTGGTTCACCCAACATCCACCTCCTCCGAACTGCTCCCGCGCTTGAAGGGCTTGGTCCTGCAGACCCAGGACTTACGGCATCCCCATGACACAGAGCAGCAGCAGAGTAGCCGAGAGGAGTGTGGTGAGGGGCCACTTGCTGCTGTTTAGAGCAGAAGCCAGAGGCTTCAAACCAGACTAATGAGTCATTGCAACGAACGCTTTCAAGTAGAGCTGTGTGGAACGGGGCGGAATACTGCAGCTTCTACAGCAAGGTGTTTGGTTTCTGTTGTTGTTTTCTCGCTTTTCTTTCTTTCATTGTTTCCTTGAGGGGGAGGCTGTAAGGGGAGAGGGAGAATATGAGGGGTTGGGAAGATGGTGGTGGTTGGGATGCTTGGTGTGGAGGTCACGAAGAATCAGTAAAGAGTTGAATGAAAAAAAAATCCAAAATCGTGGGATGGAAGAAAAGTCCAGTTGGTAAGGTGGAAGGACTTGAGTTCAGACCCCTGGAATTATGGAGAAGCCTGTGGAGCGGTGGGTACTTGATATCCTAGTGTGCTGGGGAAGGCAGGTGGTGGGCCTTGGGGGCGGTGGGCCTTGGGAGCGGTGGGCCTTGGGGGCAGTGGGCCTTGGGGCGACCGGCCAGCTGAGCCTATTTGTCCAAGTTCCAAACCAATGAAAGACTCCGTCAGACTAAAGGGAGAGCGTCCCTGAGGAGCAACGTTTAGCTTTTCCTCTAACCTCCGTGAGTATGCACACAGAAGTACACAGTAACCCCCTCACATGTGCACACACTCACACACGAGCACTCACACCCATACTCACACCTACACACACATTGCTTCTGGTTCTAACATTTCAGATAAGGGGCACTTATTGAGCTGTTTCTTTTCTCAAAGCGTTCCCAGTCTAGTGGCTAACACATGTAGACAGGTGAAAAACCGAACAAACAAAAAGTAGAAGCAGGCTAGATTTGGTACTGTTAGAAGTATATTTTAGGGAAAAGAGAATTACCCAGTTCTGATTGCCAGCACTTAACAGTTTATAACTAAGAGAATGAGTGAGTACCACTGTACAAAGTCACTTTAGGCAAATGTTACCTTTAACCTGATGGAGTGCAGGAAGAACAGGATTTGGTTAGAAACTGACTCCTTTGTGCAAAGACTCACATAGTCATGTGTAAGAAATATTTCTAAAGTGTCAATAGATGCAGTGGGGTTTCCTGAGAACACAAAGACCCGCGGGAACACATATATCACCAAGGAGCCTGAAATGAGGGCAACCTGGTCTTTATTCTCTAGATAACAGGCAAACATGAGTCTGAAGGGCATGACAGCATGATCCGGCTGGTGTGCGAGGAAGATAATGCTGAAAGCCATTCGGGAAAAATTGAAAAGATGAGATCAGAAGCATACAGTTACTTTGCTTATCTTTATAACGGATGGCTTAGTCTTGAACAAACTAGGAGTAACCACAGTACCTCCATTTCACTTACTGAGGTATATATGAGAGAGGGGAGCTTCTACAGAGACACACCAAGTCACACACAACCACCCCCAGAGAAACTGTCTTTTCATTCTGCTCCTGTTGCTACTGGTGACATCATCAGTCTTGATGAGAAAGGGACTGCTCCATCTCTTATTTACTATTTAGTTATGACTGTATGTTTGTCTATAGATATTTGCTCTTTACTCTCAGATTTTTATAGCAAGAAATACTGGCTCTTACAACATAAAGTTGTTTTTTTTTTTTTAATCAAAGAAACAACTTACTATTGTCACTTTATTTTTAATTAATAAATTTCTCACTATAAATGGCCAAACTCATTCTGGAGTGTGTGTGTGTGTGTGTGTGTGTGCTCACGCGCACACATGCATGCACTTGCCAAAGGAGGCAAGAGTTCAGTCTCAAGCAGCATCCACCTTTTTGTGAGGGCAAGGTCTCTCATTTGCTAGGCTGGATGGCCGGTACACCTTGGGATCTTCCTGTTTCCTCCCACTGTGAGATGGCAAACATTTACTACAGCTTATATTATGTGGCTTCTGGGACACCAAACTCAGGTCCTCTGGACTGAGCCGTCCTTTCTGCCCTTATTGTTCCACTTCTATGGATAAGATGCCTTACCGTGAGTGCTCAGATTTATTCTGAACACTTATGTCCTTAAACATCATCAAACACACAGGTCATTTCCCTACCCATGGTTAGAGGGGTTTAGACGTTTCTGTAGGTGGAATTTCCTTATGAATAAAATGCCTTTTGATGAGAGTTATTAATGTCATGAGTAGACTGTTATATGGCTTAACAGGATTTATCCAGGTTAGAACATTTGTTCTATATACTTCTACACACTCTTTTGCCCACATGGTAGGTGAAAAACATTTGAAATTCTTAAAACATTCTTAGAAAGTGAAGCTCTTTGATCATTAGAAAGGGCTGAAGAGATGGCTCAGGCACGTGTTTACAATCTCAGTGCTGCAAAACTAGCAACAGGCAGGCCCTGGGGGAATTATTCTACACCAGAATAGCCTATAAGCAAATCCTGCCTTGAGTGAGAGACCCTGTCTCAAAAAATAAGGTGAAGAGTGGTTGAAAAGAGATGCCTGATGTTGACCTCTGGCCAGTGCATGTGCTTGCACAAAGATCACACACCCACAACCATACGCTGTTCTCACTAGCGCACAGGGTGACAAGTTTTGAGACGACTTGTTAAACAGAAAGTTAATCAGAAGTTTCAGTATAAGAATCATGTGGATATAGTTTTATTCCCATCGTCTCATGAGAATAAAAGCAACTTTTTAAATGAGTAGTTTCCAAAAGACTCACTGGCTTCATCTCGGAAATAAATAAACTGTTGGATCACACCGAAGAGTTCATTTGTTGGGGCCACAGATTAAAAAAACGAAAGTTTCTCAAATCATTAAAACTTGATGTAGGAATAAGAATTTTCTATCAAATGTGAGTCAACATCACATTTGCTTGGTATATCATATCAATGTTGAGATGTCCTGTTGAAAGTTGAAAGCCACACTATGACACAGCCATTGAAATGGCTCAGAATAACAACAACTAAGTGCATGTTGCTATGGCTACTATATTAGTTATTTTTCTGTTGCTTTGCTAAATCTCCATGCCTAATGCAACCTGCAGAATGGTTTATTAGGGTTAATGGTTCCAGAAGGATAATAGTCCATCATGGCAGGAAAGCATGGCAGCAACTGGCAGGCATGGCAGCAGGGGCAGGAAGCTGAGTGCACTCATCTTCACTTAGAAGCCGGCAGAGCAAACAGGAAGTGAGGTAAAACTGTAAGCACTCAAAGCTCAACCCCAGTGATGCACTTCCTCCTGTCAGGTTCCTCCTCCCAAAGGTTCCACACCTCCACAAACAGTGGGAACCAATCGCTCAAATACTCAAGTCTATGGGGGGCATTTCTCAACAAATCACCACAGCTAGCGAGGAACGGAAGGAATGTCTGTGGGGCCAGTGGGATTTGAGTCGTACTTTTCTGAGTTACTTGGTATTTCTCGGCAAGTGCTCAGACGTTTCAGCATCTCTTTTAGTAAGCTGCAGGCTGGCCTTTCCATCATGCTGGTATTTGTATTCTTTGCTGAATTTAAACCCTGGTAGCATAAAACATCACAGGGCAGCTCCGAACGACTTTCATAAATTGTAGTATCTGCTCATAGAAAAGTTCCTTCAAAGAGTCTGTTTTCCTCACTCTCTTGAGCAACTTCCTGGGCTGTCCATCTAAGAGTGGCGTTCCCTCAGAGGGCATGATTTTGACAAATGTGTAGATCTAGTATAACTCCAGAGAGATGAGGTCTGGGGAGGAGAAGAAAGAGGAGAGGGAGGAGACAGAGAGCAAGCGATCGAGAGAGAAAGACAGAGACAGAGACAGAGAGACACAGAAACAGAGAAATTGAGAAAAGACACACAGAGAGAGTCAGAGACAGAGAGAGAGACATCCATCCATACATACATACATACATACATTGATTCATTCCATCTAAGTAGAGACTCAGCACTCATTTCCAGTAGGAACTCCCATGCAGGCAGCCACACAAGAGAAGAAAGAAGCAAGTTCACCTCTGTGACTCAGAGCCCAAAGTAAATCTTTTAATGACCCTGAATACCAGATTAGGCAATAGGCTACCTAGAAATAGACTTGGCTTTCATTCATCAGTGAGAAATACATACCAAATTATAGGCTGTGGAAACAATGGGTATTCTTCTATGTAGTAAATATTCCTACTGAATAAATTGTAAAAACTAATAAAAAGGTTGTGGACTTCAGTGTATTTGAGGCTCAGGTTGGAGATGTATAAAAGGAAGGAAATGCAGGATTCTTTGTGAACTTTTATCATGTGTATGTTGTGTGTATTTGTACATGTGTGGATGTGTGCATGCCTCTGTGTGTGCGCGTGCGTGAGTGTGTATGTGGAGCCCAGAGGTCAGAGTCAGCTTTCTCTCTCTCTCTCTCTTTCTCTCTCTCTGTCCAGGACCTCTCACTGAATCTGGAGCTCGCCATGGCTAGTACCTAGATTCCACTTATGTCTACTTCCAGATTACAGTTATGTGTAGTACAATACCCACATTTCATACATGGATTCTGGGAATCTGAATGCAAGTTCTCATAGGTACATGAAAGACTTTAGCATCTGAGCTATCTCCCAGGCATGCATAAGCATATGAAATGCTTATGAAACATACTTACAAATGGGATTTAGGTTGGGGGTGCAGGAGGCGTATCACATGGAAAGGAATTGCACTTTCTTCTGAAAATTGTGCTCTAGAGCAATCACAAAGCTTTATTGGGGTCTGGTCAAGTTAGGTTTAGTCAGAATTAGCAAGGCCAGGGTAAGGCCAAGGTTAACTCATTCGCTGAACTCAGCATGCAGCTGCCCCTGCATTAATATGGCCATGTAATTATGCATGATGCAAAGAGAAAGTTACTGTGGTTTAATGAATGCGCTTTTTGTTGTTATTTTAACATATTATTGTTCTTTAATGCATGGGGCCCTAGAGCAAGCCCCTTGCTGCCTCTTTCTACTTGGTTTAGCCATGTTATTATAAACATGTACTGAAGGACCAAGCAATGAAATTATAAATATGCCCAAAGAGTAGGGAATGTGTTTGTAACACTTGGTTCTTTGGGGGATTATCTTAGGGAATAAGACTCACACATAAGGACAAATGAAATCAACAAAAGCCAAGCACTGGGCTAGGCAAAGCCTCAAATGCATTTTTTTTTTTCATATAACAATCTCTCACAAATCAATGAGCAATGTGATTTCGTGTGCCAATTTCTAAGCAGGGTCCTATGATTTATTCAGAGACTTTGGGCTTAGCTATGAGATCTGTCAGCATTCTCCACCCCCCTCTCCCTCCCATTCTGTGCCACTCGCCCACCCCCAGGTTTCCAGCCCCTCAAGAGTTTGTTCTGAGAGAGGCTGCTTGGAGTTGGGACTGAAGTACCAGCTGTCAGAGTCTCTTCAGGATTTGAACTGGAGCTCAGCATCCTACTCAGACCACACAGACTTCCCCTCCTCCTGTTGCCGCAGGCAAGGATCAAAGATTTTTCACACTTAATTGCATCAGACAGAGGATAAAGTCAAATTCACAGGGACCAAGCAACGAATTTCAAGGGAGCAAGGAGGCTGTCCTGTGAAGCAGAGGGCAGAGACTGAGCGGATGGGGTTGGAGACTGAGGGGCCAGGCTATTTGGTGAGAACACAGAGTCTGTCTGCTAAGGAGCTTAAGCACTGGCTAGGGATTAATCCTGCCAACAGCCCAGGGAGGTAGATAAATCTGTATTAATTAAAACTGTGGAAAGTTCCCTACCTGCCTTGTTTCAGTCTTGAGAAGGAAATATTCTCAGAAAGGTGCTGGAAAGGGAAGGACACAGTGGCGGCTGTGGTTATCATCTTGTCCCTTAGCTCAGGAGAAGAAACGGAGGAGTGTTCATTGCTGAGCTGGGGGCTGCTGTGAGCCCCCCATTTAATTCTTTTATGCCCCTGCTGCCTTGCCTCAGGGCAGATAGAGGGAGAGAGAGTTGGGTTCTGACTCAGGGCGTTCTACAGGGAGCCAATCTGAACTTCCATATTTGTGGGCCGGTTAGTGAGCACACCTGTGCAGTGGGCTCTGTTATCAGCTCCATCCCAGAGCTAGCAAACTGAGGCCCAGGGACATTAAGCAGCAAGGTCAGATCACTGTCTGGGACTCATCCCCTTCACAGCTGCTCTGGGTCACTGGCAGTAACTCAGTGATACACAGGTCAAGAAAGGAAAATAACTCCAGTTCCCCCAGGGCTTCTTTGTAATGGTTGCTCCTTCCTGCTATGAGGTATGTTAAATTAATTTTTCTCCTTTTCACTGCCCCTCCCCCCAGCGTGTGTGTGTGTGTGTGTGTGTGTGTGTGTGTGTGTGTGTGTACACTCACTTGGAGGCCAGAGGACCACCGGGCTGTTCTTCTTTAGGTGCTGTCCATCCTGGTGTTTGAGAGCGTTTCTCACTGTCTTAGAACTTGCCTAGTAGGCTAGGCTTCCTGGCCTTCACAATCTCCTTCGATCTACCTGATGCCTCCCTTGTGTGTGATTACAAGGTTTTGTCACCACGCCTGGGATTTGGGGTTTTGTTTTGTCTTTTACTTGGTTTCTGCAGACTGGATTCAGGTCCTTGGGCTTGCAGAACAAGTGCTTTACCCACAGTGCCTCTCTTGCAAGTTTGTTTGCCCCACGCGGATTCATATCACCTTCTTCATCTACTTCTCTCTATCAGCCCTTCTTTCACGTCCCGAATAAGCCTCCAGTGATGCTCTGGTGGCCCCTGCCTCCACCAGACCCTGCCATGCTGTGCATTCTTTCCTGTCCCCGTTTCCCTGGTCCACAGTCATGTAGACTAATGTTCAGCAAAACCTGTGGTGCCTAATGCTGCAGGACCTGGTGGCAAGGGAGCGGGCTCAGCGGGCTCAGCGGGCTCCTCAGGAGGGAGGTCGGCAGCTGGAATGCGGGAGGGGCGTGGCTCTGCAGCGCACCTCCCGCCGCCCCTCTGATTGGCTGCCTGTGGCTGGCCAATTAGAGATTCTGTTTTCTCCATTCCTGGAGGTCTGCTGGGGTCTAGAAAAGGATGTACAAGGGGAACTAAAGCTATCAAGACCAGCAACATTCAAGGGCTGAAGGTTTAGCAAGTATTTGTCCTTTACCTTCAGAGAAGAGCTAGAGGGTCAGTTCATCAGAGAGTTCTGCACACATCGTGTCTAGGAGCAGCGTGATGGCACTTCTGAGAAGAGACTGGGGCAAAGCTTACACACTTTTTTAGAAAATGGCTAGAAATTGCTTGTTCTAGGCCTTGTAAGCTGCAAACCTTAATTTACAACTTCTCAACTCTGAAACTATGGACAAACACATGAACAAATTGGTGTACTGTGTTCAGATCAAATGTCATTTGCAAAGACAGACTTTAGAGCAGATTTAGTCTGCTGGCTTGATGTTAACGCCTAGGTGGCTGGTGGAAAGACAGCGGCCAGGGTCAGGGTAGAGGTAAAGTGGAAACTCAGTCTTCCACGTGACATGAGTGGGAGGGCGGAAGTGGAATTGGGAGTGAGCTTTGGAAGATGGCTTAGTCTAAACAGTGCTTGCAGTTCAAGCATGGAGACCCAAGCTTGGTCCCCACATGAAAAAGCCAGACTTGAGGGTGAGGGCTTATAATCCCAGATCTAGGGATTCAGAGACAGGTGGATGCCTGAGAGTCAGACTAGTGCCCTTGATGAGCTCTGGGCAAGTGAGGTCACAAACCAGGCCAAAAAAGTAGACAGTGATTGAGCAATGATAGCTGACTCTGTCTTCCGGCTTCCACATACATGTGCACATGCCCTCACAGGTATGCATAGGGTAGGGAGGCCAGGGGCATGATGGGATGCAAGGTCTCAGAGCAAGCCACTCAGAATGTTTCTGTAGGAAGTGGCTGAATTCATCTAGCAACTAGAGGTGGCCACCTGCTGTGTTTGTGTGGGGAACTGGGGGTCAGATTAGAAGTAAAGTCACCCTTGGGTGAGCCAGACACGCCTGAGGGGACCCACCAGAGCAAATGTCTCCTGCCTACGCTGACTATCTGTGAATCCTGGGAGTGGCTCCCACACAGTCCACGACAAGGCCTGTCCACCTGACTGTAGACGGCAGGAGTCCACCAGGAAGGATTCTCTTGAAAAGCAACTTCTCTCTATTTCCAGAAGAATGGAACCTTCTCTCAAATTAAGGGTAGAAGTGGCAGGTCTCAAGGAGGAGCGCAAAGCATCTCTCACCTGGGTTTTTAAAACGAAGTTCATGTTTTTACCAATCTGCAGACGTCTTCTGCGCTCCCTGCTCTTAATGCAGTCAGTTCTGCCCCATTGGGCACGCTGCTGCTCAAAGGTGCCCTGTGGCTCATTGTTTGGGGCTTTTGGCTTGGGAACAAAAGTGTTTTGTGTGCTTGGAGCAGTATGTGCCAGGACTAAAGTGGTTCTCTATCTCCCCAGAGGCCAATCTCTCTCTCTCTCTCTCTCTCTCTCTCTCTCTGTCCCTCCCTTCCTCTCCCTCCCTCTTTCCTCCTCTCTCTTTACTTCTTTCTTTCTCCTTCCCCCTCATCTCTCTTCCTCTCTCCCTATCCCTCCTCTCCTTACCTCCCTCAATCTCTCCCCCTCCTTTTTTCCCTCCCCTTCATTCTCCCCTTCCCCTAATAAACCTCTCAGCAAATGAACGCTCAGGAAGGAAGCGTGTTTTGTCTGAGACGCTTTAACTGTAAGATAACTTATTTCTTCAGTTCAGTTTTAATTTCAATTATGTTATCCAATTATGGAAAAACCCATACTTCTTCATATGTATTTCATAAGAGATCCCTGCCTTATGCAGGTGTGGGTAAGCAGAGTTCCATCTTCGTGACCTAGCAATTTGAATTAGAGTTATGCTAAGTATTGATGAGTAGGTTAAAATCCTTCCGAGGGTACTAGGAAAACCCTCTCCCCCACCATATCTAATTCTCTGTTCTCTTAGAAGGTGCACAGGATTTCAGGGAGATACTAACTAATGTTAGCATTTTACCTGAGGCTCCAGGCTACTGAGAGGAGGGCTTCCCAATGCTTCTCCACCTTCCCAGCCACTGCCTGCCCCTCTTTCTCTGCTAAGACCCCTTGGCTTTTTCTTTCACCATGCATCCCCCACATCCGCTGCCCATAGTCTCTGTAACCTCACTCCTGTCCCCCTTTCTCCCAGGGCTTGGGACGGGTTGGATTTCTGTCACTTCAGCCGCCTTCTAAGCACAGCTTCCTCCACCTTCTCTGCTCTCTCACCTCCATCCGTCCCAGACAGATCCATGCAAAACAGAGACAGGCAAAAAAAGGTCCGAGACAAATCCAGCCCACCACCTGTTTGTATTCAGCCCACAAGCTAAGAATGGTTTGTGCATTTATAAGTGGTTAGAAGGACAGACATAAAAGGAGATTTTGTGACATGTGATTAATTACATGAGACTCAAATTTCAGTGTCTGTAGATAAGGGTTGGCTGGAAAATAGCCAAGCCTGTTTGTTTGCATACCGTCTGTGGCAGCTTCCACACTATTCCTAGGCTGTGTGGTTACTCAGACACTATGTGGCCCATGTGGTCTGAAATAGCTCCTGTGTAGATCTTTGCAGAAAAACTCAGCAAAGTCTACAAAACAACTCAGATTAAACCATTTCTGTAACTAAGATTTTACAGGGGGCATTTTAGAATCCCCAGAATGAGGTTTAGGCCTCTTCACATGGCTGTGAAGGTCTTCTGAGATTTGCCCCAAGCCACGATCCACCACTGTACCACCCTTGGCTCCCTCCTTTGCTTGGCTGGCATTGAAGAAGAAGAAAAGAGACGAGGTCAAGGGAAAGGAGGATACAGAAGAAAAGGAGGGCAAAAAGAAGAGAAAAGGAGGAGGAAAAGAGAATGGAGAAGAAAAGGAAGACAAGAGAGAAGAGAAATGGAAAAAGGAGGAGCATGAAAACAGGAGGAGGAAGAGAGAAGAATAAAGAAGAGAAAAAAGGGAAGGAAAGAAATGGAGCAATTAGGAAAAGAAAGAAGAGGAGAAGAAAGGGAGAAGGGGAAAGAGGAAGAAAGAGAGAAGGAAGAAGAAAGAGGTGGCAGAAAAGGAAGACAGAATACAGAAGAAATAGAAGAAAAGAAAGATAAGGAGGAAGAGGGAGGAGGAGAAGGGGAAGAAGAAGGAGAAGAAAAAGAAGGTATTAAAAAAGACAGTCCAGAAAAGAACAGGTCTCTCTGGTGTACTCAACCATGTGCAGCTTACTTAAAACCTCATTAAAATGAAACAAACAAAACCACTTTCAACCATAAGATATCTTAGGAAATAATTCTGTTCTTGCTCTATGTTTTTGACCTGACATCTTTTTCCTGCAATGATTTTTCGTCCCGTTCCTGCTCTTGCCCTAGGCATCACCTTCTGGCTTCCATTTATGGTGAGCTGTGTCAGGTGCCTTCCTGGGAGCCCTCAGCTGTGTCTATCTTAGCTTCAGTGCCATAGCCTGGTTTTCTCTAGGAGGCTCTGGCACTTAAATGTAGGGTGTTGCCTTATTCGGCTTTGCAGTTCAGTGTGTGTGCATTTAAAGAGAGAGTGAGGTCTGGAGGAGATGTCTCAGTTGATTAAGAGTACTTGCTATGGAAACAAGGGGACTTAAGTTGAAATACCTTAGCTTCAGGCTCAGGGAGAGACCCTTCCTTAAAACATAAGGTGAGGTATGATGGAGGAAGTCACCACATGTTCTCCTTTGGCCTCCACATATGAGGATATAGGTGTGTGCCTCTGCACATACATGCATCATAAAATACAACACAAACACACACACAATTAAGTTCATGTAACAATAAGAAAACGAGCTAAGTCAGCCACTGAACAGCACTAGGAAATGCTCACACAGGAATGGGGGATGCGCCCTTTCCTTATCCTCTTTGTATCTTAAAATAATTGTGTGTTATTTCTCAGCTCTTCCATCAAAGTTTCTTTAGAACCAGCACATCTTGTTCTTTTACTAGAAGAAAAGGCAAGTGAGAAGAAAATATACAAATCCAATTTGTAGATTAGTTATAGATGAGAAAAGAGTATTAGTAGGAAATGGACTGGCGAAGTCAGGAGTCAGACGCTAGAAAAGTATCCCATTTCCGTGGAGCCACGTGACACCTTCAGGTCTATCTCACCACACCACTGTACACCTACCTGGGGTCAGGCATTGAGTTTAGCCTTAAAGGTCCAAAAATGAACAAATCCCAACCCAACTCAAGGGGTTGGGGCTTCACTGAGGAGAATAGTGTACCAGACTATACTTCATGGTGGCGTGGCAGCTCAAGGAAGAAGAGAAAGACCTAGCCAGCCACAAAGCAATGCCATGCTTGAGATTTTCACAGCAAGCGGATGTTTCTTCCCAGACTACAGAAGGAGGTCCATACAGTCCTGCCTACTGAGAGGCTCAAGGCTGGCCACTCGAGAACCCACTAACATCCTCCACTCCTCCAGGAAGGGCCGGAGCTGGGAAGAGATTGTCCTGAAAACTGGATGGAGGTATTGGAGAAAGAAGAACATTGCTGTTCACTATGCCTTGCTTACGATTTTAGTGAGTAGGAAATATATGGATTTATAAACACTCGTCACTTCAAGTCTCTACCTGGGTCTGGTTTCCTGGCTGGACTCTTTGGGGAGGACCTGACCAGTGGGCTGCAGGCTCCAGCTAGGTGCATAATGAGGGGAATGTAGCATAAGTGCAAACCTCACAGAGTCCTGCTCTCCCATGCTCTGTAGTTCCCTCCAGAACACTATGCCAGCACATCCTCCCCTAAAAACGATCATTTATGTGTGTCACAGCAGGGGAAACTGAGGCTAGAAGAAGTGAAAGAGCCTCCATATGATTGCATATCTGAAGAGTGATACAATGAGCATGGTGCTTGTGGTGCCCAGCATAGACATAGTCACTGGGGAAACCAGTTGTAGGTAAAAGGTAAGTGTCGTAGATAAAAGGAGCATAATAAAAAATAATTGAAGTTTTTGCTATATTTTTGGCATCAAAATATTCTCATATGTTTTTATGTGTGTGCATAAAAAATAGAAGACACTATTACTTCAAGAGTGTATGTTATTAATTTATTTTTAAAACTTTTGTCACAAAACTCCCACCCCAGGGAGGGAGCCTTTATCCTGCACAGATGATTCAGGTGCCTTGCTCTTTAACTTTTGCAAAGATAGCTAAGAGTCACTTCTTACACATGCATCTATCTAGATTTAAATGTAAAAACAGAAATTATTTTAAAAATAGTTGTGCATTAATCCTAAAGTGCCGTTGTTCAGTTTTATTTAGAAACAATCTCCTGAAAGTTATAGCAGTGAGGAGCAGCTCTAGGCCAACACTGTCAACTCCCAAGTCTTCCTCAGGAGTGACAGCTGTCCTGGCTGCTCCCAGCTTGCATGTACCTTAGGAGGTAGGGTTGGCTACATGGACCTGTCAGCCCCAGCTTAGGGCTGTGTGTTTTGCTTTCTGCACTGTGAGCTGAGATCGAGAACAAGTGTAATTCAAAGACATCCTTCAGTCAGCCCCTCACTAGGCTGGCTGTGTTCATGACACTAGAAATTAAATTTTCATTTGTATTTCAGGTGAAATGTATAATTTTTTTCCAAAATCCAAGGAACAGTGTTGTGCTGGCTTAAAACAAACACCCCCTTCTAGGCAAGGCCCTGGGAGCAAAGTGTGTAAGAATTAAGACAAAAAACAAAACAAAACAAACAAACAAACAAAAAAAAACAAGGATGACTTTTATAAAATTATATAGATCCTGGGCTGGGGGATGCCTCTGATTGCTAAATGGTTTCCACTCAATCATGAGAACCTGAGATCAGATCCCCAGCTCCCATGTGAAAGAGACAGTCATGATGGCACAAGCTGTGGTCACAGTTCTGGGGAGGCAGAGGCAGTGTGGAAGCCTGAAGCCCAGACCTATGGATGTCTTCTGCTATGCACGGTCTCCTTCCTGAGTTTAATGCATGTACCAAAAAGCCTGGACCACAGGTCTCTTACCTGGTGTCTTAGGGTTTCTATTGCTGTGAAGAGACACAATGGCCACAGCAACTCTTACAAAGTTGCTGTTGACATTTAATTGGGGCTGGCTTATAGTTTAGAGGGTTCGTTCATTATCATCATCATGGGAAGCCTGGCACGCAGGCAGACATAGTGCCGGAGAGGTAGCTGAGGGTTCTACAGTGGATCAGCAGGCAGCAGGAAGAGAGAGAGAGACACTGGGCCTGGCTGGAAGCTCAAAGCCCACTCCTAGGGACACACTTCCTCCATCAAGCCCACACCTCCTCCAGCAAAGCCACACCTCCTCCAACAAGATCACACCTCCTAATAGTGCCACTCACCAGGAACATTCATACACGTGAATCTTTGGGAGCTAAACCTATTCAATCTGCCACACCTGGGGAAGTGGTATCAGTTGTGAAGTTTGCAGACACTAGTAAGACTTTCCTTTTCCTTCCATGAATCTTTTTTGTTTTCCTTTTTCTGCTCAGGTTGAAATCTGGTACCCATGGACAGTCAGTAAATAATAAACTAAGTGAAGCAATGGCAGCTTCCTGATGGGATGCCCAGACACTTGTAGATCTTTATAAAGTGACGTTGGGCATCTGATGGGCACGATAAGGTTACAAAGTTCCTAAACGTGACCTCACTGTCTGAATATCTTTTCTTCTTTTTTTATCTGCACTTCCTTGGTGACCCCAGCAGCCTCCTGACTTTAAACACTAGCATGTGTATGGAGAACTGTACCACCTCTGTCTCTATCCTGGGTTTCTCTTGAATCCTGGACTGTGTGTCTGTTGCTCCACCAGGCAACTGATTAGAGCTTAGGAGAGGCATCTAATTCATAACATATCCTGAACTGACTCCTCGTGGACCACGTCTCTCCCACATTCCCACACTGCTGCCCAGTAAAGGCAACTCCCCTCATCCCTCTCCTAAAGCACTAGATTCTCACCATTGTCACCCAGTACCAAGTAGATTACCCCAACATTTATTCTATCAGCTTAGGTTCATTAAACTGTAAAGTGTGATAAACCTTAGTTAAAACCAAAACCAAAACCAAAACCAAAACACCATGTAAAGGCAATAAAAGATCTCCTTAGATGATAAAGGTTATGACACAAATGTGTCATCTGTTCCAGGCACTATCCTTAGAATTAATTAAGTGAGACTGCTTTTTTCTTGGATGTTGGTGTTTGCTTTGAATCAGGGAGAAAAAGTCATTTTTTTTTAAGCACAAACACTCCAAAGAGAGAAAGGTATGGGTTGGATATTGGCAGTAATGTTTGTAAACTACAGTCACATCAGGGAAAATGATGGAGAGGAAGACAGTAAGGAAATTTCTTCTGCTCCTCTCAGTGTAGGAAAGTGGTCAAGGCCAAATCCTACTTCGATTGTCCATATTTCAGACTGGACTGAGCCAGATTTCAAGATTGAGGTGCCTCTGTATGATCCCAAAGATCTTTCTGCTCCTTTTCTTCATATGAAGGATGAACACACAAAACTATAGCCACATCTCTGTTGTCACACTGATGCTTCTCCATGAAAGTCAAGTTATCTGGATTCTTCCATCCCAGTCCCTTGCCAAACTAGGTAGGTATCTTGTCCTCAGGTCCCCTTGGAGGTAGCTCTGGGGCTCTCAGTGGCCACACAATGACTAGTCACTGAGGCAGAGGGTTTACCAGACATTGTTCTGAGTGGCTTACAACATTGGGCCAGGGCTGTGGAGCCATTAGGTGTCTGCTTTATAGCTCTGGGGTGTGATTCAGTGGCTTACCACACTCACCAGGCAATTACAGTAAATGGTGGAGCCAGGCTTGCAACCCAGGCAGTCTGGCTCTTGAGGTCTGGGTCTTACTCACTGCTTCCTCATGAAAAGCCATGATGACTACTCTTGTAAGGAAAATGGTGCCAGGTTGTTGATTCACACTGGGGAAAAAAACACCTCACGGGTGTTGAGAATTCCACTGGTGGTGTCTTCCCTTCCACGACTGTCCTTGCTACCTCTCTCCCTCGAGAGAAGCCACTGGGAGCCATATCCCTGAGAAATACTATGGCATCTTCTTCCCTGAGAGTGACGCATTAATGTGTCTTCGTAATAAGCAAGAGTGATGAAGAGAGGACAGTGGTAAAACAGCATCAAGCTCCAGAAGGTGAGTGGGTGAAAAAAGAGAACTCCACAGGCTAGCACAGTGGGCTCTGAGCCTGGCCAGAAACTGGAGGCAGGAGGGACATTGCAGTGAGGACTCAGGATAGGCAGTATTGGCTGGGTGCTCGCAGGCACCTGGCCTGACATTGCTAGACCAGCCTGAGGTACCACGTTACAAGGGAACGCTTGGCTTCAGTTGGCCATTAGTGCCTTAAGTATGTAATGAGGTTCTGCTAAGGTCTATGATGATTGTGACTGGGTGTTCTTTTCCTGCAGAAAGCCCTAGCTCTTTTTATTTATTTATTTATTATTATCATTTAATACAATGTGTTCACTTTGTAGCCCAGCTGTGGCCCCCTCCCTCGTCTCCCAATCCCACCTTCCCTTTCTCTTCTCCTTCAGTTTCCCTCTTCTAGTCCACTGATAGCGGAGGTCTTCCTCCTCTTCTATTTGACCCTAGCCTATCAGGTCTCATCAGGACTGGCTGCATTGTCCTTCTCTGTGGCCAAGCAACGCAGCTCCCCCCAGAAGGAGGTGATCAGAGAGGCAGTCACTGAGTTCATGTCAGAGAAAGCATCTGCCCCCCTTATAAGGGACCCCCTTGGACATTGAGTCTGGGGTCCTGCAGAGACTGATACCCCAGCCAAAGACAATGCATGGAGAGGATTGTCTCCATGCCCAGGCTCTTAATGAACTTTACGCCACAGATGTTGAGAAGGGAACACCGAGTCTGCTCACTATCTGTGACACCTGTGTTTGTTCAGCGCCAGCAGCTCACCTGGGCCGCAGCCCTCCGTCTCACTGCTTCTCTGATGATGAGCACTATGTTATCATTTACATCAAAATATGGATGCTTGAAGCCGGGGGCAAGGAACAAGCTGGAGGAGTCTGTTTCTCCAGAGATATTTCAGAATGGGGAAAGAATGCAGACTTGGTGGTTTTAAATTCTGCCTTTAGTAGTTTGAACCTGTGTGTACAGAGCAGCTAATTAACCCCTTTAAGTCTCATTTCCTTGTTTATAAAATACAGTGAATGAGGAGACCCTGTCTCAAAAGTACAAACAAACAAACAGACAGACAGAAGATAAGGACATAAAATAAGGAAGAAGATATCAGACCCTGGCCTTGAGCTTCACACAGAGATGCACAGACAGGTATTCCTCCCATTAACCTCTCACATAAAAGTATTACCCTGTTAATAAATCACTTATAATAAAGATTAGTCTTAGATGCTCGTCTAGTCTCATGTGACCATTCCTAAAACATTGGCAGTTCCCATCCCCTCCAGTGCACATGCCTGGCAAGGAACATGCATTATGAACACAATTGTGTGCTAAGTCACGATTTTAAATAGGAGAAGACCTTACTATTTATACCTTTATATGCTGTGCAGTTTTCACTTGACTTGTGACCGCTGCTTAATAATTTGTTTGGGGGAAGCCTGTTTCTCGATGGCTATATTACAGAATGTCTTACACAGCTAACTTACTTAGCTGCCCTATTTTATATAAAGTGCAAAATACTTCTTTTCTTGTTTTTAAAAAATGTCGCAGGGGACTTTCTTATATGTTAATTTTTAACCATATCTCTACTCTTTACTTTTGGTCAGTTCCAAGCTGTGTAATTATAGAGCCAAATCATATGTCACATTGCCTTGCAGAAGCTTCTCCCAGCTACAAACCTTGTTAGTATTGAAGGAAACACCCATGTCCACCTGAGGCTCAAAAGCGTTGGGCAGCGTCACCAGTTCTGTTCCTCAAAATGATTTTATCAGGTTGTTTATGACGTGGTCCTTGTACCTAGCCAAGACTCAGGCC
Organism: Psammomys obesus; assembly: GCF_907164565.1. NCBI lineage: Eukaryota > Metazoa > Chordata > Mammalia > Rodentia > Muridae > Psammomys > Psammomys obesus. The sequence goes on along the minus strand of NW_026585504.1, from coordinate 65,361,092 downwards.
TAGAGAAATAGTATTTGAGGTACCAAGCATGCATTTTTTCTTGTTTGTTTTTTTTTTTTTTTTTTTTTTTTTTTAGATTAGCTAGGCAAGAGACTAAAAATAGGCCTCTCATGACAACAAAGGGTGAACCCAGAACTACTCTTATCAGGTCTGAGATGATGTGACTCTGTATCTATGTGCATGCCACTGCAAGTCACTGCTTGACTACTGTTGTGCTTGTGGTTGTGTTATTCAAACTACCAAAGAGCAGCTGACATTAGCTGGCAAAGTACATCTTTGGAGAGGAGGGTAGTGGTATAAATTCAAGTGAAGGGGAGTAAAAGTGGAATCTAATGGAGTGTACTGTGGAAGTCTCCAGGGCAGCCCACCTCCTCTAGCTAGATCAAACTTACACAGAGGAAGAACAACTGTCTTAAAATCCAAGGGTGCATCAGCTCTCCTGATGGGCAGGGTGGGGTGGGGTAATTGGGCTATTGTTAGGCTTCCTACAGACTTTCTGACTCCGTTCATTTGAGGCTAACCTTCAAACTAGCATTTGTAACAGTTTCCCGTGAGGCTAAGGCTGGAAGTTTCCCATACTTTAAACCACCCTTCTATACCCTCCTCTTGCAACACTTTTTGCTCACCAAACAATCAGCTCGGGCTGGGGAGATGGTTTGGTCATCAGTAAAGCACTTGCCAGGCAAAGATGAGGATCTGAGCTAAATTCGCAGAACTGACATAAAAAGGCAGGTAGCATGGATTAGTAATCCCATTGATTGGGAGATGAGAGACAGAGACAGGGAGGTCCTTAGAGTTTGCTGGCCACCTACCCGGCTCACTTAGTGAAGATCCAGGCCAATGAGACGGCATGTCTCAAAGAAAGAGTGTAAGGCACCTGGAAAATGGCACTCAAAGCTGCCCTTTGACCTACGCACACGCATGCACTCACACATGCCCACCCACACATTCAGCCACCAGCATGCAGACATGTACATGCAGAAATTAAGTCCCCACCTGCGCTGGGTTTGTGTTTTCACTCATGGGTGGCAGTAACAGTAAGCGTCACCTAACAGCACTCTTGTAATTATTTCGCCAGGGCATGGCGTCATGTCTTTGAAAAATGCAAATGCGCTTACCATACCTCTCCTCCATCTGCATCTTTTCACCTGGTGCGCACATGTTATGGGAAGCCCACAGCAAAGGTGTCCGTGAAACGGAAGGGATGTTCTCTAGCCAATGTTGGATACAGCCTCAGCTTTTCAAAGCGGAGCTTATCAAACTGAGCAACCCGTCTCGACAGATGGGAGGTTGGTGTATTTCCACATGCTCCTCTTGAGTGGACTCCAGGCTTGAGTGGCCCACACAAGGAGGCATTTCACTATCGCAGAGGGGCCTTGGCACGCAGATGTAGAGTTGGCGTCCACGAGGCAGCCACCCTGTTTGAATGAGGCTGGTTCCAGGGAAGTGGCTACAACGCAAACACAGATTGCAGGCCAGGAAGCAGGATGATTTAATCACCTGGAAGCCTGGCCCTGCCACTGCAGCTGTTGAGGGAACCTGTCACAGTCAGTTTGCCAAGGACCCAGGGCCAGATGTGTTTCTAAATTGACATTTGGGCCGCAGGACAGCCAATGCGATTCTACCTGGAGAACAGTAGGGCCTTCACTAACTAGCAAGTAGGGGCAAAATGGGTCTCTCTATCTAAGAATAATCCCTACACCAGGAAATGGGCTGGGAGAGGCGGAGGGGCAGGCATCCAGTTAGATAGCCATCTCTCAGCCAGGCCTTACCAGCGTGGAACATTTTGATGTTATTCACTGGGGACCCAAACACAACGAAGACATTTCCTTCCCGAGTTTACTTTCAAGCAGCTTTTCTTTAAAAAGTCACATTGAAGAATTAGAAACAAATGCCATCATTCAACCGAGATTTATTTTAGGAGCAATGGAGGGCTGACCTTCGATGAGCTCATGCCTTCAGAAACAGAGTCTGAACAACAGTGAGTGTTAAGGGCAGAGACTATCATGTTCTCCTTAAGTCACATTAGAAAGGGGTGGGAAGATGAGGGTAATGACTGAAGGAAGAAGCAGGGTGTCCATTGGCTTGTGTGTGGGTGTGGCTGTGGGAGGGTGCGTATATGTGCATGTGGAGGCCAGTGTTGAGATGTCCTCTTCCTTCACTCTCTGCCTTATTCTTTGAGACAGTATCTCTAGTGGGACCAGGAATTCAACAATTAGGTGAGATAGCTGGCCAGCAAGCTCCAGGGATCCTCCCATCTCTGCCTTCCAAGTCCTGTGATACAGGAGTACACCTCCAATCCTGGCTTTTTATATGAATTCTTAGAATCAAACTCAGATATTCACGAATGTGCTGTGGGTATTTTACTAACTGAATGTGCTGTGGGTATTTTACTAACGGTGTCTTCCAAGACACCGTTGAGGTTTTTGTTTGTTTGTTTTCTTTTTTGTACAGGATGACGTATAGATACGTTAGGTTAATTTTTAAAACTCCTGAGGAGGTGCAGAGAAGATAGGGCCTTGGTCCTGAGGATGCATTCTGCCTGGCTTGTGGACTTACATGTATGTCTGGGGCATGGTCTTAGAAAGCAGTGACAAATATTTCTCTGATGGTGATTGTTCAAAATGGATGCACCCCAGGCAAACCCAGAGTTTGCTCACAAATACTCCCCAACACAGGAGGGCTGCCCAGAGGCTATCAAAGCTCGTGGGGAAAATGCTTGATTTTGTCTGGGGAATCGAGCCATGATGATTTGTTCTAAGGGAGTCACAGGTTTTCCTGAGCCCTCAACAGACACCCTCCTATGGCTACCCGTGATTTATGCTATGCCATAACTCCATTATACTGGCTTGGTAGATGCAGCTGTCCCCTGAAGTTATTAAAGCTGCTCATTTCTTCTCAGCACCCCACAGTGCAGAGTTTCCATAGCAAAAGAGAAAATAGCTGTTTTCCTTTTCATGCCTCTAGCCTGGGGTTCAATTTCCACAGCCTGAATAATACACGGAGCTTCAACAAACAGAGGCACCAGCATTTAAATCCTCCTTGACCAAAGGCTTGGAGTATGAATAATTTGCAATGTAGGATTTCTAAAATATTTATTTATCTACACCGTCTTCTATTTTCATCCTGCAGGGAGGCAAAAAGTAGACTGGGGTTTCAAAATTCATCCCCAAGAAGCAGCCATGACCTGGGTTGATCCCGCTTAGCAGAAACCCAGGGGTGAGCAGATGGTTCCCCGGGGGAGTCTGGGAAGATGCTGGCCTCCTGAGTTTCAGAGAATAAGGGTATGCCTTTCTCTATACCGTTTAGATTGAAGTACCTATGGTGAGCTCATTGGCTTGTTTAGCTTCTCTGCAGTCCTGCAGCTGGATAAAAAGAAAACAACTTCAGGCCTATTTATGTTTTGAGATGTGGAACCCGAAATACCTAAGTGTTTGTGTTTGTTCTGAGACAGGGTCTCATGTAGTGCAGGATGGTCTTGAGTGCTCTATGTGACCACATGACCTTGCAGTTTGCATTCTTCTGCCTCCACTCCTCAGTGCTGGGAACGTGGGAGAGTAAGCCAGGCCTAGTTCATGCAGCGCTGGGGGTGGACCTCAGGGATTTGTACAAGGTACTATTCTTGTTACAGGTGATAGTCATCACTGAGAGCCGAGGAACTCAAGGCAGGAACCTGGAGGCAGGGACAGAAACAGGAGCCACGGAGGAGCACTGCTTACTGGCTTGCTCTCCATGGCTTGCTCAGCTTTTTTTTTGCAACCCAGGACCACCTGCCTAGGGCTGGCACTGCCCACAGTGGGCTAGGTCCTCCCCCACCAATCATCCAAAAATATGACCCAGAGACACATATTCTCACGGGCCACTCTGATGGAAGTAATTCCTCAGTTCCTCTTCCCAGATGACTGTAAATGGTTTCAAGCTGACAAAAAACAAACAAACAAAAACCACCCAGCCCAGTAGACAAGCTCTCTGCCTCCTGAACTACCTAGCACAGTGGACAAGCACTCTGGCTCCTGAACCACCCAACACAGTAGACAAGCACTGTGGCTCCTGAACCACCTAGCACAGTAGACAAGAACTCTACTGTACCTCCTGAACCACTTAGCACAGTGGACAAGCACTCTGGCTCCTGAACCACCCAGCACAGTGGACAAGCACTCTGGCTCCTGACCCACCCAGCACAGAGGACAAGCACCCTGCCTCCCTGGCCTTTTTGTATCCAGTCACTGAAGCTGTCCCTCTGCTTCACACTCAGCTCCTGTTCCTTTCAGATAGTTTACTGGGACCCGCAGACTCACACTCTATGGCTCTCTGGATTTTAATTTTACACGTTGAATCAGCACCCTTGTCGTCTAAGAAAGCAGACACGACTAGAGCCCCTGGAGACCCTATATTTACAGTTAAAGTTCTCTCAAGTTGAGATTGCGTTGCAAGCTGGACTCTCTAATAGCCCACACTGAGAGATCCTGCTGTTTTACTTGGATAAGGATATTGTAGGGTCGTCGTTAGGGAAGACACCCAGAAGGGAGAAGACAGCTGAGCTTGAGTGTAGCATAACCTCACCCAGCCCACAGACCACTGTGGGATGCTTATGGCCCTTCCTTCAAAGGGACCTGAGCCAATTTGGGTTTTCTTTTCTTTTTGACTCAATCTTTCTCTCTGTCTTCCCCTCTCTCCCTCCCTTCCCCGTGTGTGTGTGCGTGTGTGTGTGTGTGTGTGTGCGTGTGTGTGCGTGTGTGTGCGCATGAGCGTGCATGTGGATGTCTGAGATCAACCTTGGATACTTTTATCATCTATCTTGCATAAGACACTTTTTGTGTGTTGCTTGTGCTTTTCTTAATTGTTGCTTGGTGTGGGAGGACCCAGCCCACTGTGGCAGTGCTACCTCTGGACAGGTGGTCATGAGAGGTTTAACAAAGGTAGCTGAACGTGAGCCTGAGAGCCAGCCAGTGAACATCATCATGCCGCTTCATTGTGCCAAGGTCTATGATTTAGTTCATGCCTCGGTTCCCGCCCTAACTTAGTGATGGACTGTTACCTCCCCAAGTTGCTTTCGGTCAATATTTTATCACATCAGCAGAAAGGAAATGAGGAGAAGTATGCCAGCTTCCAGGGAGCCTCTCCCATCTCCACCTCTCATCTTACCAGAGGAGCGCTGGGATGAGACTCGTGCTGGAAGCTTTGGGTGGTTTGTAGGGATCTGCACTCTGCTGCTCACGCTTGAAGTGCTCTGTCTCTATGCCCCTCCCCAGCCTATGATTGGGAAGTTCCGAGCCTTTGTGTTCTGGCACACTTCCCCAATCAGATGTGGCTCCTTTGGAAAGAGTGGAGTCTTGAGCAAATCATCAAGAAGCTGAGAGTCAGGTGTTCCTCAGCTTCCTGAGGATCTGAGCCATGCATGTTTGTCTTCCAAGAAAACGTTCCTGACAGAAAGCTGGAGCCATCTAAGTAGAGTCAGTGCAGCAGTTCTCTGCTCAGGTCGTGATTTTGCTACACTTTCTACTGAGAAGCCTGATGTGATGAAGGAGAGTGCCCCCAGGGATAACAGGCTATGCTAAAGAAAGGGAGGGAGGGAGGGCTGGCAAGCTGGGCAGTTGAACAGGTACGTTGTGTTACAGTAGAAGGAGGGGATCTCTTAGCAGGAATTAAGGAAGTAAGGCAGACTCTTTACCTGGGTCAATGGCTGTAGGTAAACTTGGGGTCCTAGGGGACCTGTGTGGAAACACAGTTTCCATTTTAAGGTCCTTTTACTCCTCTAGTGCATTTCTTTCTGCTTTTGCTTTAAGGTTTTGAAAGATGCTAGTAGAAATTGTGGAGGGCCAAGATGAGAAAGCTGCTTATCTTCCTCAGATAAGGGTCTTCCCAGAAAGTGTAGCTTGCAGTGTGAGTCCTGGGGCATGCCTGGAAAGGCATCATGAAACCCTTGAGTCAGTGTTTGGGGTCACTAGTGAAACCACTGTGTGATAGCAGGTGGAGGAGCTGGAAAAGGAGTGATGGTTTTTCATCTAGCCAAAAGTGACAGGGAGGGACTGGACAGGCGGCTTGGCTTTTACAAGTGCTTACTGCTTTTGCAGAGGATCAAGTTCTGTTCCAAGAACCCACATTGGACAGCCCACAATTGCCTGTACCTACAGCTCTGGGGGATCTGACTCTCTTTTCAGGCCTTATGGTCCCTGCACTTATGTATACATACACATACAAACACACAGACACATACATACTCATACAGATACAGATACAATTGAAAAATTAAAAACTGTTAACAGGAAACAGAATCGCTGAAGAGTTTGGAAGGCTTTCCATATACTCGGTAGCTCGGAAACATAGATCAAAAGGAACCTGGATGTAGGAGTGAGTTTAAAGGGAAAATTATTTGCAACAAATGGCTATAAAAAGAGAAAGAATGGTAAAACAGGGAAAAAAATCAAGGCATTAAACCAGAACTAAATGTCAGAGGGCACCAAAACTCAGTGACAAGGAGGTTAGGCCAGGTCCTGAACCAATGTCTTCCGTCATATTCTTTCCAATTACGAAGAAACCTCAAAGGCCCGTGTCTATCCAGATGTCTTGTTACCTGTTCCCTTCCCTCCTCCTCCTACCTTATCCTCCCCTTACTTCCCCTCCCCTTCCATAGGGATTGGATATCATTTCCTGCTGGTGTGAGAGCTTGGTGCTGGGAGTAGGTGGGAAGGTTACTTGCTTCTTGGAATTCTGGTTTACCTAGTCTAAGTTCAGAGCCCAAAGGGTTTCATGGAAATGTATCTCATCTTTAGAAAGCAAATTCCGTTCTCATTCTCTCTACTTTCAATATGGCACATGCTGTAGACAAGACTGTATGAATCACTAGTTTTGTGACCTTTGGATTTTCTGACTTGCTGTCAATCATAATTCAATTTCAGCTAACAATTAAGTTTTACAGGTGAACTGGGTCCCATTGATAACTAAGATTTGGTGTTCAGGGTAATGGCCATGCCCTATTTATTTATTTGTGTCTTATTTTCAGGTTGCCTTAACTTTCCTGATTCTAACATATAAGGCTCTTACTTTAGAACAATAATACCCTGGCACTTTGATTTCATTTGAACCAAATTTGAAATTAAAAACAATTTTAAGTGTGTGTGTGTGTGTGTGTGTGTGTGTGTGTGTGCATATCCATGCATTCATGAAGATTGGTACCCTTGTGGACAAGGGTAAGAATAGTGTTTAGGCTGATGTTGGGCCTCAAGTAATTTCTATTCCTTTGTTTGAGACAAGGTGTCTCATTGGTCTAGAATTTTACCATGCTAGGTGGCTACTGAGCTTCCAGGGAGCCTTCTGTCTCTCCCTCCCATCCTCTATCGCTGCAGGAGCTGTGCACTAGGCTTTTTTAACTGGTAGGTTTGAATTCAGGACATCATATATATAAGGCAACTGTTTTGCCAACTGAATCACTTCCCTGGCTACAGACATTAAAATCACTGAATGTATCTCTTTTTCATTAAATCAGTTGATCATGGACATTCATAGAATAGTCTGTGAGTGTTCATATCTGCTCAGATTCCAGAATGAATAGTGCCTAGCTTCTTACTGATATATTTGTTGTAGACACTATAAACTGCCCCATACATTTGCTGACGATACAGTGAACACATGCACAAATTGGATATTAACTTGAAAAGCAGTGATTTCAAAGCTGCAGGCTTCATTCTGGCCTTCAGAATCATGTGGCCCTCGCTGTGAGGTAGAACAGCCTGGTCTTTGAACTCTCCTGTCTTTGTCACCACTATTAAGCACTGCCCATTGCATCTCAGAGAACAGGCAGGAAAGATAACCTGCATTTGACAAAAGGCCTGAAGGAAGAATCAACGCAGAGGGAGAGGAAGAGACCAAATAATAAAGCTGACCTACCCTGGAGGTGGGGCCCACAATGGCAGCTTGGCCTCATCCTGGTGTTTGTTCTGGGTACATCAGCCTCAGGCTTGGACAGGACAATTTTGTAATCTCTGATCCCTTCCCACCCATTGTAGCCATTTCTCTGTGGAGAGTTGTGTGTGTGTCTTTCTCTCTGCTTGGCAAGAACATCTTTTTGAAAGAATCCTTTATGAATACCCTTCTACACAAGAAGAGTATTCCCAGGAAAAGTAAGATGCTTTTTTTTTTTTTTGGATGTTAAAGTATCAAGTAACTAGAAAAAAGGGTCTCATGTATCTCTGTTTCTATGTGTGTGTATATGTGCCTGTGTATATACTTGTACATATGTCTGTGTCTCTGTGTGACTGTGTATCTATGTCTACTTGTCTGTGTGTGGCAGTCTGTGAGTGTATTTGTATGTTGTGTTTCTCTATGTGTATATCTCTGGCTGTCTCTGTGTGTGTGTCCACGTGTGTGTAAGGAAGTGTGCATTCTTCTAAAAGGCAAGAAGGAGAAGAGAGAAAAAGAACCAAGTTCTCCTCCAGCACAGTCCTCAACAGCCCCTGACATACCTCGCCTCTACTCTGCCTCCCCCTCTACTTTTGTCCTCTAACTGGAGAAGCTTTGCAGGCTTAAAAAGGCAAAGTCGGGGGTGGGGGGTGGGGAGCTGACCGAGAGGCCCAGGACTCTGCTGGCCATTTGGGCAAATGCAGGCAGGGAGGCTGGCCCCTGATTCCCCAGGGCAAATCAAAATGGCCCTGTGTCCTTCCAGGGCATCTTTGAGGAATTCTCTTCTGTTTCTGGCAGCTTTGGGAGCTATTGTGAGCAGGTGGGGGCAGGGGCAGTTCAGCCCCTGAGCCTCAGGAACTATGGGGAACAGACTGTCAATGCTATTCAGGCCAGGCTTTACTGAAGGCGGTAATCACACAATAGGCTGCCTTTCTCCCAGGGAAAGGTCAGCGGCTGCCCCATCCTCTTCCTTTCCTTAGTGTGATTCGGCTGGTTTGGAATGACCTGTCCATATCTGGTGAAAATCAAACTCAGGGTCTTTTTCTGTAGACAATGACGGGCCGCATACTTGTTGCTTTCTCATTTTCCATCCAGCCGATCCCTGATGCCCTCCCTTGGGTTCTGGTTCCAGGTAGATTCTATTTTCAGGTTAAAAGATGTGCAACTCACATCCCTTAGGTTAATGAATTTATAGCATAAGCTTAAAGTCGCACTGTTGGGCTCTGGCTGGATTGCTGGCTACTGCCATGCATGAGATCTGTGTAATTTCCTAGTTAAGGGATGAGGATGCTCCCCCCCACACGCACACAACCAGAGCCCACCAGCCCCTTCCCTTTTCCCACCTCCCCTTTCCCAGCCCTTTTTATTTGGGGTGAGCAAAGTAGTTAAAAATGTCAAACTCACAGTATGCACTGTCAACAACACAATGAGAGGGCTGAAGTAAAATCCTTCAAGTTCACAGTGATACTTTATACTTACATAGGGCCTTTCATCAAGAGCCTTCCAATGTTTGAGCAAGCATTAACCCTTGCTGTGCCAGCCTGGGCTGCACCTGGAGCCCCAGGCCAGGAGAGAAGACTATTGACTAACTGGGTTAACTCTTTTTCTTGGAAGAAACATCAGATTCCAGGCAGATTCTCACAGGTTGAATTCTCCATCTCTCCAGCCAGATCTGTCCTCTCTCCTAATGTCCTCAGTGCCCAGCCTGTATCACCAACCCCATATAACACGTGGCATGTGTATTAAGGCCACCAGCAAGCAACCTGTACGCTAATAGGGAAAGAGAAAGCCTCTGTAAGCCTGATGTTTGATACAGCCTCATGTAAGCAAGCTGGACTTAGCTTCAGGGTTTGCTCTTATTTCGGTTTCATTTATGAATGCGGGCCACAGTAACATCTGCAGTTGCTGAAGCCCGTGTGTGTCTGTCTTCACCCAGCTATGTGTGGGGCCATCGCTTGGCACCTGCTTCAGCTTTTCCGAGTACGTTTGTGTGCCTACTTTGTGTCTGAGATGATCTGTGAAGGGAACTGGGAACCAAGAGATGTCTAGATCACAGTGCTCGTTCCTAGGGAACCTGCAAATCTCTGGATGGTTCTGTTCTATCCACATCCGTATAGACCAGAAAGTCATGCGCTTGCTTCCCTGCCTGTAGCCAGGGCTCCTCTAAGATGTCCGGGGAGCCACATGAGCATTTGTGGGGCTGTGTGTTCATGGAGATTCTCAGAGCTTCCAGGGACTTGTTTTCCCCAAAGTATTCCAATTTCCTTGGTGAGCCCAGGGCACAATTTGGAGTCTCATTTGTGTCCTATTTCTGGTCACACCCCTTCAGAACAAAGTCCGAAGCTTTGCTGGATGTCCCACATGTGTGCACACCAGTCTAGGACTGTGGTAAGAATTCAGGGTTACACACAGGCTTTGACTTCCAGTGCGCTACTGCAAATTCGGGCACATCACTTCCTTTTCAATGTTTATAAACAGGGGGTCTAGACTTCTGGGGACACTAAAGGTTCTAGGCTGTTCCAGAGCACAGAGGGATCTGGATCCCTGCAGATGTGGAGATATTTAGATTCTGCAGGACCCTGGAGGACCTAGGCTTGTTCAGATGTAGAGAGATCCAGGCTCCTGGATACAGGCGGGATGTAGGCTTCCGGGAACACTGTAGGATCTAGATGTTAGAGGTCACTGAAGGAGGCTTAAACTCTGCAAGACACTGGGGATCCAGGTTCTCAAGTCATTTGGTATCTGGGTTCCTAAAGACGCTGGAGACCCAGTCTCCTTGGGTCACGGAGGGATCTAGGCTCCTGGAACACTAAAGGATGTAGGCTCTTAGGACACTGAGGGAAGCAGGCATCTCAGGACACTTTGGAGTGCTGGATCTTTAGCCGCTACTAGTGTGATCTACTCAGAGTATTTAAATAGCGCACCTCATGTGACTCAGTTCCCTCTGCTGTGATGAAGATAGCATGCGATACATTGAGTTATTTTAGGGTAAATTAGAGGCTTTCCTTGGATAAATGCACCCAAAAAGTCTTGGCAAATGGCCATTGTGGGGAAAAGGGCACAGAGGGGGACCTGAAGGTTAGAAGTTGCCCCTGCAGAGGTGACCATTGTAGGAGCTGTGAGATCATCCCCAGGAAGCAGCATGTGGAAATCTTTGGTTATTTTTCACACCATGCAGATTTGAGCACCATCTTTGACTTTTAGGAATCTCCCAGTTGAAAACAAAAACACTTTCATTTAAAGATTACCGTGTAAGACATTACAAAAGAAGTTAACAGCTGAATCTTCTGGTCATCTTAGGCCTAGCAGCCCTTGACAGGTGAGTGAAGGCCTGAGAGGAGAGAAGACATCCCCTGAGGAGGGCCTGGGATGGAGGAGCACAGGGTGGCCCCAGCCCCTCACCAGGTGAGGGTGATTTCTGCAGCAACATCAGTGGTCACCTGACTGAGACTCGTGGGGAGGGTAGGCTGTCTCCCATGCACTCTGACCTTTTCCTGATACCAAGTTGTAAGTCAGGCTGTACGTGTCTGTGTAACTCTTGCTTGGAAAGTCTGACTCATGTAACACCCCGATGACTCCAAATGTTCAGTTAAACAGAATCCAGCCTACAGTCATGTAATAAGCAGGCCATAAAAATAGGAACACAGGGACTGAGAAGATGTCTCAGCGGGTAAGAGTGCTTGTTATGCAAGCCTGAGCGCTGAGTTCAGATCTCCAGAACCCATGTAGCTCTCCACGCCATGACCCCGACTCGGGTGTGGGAGTGTGGTGTAACAGGAGGATTGCTGGTGTTTGCTGGACAATCAGCCTAGTCAGACACACACACACACAATAAAGATGAGCTGAAAGTTCATTAAGAGACCCTGTCACAAAGAAATGAGGCAGGGAGCAACAGAGGAGAAAGGGGGGCATGGGCCATGTTCCTTGGGCATATCCACACGTGCCACGTGCATGCACAGGAAAACATGTAAGCATTGCCAGGAGCGGTGACATGTACCTTTAATCTCAGTACTTGGGAGGAAAAGCCTTGCTAATCTCTATGAGTCTGAGTCTAGCCTGGTCTACATAATGAGCTCCAGGCTAGCTAGGGCTACATTGTAAGACCTTTTCTTAAAAACAAACAAGGCAATTGTATAAACACAAGCATCTACACACCTGTGTATTCACACACACCACATGGGTGTATACTCACACATCGACACCACACATGCACATACCTTACGCTCTCCACCCCCCAGAAAAGAACATGCAGGAAATACTCTTCCTTCCCTCCTTCCTTCCTTCCTTCCTTCCTTCCTTCCTTCCTTCCTTCCTTCCTCCCTCCCTCCCTCCCTCCCTCTTTTTCTTCCTTCCTTCTTTTCTTTCATCCTTGCTTGCTTCCTTTGTGGTTTGGAAAAGACTGCAGATCTGAGATAGGGCCTCACTGTAGAGGAGAATCAGATCTCAGGAGAATCAGATTTCCCTAGAGGACTGGAAATGGCACCCAGAACCCTATTTTACCTTGGTGGAAATTTCCAGCTCTTCTTTTTCTTGGGCTTTCCCCTCCCCCATATTGAAAAACAGCTTTGACTACGCTGACTACCTACCAGGACTGCTGGCAGGGTAGAGAATAGATAGACCTGTCCCCCTTCCAGGCCACTGAAAAGCTCTAAGCTCCACCTTTATCATGACCCACTAAGCCATTTCTCAGCCCAGTTGACGTCATGCTCACTGTGGGTTAGACTTTCCTTACCCTCCCTCTGGAGGCTCCATCATGTTAGAGGAGTCATGGCAAGGAGCAGGTCAGAGTTTCCTGATATCTGCCTGTCCAGCTCACTAGCATCCAGTCAACCAAACCAAAGTTGCTCATGCTTGTCTCTTAAAGAGCTGAATGTCAAACAGCATTGAACAGGGGAAAGGTCAGCCCTCCATGTTCCAAACACTTAACTCCAATCACTTTGTAAGGTGGATGGAGTCCAAGGGGTTGGTAAATTAGCTCTTAAGTGTAAAGGGAATGAGTGGGTCTTTGTTGAAACAGAAGACTTTTTTCACCCCATCAGACCCTTGTATACTGTTGCTTCAAGGCAGATGGGAGGGCGGGGGGGGGGGGGACCACAGCAACTTTCACTTAACTAGCAGCTGGGTTTTATTTGAATATTCCCCCTACTGTGTGTGTGTGTGTGTGTGTGTGTGTCTGTGTGTGTGTGTGTGTGTGTGTGTGTGTGTGTGTACTTGTGTATGAGCACTGGCACAATATTCTGTGAAGTACATATGGAAGTCAAAAGATAGCTTACGGTATCAATCATGAATCTTGCCTTCTTCATTGTTTGAGGCAGGGTCTCTAGTTATTCACCACTGCCTAGGCCGAGTTAAGTGGCACCTAGATTTTGGGAATTGCCTTCTATCTTGTCACATCTGGCTTTATGTGGGTCTTAGGGATACAAACTCTGGTCTTTACACTTCATTATCAAGAGCTTTGACCCGCAAAAGCTCTTCCCAGTCTGGTGGTCAGGTCTTCGGAGATCATCAGGATGCCAGGGATCTGGTAAAGGAACAGCTAGGTTACCTTGAGCTGTAGTCTAGAAATTGTACCATGCTAAAAGCATTTTCACTCTTTTTATTTATTCATCTATCTGTCTGTCTATCTATCTATCTATCTATCTATCTATCTATCTATCTATCTATCTGTGTATGTACACACATTCCTCCCAGGGCACATGTGTGGAGATGTGAGAGCAACTTGCCAGAGTCAGTTGCTTTTTTCACCGTGTGAGCAGTGGAGATGGACTCAGGTTGTCAGGAACTGAGTGGTGCACATTTTTACCTGCTAATCTGTCTCGCCAGCTCTCATGATTTTATATGATCTCAAAAGTGAAATAAGAAAAGGTTAAAGGACATAAAAAAATTATTCCAGTAATACAAATGGAAGTGATCACTGGGTGGAGGAGGTCACACCACAGAAACAGGAGTAAAAATTCCTCCTTCCTCACTTCCCATGAGTAAGTGGCCATTGTTCACAATGCACATTGTTTATTGAGTCTGACACCAAAATCTCTGCTGCTCTAGTCTGTGCTCATTCTGCGGGCGTCAGTGGCCTCTGTCCCTGGAATATGGTTTCCTTAGTTTGTTTCTTCTCCACTTCATGCTTACACAACTTATTTCTGCCTTCTCGGGCTACAGACTGCATCCCCGAGAGCAAGCTTGTGTTCATATGTTACTGCATGTTGTGAGCATGCTTGCTGTAGGAAAGTAGAATCACTGGGCTTATGAGTTTATGCGCTTACATTCTTTTACAACTATTTAAAATTATTAATTAATATTAATTAATTAATCAGGTAATAAGGTCCAGTATAGGCAGGCAGGCCTCAGCCCACTATGTAGCCAAAGATGAACTTGAACTGTTGATTCGCTCTCCTCCACTCCCTAAGTGCTGGGATCATGGGCTTTCACCAGTGGGCTAGGCTTATGCAGCACTGGGCATCAAAACCAGGACCTCATGCGTGTGTGGCAAGCATTCTGCCGATTGAACTATATCCCTAGGTCTTTGAGGGTAATTCTATCTGTTAGCGTCCTATGAAAGATCCTGTAAGATGGATGAGACGTTATCTTTGATACCTATATGAAATGGCATATCTGAGGGTCTCAAGACCCTACCAAATCAATAGTCAGTTGCTAATCTTAGAGAAAATAATTTTCAGAAGCAGAAGAAGCATTGGCTGGAAGCAGAGAGCTAGATGTGAGGTCATTGTTTTCCAAGGCAGGGAGAAGGCTTAGTCTAAACATAGACCCTCATCCCCTGGGATCTGCTACCCTCCTTCCTGTCTCCACCCTTAGCGACCTCCACTCTGCATTCTGGTCAGGGTTCCCTGTAGCTGTGACCCGGACAAGACAACTGCTGCTCTTGGTGACATTTCCAAGTGGGTTGGAGGGACAAGCACACAGACGGAAAACAAAAAAAACAACAAACCCTAAAAATCAAGTCGGTGTATAAAAAGCATCCAACACATGCAAACAGTGAGCCTCACTGTGACAGGCCCAGGGAAGAAGGCTGGGATTCAGGCTTCACAGCAGAGACTCAGGCTGGATGTGGTGACCATCTCCAGGTGGAGGCTGGGGATGAGACATAGCAACTAGAAAAGCCACAGGAACCAGGGACAGGAGAGGACACCAATGAGAGAAGGAAAAATAGAGCAAGGAAGCCTCGACTTTATTTTGATGGTTGAAAGGAAGTGGAATTTACAGGTTTGTGGTGACATCTGCCATCCATTCAACTTCATTTTATTTCTATTTTACTTTATAAAGTGTGTGTGTGTGTGTGTGTGTGTGTGTGTGTGTGCGCAAGCATGCGCACAGGAGTGTACATGCCGGTGTCAGAGGATGACTTTGTGTAGTCAAAGGGCACATCAGGCTTGAGGGGCAAGTACCTTTCCTCCTTTGCTGAGCCACATTGCTGGCCCACTTTACTTTTTATTTTACTTTAAAATTTTCTTTTCTTTCTTTCTTTTTACTTTCAAATTTCATTATACGTTTAGCTTTAATTGTATTATATTTTAAACTTTTAAAACTATTTTATTTGTTATAGTGGAAATACACCTTCCGTTACAATGTTGAAAGTCAGAGAAACCCTTCCAGCATTCTGCCCTGGAAACAAACAAACAAATCACGTTTTGGCAAATGCACAGAGAATTTTGCCTTCAGGTTTTTGGGAGTCCTTTTCTTTTACTACAAGTTGGGAAAGTTTAGTCTCAGAGTTTACAGCAGAAAGTTCCAGATCAAGACACTCCACCTGGAAGAAACGTTAGCCAGGTAGGGAGCTCAGGGCAAGACTTGCAAGGAAACTCAAGACGTGGATAATCCCCGCGTTCTTGTTTGTGAAGCACCCGCCCCTCGCAGTCCGGAGGAGTTGGAACAGGTGGCTGTCTTGCTGCTCTCCTTAAGCGCCCGCTTCCGCAGCCTATTCAGGATCGCGGGAGAGGATCCTCTCACTTTTTCAGAGCAGCGAGAAGCTGGGCCAACTTGACTCCACAGGGGTCACTTCATGCACGTATCACTGGAATCCATTCCCAGACACGGAATTCACTGCAGAGGAGAGCCTTTGGCCTCCCCACCCCCTCCTTTCTTTTTGACAGTCAGTTAATAAAGACTCAACAGTAAGCAGCTCCCAGTGATGTCATCTGGGACTTTGTCCACAGCGCCTGTATTTACAAGCTCGCAGCAAGCACGGAGCCGCAGCCCGGGGCTCCCAGGGCCCTGCAAACTCGCGCTGGTCCCAGGCTGGACCGCTGGCTCTGCGGGCCGATCTTCAAGACAACCCAGACTCCTTCCAAGCGCGTTTCTGAATGCTTCGCAAGTAAACAGGATCGCGGCGGGAGGACAGCGCCGGAGAGAGGCTGTGGGAGCTTTGCAGTTCCTGGCTCCAGGACCTTGTGATTTCCATTCACCAAAGGGAAGAACTCAATTCAAGTAAGACTCTCGGGATTTAACAAAAGAACAAACAAACAAAACAAGACAAAACAAACAACAAAGCAAAGATCTCGTAACAGTTTCCCTCTGATGTTTCCAGCTTGCTTTCCATTTAAAATGCGATGCTGTTTATGTGTTACTGCAGGCTGTCTCGCGGCCACAAGTATGCATTTGTTCAGGGTAATTATAGCCCTCTCAACTTGGGGTTTGGTGAAGAAGGAAGCGAGCTGCTAACAGGACTGGGAATTCGGAAGATGGGACCCTTGTTCCTAAACTAACCCTCCACTTTGGCAGGGGTGTGTGTGTGTGTGGGGGGGGTGTGGTTTGTTGTTTTCTCTTTTAAAATAAATGCCAGCAAACTAAACAAAACAGTTAGGTTGACTGGGGAAGTTTGGTAGGATATTATCAGACTTTAAAAATTGAATGTGAGCGTGTGCCTGGAGAGACACCTGGTTCCTCTTGGATCTTTTTGAGGGTTTCATACAGATTTTAATGTGAGTGTGTTGGTTTTCAGTTTATCCCATGCTACTATAATTTTATCCTAGTGCCAGTCTCTCTGTCTCTCTCTCTTTGTCTCTCTCTCTCTCTGTGTGTGTGTGTCTCTCCCTCTCTGGCCTGGAATATTTTTACCTTTCCTCTTCTTTCTTCTCCGGTCTCCTCTTTTTTCCCTTTTCTCTTCTGTTTCTCCTCATCTCCCCCAACCATGTACACAACTTCATTCATTTTCAGTTTCAGCCATCTCAGTACTGGAAAGCGCTCTGCAGCCGAAGTCTTTCTTTTCTGGTCCCACCCCCGCCCTCTGCGCTCTATGGAGAAATGGTAGGTGCTCTGACGGACTTTGACAGACTTTCTGAGAGAGCGAGCCCAGTTCATGACCCACTGACAAAGCACAGCTTTGACACCCCCGTCTGCTGGCAGCATCCTCACCCTCTCTCTCACTTTCCGTGAGGCTCTTTATACTTTTCAGGCATTCTCTGGGGTTTCAGCATGACAAATATGTGCGGGGTACTGCTGGCTCAGGCAGGGTCTCCCTCTTATTCAGCCTGCAAAGGGTAAAGAGCTCAGTAAACTGTGGCCTGGAAATTCTTTCTGAGCGTGTCCGGTGAACTTGCCTTGCAGGGTGTCCTCCTCTGTCCTTGCAGCTCAGACTCTCGCTGGTAGCAGATCTCAGCTGAGAGTTGCCTCCACCCCAGGCAGCTCAGGACTGATTGGCTAGAGGTGGCTGTTGGCTTGTTCGCTCCTGCCTGGGAGCCTGACTCATTCTAGGAGCCTGACTCCCTCTGAATGCAGATGCTTTGTCAGCACCGCAGGAGTCTGCGAAGCGACAGCCTTCTTGCCCTTCCCCTGAGCAGCCAGTGTGAAAGGTCTGAGCAGCCTTGGGCCATTTGCTGTGAAGTCCTACCGTGGCCCACCTCCGGCCCTCTTGGCAGCTCCCAAGTCCCCAGAGCACATGCTCAGCTTGGAGTATGTCCTCTGCATTATGGTTCCACATTCTTCATAGAAGTGTGTGTAACTTAGAGAATCTGCTGCTAAGATTTTTCAGTACCTTATCCCATCCCCTTTTCCAGGCAAGTTTTCATGCACCTCAGGCTGGCCTTGAACTCCACGTGTAGCCAAGGATGGACTTGAACTTTTCATCATCCTGCCTCTACCCCCCCACCCCCACTGGTTACAGACATGCACCGTCAAGCTAGATTAATGTGGTCCAGGGGACTGAACCACAGCTTCCTGCATGATAGACAAGCACTATACCAACCAAGCTACCTGTAGCTTCATCCTTCTTCTTTTCCAGAAAACAAAACAAAACAAAACAAAAAACATGGCATAAAAAAAAATCACTTCTCCAGAATCTGCTAGAGACTGAGTCCCACACTCAATCTGGCATGTACGCTTGCATGCCACTCTTCACGTTCATGACAATTAGAGCAGAAGCAAGATCCACAGGTGGCGCCTGTGCCTTCTTGTGAGAGCAGAGCGCTGTGCAGGTGCACAGATAAAGGTGGGCTGGCAACAAGAACATTCCTGTTTTGTTTTGGCTCTGGTTGTAGTTCTTAATGTCTCTGTTCCTCATCGTTTAGCTAGCAGCCTGGAGGAAGCCCTGTGATTACGTTAGGGGATGGCCCAAAGGCAAGAAGGCCATCTATGGCAGCCCAAACAGTCCAGACTGTCGCACAGAGCACACTGGAATATCCGTGTTGCTTCCCAACACTTACACTGTTCCTGCTCAACTTCCAAGTCTTAAGCTTCCTCGTGAGCCACTTGCGTTTCTTCCTTCCCCTTGACAGTGAGGCCTTCCCCACCTTTTCATTGATTCCTCTTAACCCATATTTTCTTTCCCTGCACCGTTGCTCTCAGTACCCAGGACTCCACTAACTCCCACTCAGATCCAGTGCCCTCCGCTCTCTGGACGAGTCCTTCCTGGTTGGGACACCATCAGAGGGCTTCTGCAGACACTCCAGGCACAGGTGATGATTGGGGTGAACTATTATTCGTCCACCAGTTTTTGCCACAGGTCTTGGAGCCTCTGGTCACACTGTCACCCCTAGGGCTGAGTGATGGCATAGTCAGTCAAGCACTTGGCCTGCAACCGTGAGGACCTCGGTTTGAGCCCCAGGACCCTCATTAAAAATAAAGTTAGGCATTTATCCCAGCACTAAGGTGACCAAGACAAAGAGATCCCTGGGACTGCTGGCCAGCCAGCCTGGCCTACCTGGTGAGTTCTAGGCCAGGGAAGGATGCTGTTATGTTTGTTCTGTTTGTTTTTGTTGTCGTTTTAAAAAAAGAATAGTGTGCACATGCACGCACGTGCAGAGGTGAACTGCACAGGAGGAATGACATGTCCTTTGAATTCCTGTTACACACATACAAATGTATATGTCCACTGGCACATACATAAACATGTAAGCATACACATACCCTATTACCTCCCTTTGAAAGCAAAGCCTGTGTTTCTTACTAGCATGGAGTAGCTATTAAATATGAACTGCTAAGTAGAAGACCAAAAGAAATAAGCATTTTGACCTGCAGTAAAACACCCAAAGCTCTGCGTGGGTTAGCAGACATTGCCATGTAACAGAATAGACTTAAACTCTTCACTAGATTAAAGGCCTGAGAGGCCAGACTTCTGAATACAAGCTCAGGGTAATTCATGATAGATGTCAACTACCCTGCCCTGCCTTCTTTTCTCTCTATCCACTCACAGATTTAAACCTTTTTCTGAGATTCCAACTCATTTGTGGCAAAGGACTTGCACCCCAGGGCTGTGCTGCCTGTATCCAAGCTCTGCTTCTCACACTTGCTGCTTTGTGATCCCTGTGAACTATTGAACTTCCCTGTTCTAGTACCTTGGAATTGTGAAATCTAAGCATGGCTTCTTCGTAGGGGGATGAGGAAGGGTTAATATATGAACATGCAGCCTAGGTAGACGGCTTAGGAGGTTAGGGCACGTGGCAGGCACGCGTGCAGATCTAAGTTCCGCAAGACCAGGCGTGGGCTTGCGCACCTGTAAGCCGGCGCTATGGGGTGGAGTTGGGAGACGGTCGGAGCTTGGTGGTTAACAGCGTAGCTCCGGTTCCACGAGAGACCCTGTCTCAAGGAAATAAGGTGGAGAGTGATAGAGCAGAAACCCAACATCCTCCCCTGGCCTTCATGTGTGGTCACCAGTGCAGGTACCCATCCACGCAAGTGGGCCATGTACACGTGCCACTCAAGCAGATTCACAGATACACAATATATGTAAGTATGTATTAACATAGCTTCAAGACTTAGCACGCGTGTAGCAACTGCACACACACATCACACCTATCCATATATGTCCATATACACATACATGTATATATACACATATACATTGATCTCTATGGACATATATATGGATATGTATGGATATACACACATTCCTAGTAACAGAGCACAGAGTGAGGTACTGTCATGTACTGAAGTGTATCATCTACAGTCTGTATTTATTTTGCTCACGTCTGTGCCCCTTTCAGACTGAAGGATTCAAAGTCTCCCGGGTGGGAGTCGTATGCAGGTGTAGATGAGCTCACAGTTCAGCTGCTGGGAGCTGCTATCTGGCGGCAGAATGCTCTGGACCTTTGTGCTCCTTGGCACGCCTCCACATTCATCCTCCTGCAGTCGGCCTGTGGGCCTTCCTGTGCATCTGATTCACCTCCAGGCTTTTGTCCTTCCCCTTCTAGGAGCAGGCTTTCTTCCATCCCTCACCACAGCCGGGTCCCATGTAACATGGACCAGTGTGCCTGTTGGTTTTACCCTTCATCCGTTGTGTGTCACAAGGGCAGGCTCTTGTCCTGCCTCCCAGAACTTAGAGTCTGCTATGTGTTACTGCCTTTAGCAGACTGTGTACTGAGCACATAATTGGATATTGTTTCCCACATTCCTCCATTCCTGCTTCACCCCGTATCCTCAGCCTGATTTTTTCTCATGACACCATCTTGGAACCATTCCTGTTCCCCTTCATGCCTGCCCTCCCACTTCTGGGAGAAGTCTGCAGTCTTTTAAATCATCCTCTGTTCTTCCTGTGCTTGGTGCTGCCCGACGAAATGATCTCACCTGTGGAGATTGTGACTCTCAGAATGCCTGAATGCTATAGCCCCATTTAAAATGGCTAAGATGGCTCCTGTTTAAGAGCACTTGCTGCTTATCCAGGGGCCTGAGTTTGGGTCCAAGCATCATCTCAGGCAGCCTACAACTACCATGAGCTACAGCTTCATGGGATCAGATGCCCCCCTCTGTCCCCTGCAGGCAAATGCACTCACATGTAACCCCCAATACACACTATATAGCATAGTTAAAAACACAGTAAATGTTTTTTAAATGCACAATTAAAAATAGAATGTCTTTTAAAAATGGATTCTTTAAATTTCACATTTACCACTGGATTCTAGTGAGTTTGAGGTTGCAATCATGAACTGAAAAAAATGTGACTGGGTGTGTAAGCCAGTGCCTCACCCAGTTCATGCTGAAGGATAAGAAAAAGGCATGAATGCATGGTTGATGAGCACTGTAACAGTGTTAAACTGTTTCTTGCCTACAAACATGACTGAGTGACCCCACAAAGCCCTGACTGCTTTTCATGAGTGATCTCATTAAGATTCTTACTTGAACACCCAAGGGAAGAAAATTGAGGTCCAGAGAGGCTAAGTCCTGTGCACAGGACATATGGAAAGTAAGAAGTTAGGATTTGCATCCTCACCTTTCAGTGTGGTCCTCTGTGGGTGGGTGGAGCTCATTGTCTTCAGGGCCTTACCTGGAATCCGGTGTGGGTCATTCACCTCTGCCCTGGACCAATTGTCCGGGAACACTGGTAAATCAGTTGAACACATCTAAGTGCCAGCCAGGTGAAACTGGTGACATGCTCTTGTCTTCAGAATTATCAGCAGCCAAGGCCCAGCCCTTCGGAGCATGTGTCGCCACAGCTCAGTGCTGCGTGTACTCAGGGTGCTCCCTGGTTTTGCCCTTCAGCCTCTGTGTGTCACAAGGACAGACCTCTGTTTGCTGTTACTCAGCAGTGAATCTACTGGGGATTAGCTCAAGTTTATGGCTCTGAACTTCAAGCCCACCTATATTCTTGGCATGGATGTTTATAAGATCTGCTTGGTCAACTGATAGCCGAGAGATCAGATTAAGAGCTAAAATTATAAGCAGTAGCTGGACTTTTATTTGGTCCCTAGAAAGTTACCAAAGAAGTAGGGCTTTGTGGAAACAGATCTCTCATTTTTGAGACAGGGCCTCTTGTCGCCTAGGCTGCCTTCAAACTGCTGTGTAGCCAATGATGACCTTGAGCGCTTGATATTTTACTTCCAACTCCCTATTGCTGGGATTTCAAGGGTGTGTGTGTGTGTGTGTGTGTGTGTGTGTGTGCGCCTCTACACCCAGTTTATAATGTGCTGGGAATGGAATCCAAGGCTCCATGCATGGCAGGCAAGCACTCTACCCACTAAGCTACATCATCAGATTGCAGTTTGCACTTTACACACACAAAGACACAGAAACCTATCGTCTATCTGTTTGGGTCAGTCCGTCCCTATATATGCCTTGGACTATGCCTTGGAATAGGTATATGCCTTGGAATGGAGTTGTGACAGTTGTACAGATGTTCTGATTTTGGTGAAAAGTAAGACTTGTAAAGAACACACAGTTGGCTTTCCCCTGCACAGGGCATCAGTCTCACCTGTGTGGTGGCGTCCACCAGGGACCGGGATGGAGTTTGTCAGGGTGCAAAGTTGGTGTGAGATGAAAGCCGGTCTTTTTTGTTTGTTTGTTTGTTTTATTGTTTGTTTGTTTTTCTTTTTCTTAGATAAGGTCTCATGGAGCCATCCTAGCATCAAAATCACCATCTAGATGAGGATGACCTATAATGGCTGATCCACCTGTTTCCACCCCCAAAGTGCAGGGATTACAGGTGTGCACAAACATGCCCGGTGTACATGGTGCTAAGGGAGCAAACCCAGGACCTCACGCATGCTAAGCAATTGTTCTGCCAACTGAGCTACATCCCGAGCCTGTGCAAGTAGATTTAAACAGCCAGAAAGGTTTAGGCTGAATGCTGGGCCAGTCACTGCACTGCCTAAACATACGTAATCCGACAGGCGCATTCTTTCTCCATTCTCTAATCTTACAGGGTTTAATGCCTTTGGAATTCCAGATTCCCACCTGCACGTCCCTAACAGAAGAAAGAATAAATCTCTTGGGTGCACAGAGCATGACCCACACGTTTACCGTGCCTTGAAACATTCTTGTCTAACAAACTGTGCCCTGTCAGTTAGGAAGCCTCAATTACACAAGGTAGTTCCCCATTGTTCCATGAATTAATCTTGGCATTTTTCAGAGTAAGAAACCTGATCTCTCCTCTTAGAAATAAACATCACTGGAGTAGGGAGTCCTTTGAATTCACTTTGGACGCACTGTGAGAGTCCAGTGGACTGGGTTCGAGAGTAAAGTCCATGGCCCACTTTGGAGCATGAGCTCAGGTATTCACACAGCCTATGAATATGATGGTGCTGAATGAAAGAAAAGCTGGTATTTCTGAAATGTGGGAACAAGTGCTACTGTCAAATGCCTGTCTGACAAACTGTTCCACAAAGACTACATGCTTTATTTGTTAAATTGAATCTGGAAGCATAGAACTGATCCAGGCCTATTCAAACGATACCCCAAATCACTCCACTGTCAGTGTTTACTTGTTTTTTTACACTTTAAAAATCAACTTGGCCTGGGTAGATGGCTCAGTGGGTAAAGCACCTGCCATGTAAGTAATAGGACCAGAGTTTCAGGTCACCAGAAGCCACATTCATTCCAGGTAGGCATTTTAGCCCACCTGCAATCATAGCCTCAGAAGGTAGAAACAGGATCCTGGAGCAAACTGGCTAGGGAGGCTAGCCATACTGGCAAGCTCTGGGTTTGGCTGGGAGACCCTGCCGCTGTGGTAAGGTGGACGAGCAACGGAGGATGAGATCTAATATCAAGCAAGTTTCTCTGCACACATGCACATACATGGACCCATGCACTTGTGGGTGTAGCTGTGAAGGGAAGATGCTCAACCTGGAAAGGAGAGCAATCCTGAACTGTTCATGCAGCTGCAAGCCTAGCAGCGCTGATGCAGAGTAAGTCTGCAGGGCTTGGAGTTCCTGTGTCTTATAGTTAGTCCCTGGACTGACCCTCCACGCTCCATTCCTCACGCCTACTCTTTGGTAACGAGCTTTTTCAGCTTTTAAAAGCTGTTTTTCCCCATTTAAAATGTTGTTTTATTAGCATATATTAATCATACGTGATATTGGTTCCCCTCCCATCCCCTCCTCTTCTCAATTAGATCCCCTTCTACTTTCATGATTGGGGCTTCTTGAGTCTCTCCCTACTCCATGATGGAATTTCGGCAGGCCCAGTCTTGTGGCAATATTTCCAGGCAATGCTTCTTTATCAGAGTTATGTGTCAAATTATTTCCAGTTATGATAAATAATAATACAGATTTCTCCCTCTCTCCCTGTTCATTGGCTGGCTTACATCACAGTTTTTATTAAAATAAATTTGGTGCCTATTTTTATCATGTCTGTAAGTATAGACATTCCTTAATGTCCACTGGGGATGCTTCCAGGGTTCCATGTTCCCTTCAGGAACTTCAATTCCATGATCCTCCCAGATATAAGATGGCATGAAATCTACATGAAGCCTGTGCACATCCTTCCATAGACTTCATATCATCCATAGATTACTTATAAAATCTGACACAATGAGAACACTGTGCAGTTTCCATGTTGTATTTATTAGGAAATAATGACCAGAGGAAGTGTCTGCACACACTTGGTGCGCATACAACTTTTTCTCAAATATGTTCTTCCTGGTAAATATTTTAAATATTTATTTTTGTGTGTGTGAGACAGGGTTACACAGAGAGAGAGAGAGAGAGAGAATAGTAATAAACAATACAGTAACCTTTTAAAAATACTAAAAGGGACGCTCAGTTTCTAAAGCACATTTGCTCTCCCAGCACCCACATGAGGTGACTCACAACCATCTCCTGCTTCAGGAGATCTGATGTGATGCTCTCTTTTGGCCTCTGTGGGCACCTGTGTACATCTGTCTGTTTGTGTGGGTATACAAACTAGCACATATGGTGTTGTGCCTATGAAGGTCAGAGGACAACTTTAAGCAGTCACTTCTGCCCTTTCCCTGGTTCATGGAATCTAATTCAAGTCACCAGATCTGTGTGGCAAGCGATTTTACCCACTGGGACATCCTCTGAGCTTCCCAAGTGTTTTCACACTCCTGCTGTTTCAGTCTGCAGACAGAGAACCTTGGAAACAGAAGGAGCACTGTATTAGTTACTGTTGAATCAGATCATTTATTATGATCACATTTCCTCTCTATTAAACATTTCCCCTAAGTTATTACTTGCACATGCTCACTACTGCTCTGTTCACAAAAGCAGAGAAATGGAGCCAGCCGAGATGTCCCCAACGCATGAATGGATAATAAGAAGGCGGTATATATACCCAGTGTAATTTTATTTAGCCGCAAAGAAAAATGAAATCATGAAAGTTTCAGGGAAATGGATGGCCTCGGAAAGTATAATGTTAAGGGAGGTGACCCAAACTCAGAAAGAAGAAAGCTGAATTTTCTCCCTTGCGTGTGGATCCGAGCCTGGGATGGACATATTAAAATAGGTGTAAATGTAGGTGCAGTCTGAAGAAAAAAACAGAAACGAGATTAAGACAGGGTGAGATTATTGTGCTGAGGAAGAACAGGGTGAGAGTAACAAAGGACACGTGGGACGGGAAAGTGGCAGAGACTGGGGAGGTAGAGACTGGGGAGGCAGAGACTGGGGAGGGTCACGGGGCAGCAGGGTCAACTGCTGGTGGAGGGCACGGGGGGGGGGGGAGAATCTACCGCACACGCCTTGTTCCCAAATTCTCCAACCTAGTGTGTTTGATTTTAGAAATAAAAGATAATCATACACAGATTAAAAAGTGAAAGTTTAAAAACTGTTGCCTCATTTGAGACAATTCACCCAGTTTCTCACTTCTGTTTAAAGAGACCTCTGGCAAATGTTTCAGAAATGAGCTCCCTTCAAAACCATTCTTCTCAGAAAATAGAGTCTCAAGACATCCAGAGACTGCCTTTTTTTCCTGTTGTCTGAGGGGAGAAGTTAATTATTAATTATGCCAGATCAGGAGTAATTGGAAATGTTTGCTTCCGTGTGTCTCTATTCTAATTATATTCAGTTCCTCACATTGCAGTAAACAAAAAAGATCTAGTTTATTGTAGTTGTCAAATAGCATTCTTATTTGTTTCGGTGGTGCAATGGATCCTCAGCATCTTCTTAATGTAGGAAATAGCCTTCTTTCTGAGTCCCTGTGACATCCAGAATAGCCTCATTAGAGGCAGGCAAATGGCGGGCCTTTGGGCAGTGTTCTTTTGTGAACAGATGAATGGATGGCCTGCTCAAAATGACACTATTTTCACCTTCCTCCTTCTCCTTCCAATCATCCTTCCAGCTGGGGAATGTAAGGAGCTTTATAATTGGAAATATTCAAAATAGTTTACATAAAGCACAGGAAAGATTTTACATTTAGACATTTTTTAGAGACTGCCAGTAGAGGGCCTTGTTAAACTGAGTAAAACGTTCTCATCACCGGCACACCAAATGACAATCATGCCAGCTACCTGTTAAAGAAGCCATTGTTTTGAGAATGTCTGATGAAGAGCAGTAAGATTACCCAAGTGATTTTTAAACTACGTTGTATTTCTTTGTAGGTGGAGCAAGGAGACATTTAAGTTTTCGTCTTCATGGCTTTCTTAGTAAGGAGTTAGAGAATCAGATAGATTATCATCATTGCATCTATAGGATGTTTCTATTGAAGCTGGGTGCAGGGCTCTGAGCCTACTGGCCAGATCTTAGGATGGGCTGCTGAGGGTGGGTCAGGAAAGTGACAGTTCTACTCTACACACAGGTTAACCTTGTTTCTGATAGTGAGGGGAGTGAGTCCCAGACTGAACAGAAGCCCCTGCAGCCATTCTCTTCCTCCTCCCTGGCCTGTTTCCTGTTCTTATCCAAACCTCTCCTTCTCCCAAGTCTCTCTCCTCTTGGGGCAACCTTAGCCCAAGCGTCTTCCTTTGGGAGGCTCTTCTGCTTGCCGTGCCCCTTGCCAGCAAAGTTCGGTTGTTTTCCACAGTGCTTATCACTAATGTAATTAAACATATGGTGGGTTATTGATTAGGAAGTTCTCCCCAGGGAGGCAAGATACTCCTTGGAGACAATGCCTCCATGTGTCTTCTAGTTTAATATTAAATTCAGCCCCCAGAACAATGGCCATTCCCCAGAAGGTAGCCTTCAAGTATTCGGTGAATAGAAGAGCATAGGTACACGCTCTGGATTTTAGGTTAGTGGTTTCTCCTCTTCAACACTTAAGAAAACTTTCACTTCTGTGTCTCAGACCTTGACATTCAAAGCTGGTGGTGTTCAAAATGTCCGTTTACAGACTTGGGGCACAAAGTCATGGCATCATTCTTTTATCTATCTTTCAGCGAATGGACAAATGTCTCTTTATTTCCGGTAGTCATGGTGTCTATCAAACAGGAGCTCTAGAAGTCTGAGAATCAGTGAATGAGCAAATGGCTATGAATTTATTTTTATCTTCTTTAAATGTGTTTTTTTTTTCAGTTTTTCGTGTGTGTGTGTGTGTGTGTGTGTGTGTGTGTGTGTAAGCGTATGCCATGGCCACATGTACAAGTTAGTGACCAGCCTGCTGGGGTGAATTCTCTTTCTTCCACATGGGTCCCAAGGTTCACACTTGAGTTGTCAGGCTTGGCAGAAAATGCCTTCACCCACTCAGCCATCCCAGCAGCCCTTTTAAAGACTTTTAAAGACTTTCTTACTCCTTCCTTCTTTCCCATCTCCCTCTCTCCATTTTCCTTCCTATCCTCCCTGTCTCACTCCCTTCTTTCCCTTCCACTTGTGAAAGGAGGAACAGGCGCAGGACAATGCCTTCTGCTGACTCCGGTGTCCTGTCAGGTGTCCTCGGTTGGCTTGGCATTTCCTGGAGGCCTGTCAATTGTCAGATGCTGCTGTCCCGAAATGCCCTGTGAGAGTCTGTTACCACCGTTAGAGTGATGGAAGCTCCGTGACCATAGGTCTACCCCAAGGACACCTGCCCTTGGGCAGCCGCAGGTTCCATCCTGGGGTCTGACATCTCCTTTCAGTCAGGTAATTAACCTCATTGAGTTTGCTTTCTTTATTCTTTAAGTGCAGCAACACAAAGTGATTTTATCTAACATTTCTGAAATGTTTACAAGGTGCCTGGCCCCACTGTATGCACTGTCTCCGCCCCCCCACAGCAGCCCCTGCCCCTCCCCAGATACACACTGCTGTCAATCCCATGTGAAGACCAGGGAGAACCAGGCCCCTGAGAGCCTGGCTTGTTTGAAATTACACAGTCGGACTTTGATACAGGTAGTCTTGAGGCAGGACTGAGTAAGGCGCACAGAGCGCATGAGCAAAATCAGATCCAGATGCAGGGAAGCCTTTGCCATCTTTGTTGGCTCTGTGTCACTGAGGACTTTCCAGGGCCTTATAGGTAGAAGACAAGAGAGGTGTTGCCTACTGTACGCGGCCCCTTGTTGGGATAAGTGTGTGTGTGTGTGTGTCTGTGTGTGTGTCACACACAATTATACATAGAGGCCTGAGGTCAAGGCCTTTAGTTTTTCCTTGGGTTCCATTTACCTTGTTGCTGAAGATATAGTCACCCCCTTGCCTGAAACTCACCGCTAAAGCTAATGCCAGCCTGTTAGCCAGCCCTGGGAATGTTCGCATCAGCTCCCCAACCAAGAACTTATAAACATGTGTCATCACACTTAGACTGCTGTACCCCACCCCCTTTTGAACCACTATGTAGTTCTGACCAGCCCAGAATCCTGTGTGGACAGGCTGGCCTTCAACTCCCAGGGATCTGCCTCTAGAGCACAGTGATTAGGGTGTCAGTCCCCATGCCCTGCTCTGTTCTGTGGTGAACGAAAAAGGACTTTACCAAGAATGTTGAGCAGTCCTTTTCCCTTCAGTGTGGATCCTGGGGTTAGAACTCAGGTTCTCATGCTCTCAAGGTAAGTGCTTTATTAACCAAGCTGTCTCCCCAGCTCCAGGGGACTTACTTAATCCTCATGTCAAATGTCAAGAGTTCTGTTTACTCAATGTTTTGGCACAAACTAGTGTTCATAGTCCAGAACAGCTACCCAGGAAACTGCCTGCCCATGCCCCTGGGTCACTGAATGCTTCTGTGGGGTCCTTACCATACAGATTCTGTGGTCTTGTTTCGACATATGGCTTTTGCTTGTGTAGTGCTTCTGGCGTTATCATTTCCTCAGCTGAATGACAAAACCATCCAACCCTGTGGTCTCCAGTGGCTACAGACTGTCTTGTTTAAGGTGCAGGGGAGCCTGGGACTGAGATGGCGCAGCAGTTAAGAGCTGCTCTTGCAGAGGACAAAAGTATGGCTCCCAGCAGCCAAGTCCTCCAGCTCGCCATCACCTGTGACTCCATCTCCAGGGGACATGAGGCCCTCTGCTTGCCTGCATTCACACCTGAGCACACACACACAAATGCTTTATGTGTAGGCAGGTTGTAGTTAGGAGGGGTCATATGTGCCTGGATGCTCTGGTGGAGTCCTCAGTGGATTCCTCTTTCAGATGTTCTTATATCATTTTTTCCTAGTTGCCCTCTACCTCCCACAGATCCCTCCTGGTACCTCTTATTATTCAACAATATCTCTAGCATTTCCCTATATACTTTCCGTCTCATATGCCTCCCCCCCCCCTCTTCCTCTCTCTCTTCCCTGTGTGTGTATGATGTATCTGTGTGTGTGATTATACTTGTGCCACGGTGAGACTGTGGAGGTCAGAGTACAGCCTCAAGTGTCAGTTCTTGCTTCCCACCTTGTTTGATACAAGGTCTCTTGCTTACCAGTGCAGATCCAGGCTATCTGGCTGCCAAGCTTCATGCTGTACTCCATTGTCTGCCTCCACTTACTAGAGCAGAGTGGATTAGTCAGTGTTTCCCAGTGGACCAGGGGTCTGAGGGAAAGGGCACTCTCCCTGTGTTCTTCCATCTCTCAAAAATCCCAAAGGCCCAAGAGTGTCTTTACAATAAATTCCTGTTAAAGAATGCATTCCAGCTCCAGGTCAAAGAAAGAAAAAGCCCCAAAGGCACAGCCATCATGGAAGGGTGGGATGTAATCTGGAAAGAGAGTTGAGCACTCCTGCTTGTAAAATCCTGTCAGGAGACATCTGCAGGGCCACAGGATTAAGTATCCCCATCTGCACAGTGAAGAGAAAGATCAGAAAGTCCTAAGGCCACATCCACCCTGTGATGCTGTTTTCCATAATCACATAATGGTTGCAGCACACACACACACACACACACACACACACACACACACACCTCAATTCACGACAATACACAGAGCAGCAAGAAGTGAAACTTCTCCCCACCGGGATTGCACATCCAGCACTAGATGACACACGTAGGTGTCCTGGGAACCCCAGCAGTGTCTGTGATCCCTAGAAGTACCCTGTTTCCCCAGAAGGCTGAAGTGAGTCCTCACTGCACAGGACTGCATTCCCTGGTGACAGATGTTAGAGGAGTGCCTTCCAATGGGTGTTTCTCCCAAGCATCTAATTATAACCTCCACAGAAGATTAACAGATGTTATAATTGTCTCTCCCCTTTGATTAAATAGTTTCTGCATGAGTGACATGCTTAGATTTTCCTTCTCTGTCTTGCACAATCTTTATAAAAAACTGACATGTGTCTTCAATTTTCTGCAGATAGTTTCTCCATAGGCTTGGTAAGAATCTTTATATAGAGAGAAAAAACTCAGGATGATATAGACTGCAGCATGAGTTATAAAACACCCATTTTCTCTCATAGAGAAGAGCCTGGCTCCTGGCGTCTCTTTCTGTGGTTTTTCTGTCTAGGAGAT
The DNA here is from genome assembly GCF_907164565.1 of Psammomys obesus. Taxonomy (NCBI): domain Eukaryota; kingdom Metazoa; phylum Chordata; class Mammalia; order Rodentia; family Muridae; genus Psammomys; species Psammomys obesus. The sequence continues at coordinate 65,330,262 of NW_026585504.1, read as the reverse complement.
TGGTGTCTGCCTATGAATTCTCTAGAAACAGCTCTGCAGAGCATAAAGAAAGACTGAACCAACCTTTCTCAGCAGTTAAGGCTGCATGATGCTATGTGTGCAAAAGAGTGTGTTAATGGAGAGAAAACTGTTATTTAGGATGGCATTGTGACTCTACAGATTTTTTTTGCATTTGTTTTAAGGTAAGCTATCAACTAACAGCTTTATGAACATAAAAAAACAAAACAACAAGAACAAACCATACAGTTAGGGAGTTGGCTCAGTTTGTAAAGTGCTTTCTACAAAGACATGCTTGTAACCTAGTACTAGGGAGAGACAAGTGGGTTCCTTTGGCTTGCTGGCTAGCTAGTCTAGCTGATCAGTAAACTCCAGGCTCAGGAAGAGACCCTGTCTCAGATATTAAGATGATCTCTGACATCAGTCCATGCCACCCTCAGCATGGTCTCCAGTGGCAGTGTAGACCACGGACATCAACACAGCAGTAGGGGCCATAAGCACTACCATAGCCCTCAGATGCAGCACAGGACAAGGATATCAACATGGCCTCAGGTGGCCACACAAGCAACTCACATCAACATGGCTTCGAGCAGCAGCACTGCCTAGCCTGAGACACCCACAAAGCCTCAAGCCCGTCGTTGCTGTTGTTGTCAGAAACCATGTGGATGTCCGTGGTCTTGCTCTCCCTGAGTGTAAAGGGTGAAGCAGTCCATCCAGGGAGGAAAGGATTAAAGAAAATAGAGTCCATGTTGGAAACAGCCCCCTGTTCCTTACTAAGGAACCCACATGAAGACCAAGCTGCCCATTGGCTAAATCTGTGTAGGTCCAGTCCTTGCACGGTTCTTCACTGGTGCTTAGTCTCCACAAGCCCTTCTGCACCCTGGTTAGTTGGCTCTGTTGGTCTTCTTGTGGAGCTCCTTTCCCCTCTGGGTCCTTCTAGCCTTCCCCTCACTCTTTCACAAGGCTCCCTATTCTTCATCCAAATTTTGACTGTGTGTCCCAGCATCTGTTTTGAGGCGTTGCTGGGTGGAGCCTCTCAGAGGACAGCTATGCTAGGCTCCTGTCTGCAGGCATAGCAGAGTATCATTAATAGTGTCAGGGTTTGGCTTGCTCCCATGGGGTGGGTCTCAGGTTGGGCCAGAGATTGGTTGAACATTCCCCCAATCTCTCTGTCTTTATCCATACATCTTATAGACAGGGTAAATTTTTGTGGGTGGGTTGAGGTGCCTCTTCTTCCATTAGGAGTCCTGTCTAGTTAGAGTGCGTGCGTCCTCTTCAATTTTCATGACCCCTGCTACTAGGAGTCTCAGCTAGAGTAATTTCCATTTCCTCTCAGAGGTCTACCCTGCTGTAGGTCTCTAGCTTATCACAGAGATGTCCTGGCCCATGGTTTCTTTTTTCTATGCAGCCCTCTGTCCTTCTGCCCCAACTCTCCCCAGGTCTAATATCAACTCTCATTTTTCTCTGCCCTCCCTCTCTTACCTTTTTCCCCTCTCTTCACAGCTTCCTCTGTCTATTCTATTTCCCACTCTGAGTAAGATTTAAGTATCCTCCTTGGGTCATCCTTGTTATCTATCTTCTCTGGGTCTGTGAATTGTAGCATGTTTATCCTGCATTATATGGCCAAAATTTACTTATATGAGAGTATATACCATATGGGTCTGGGTTACCACACACAGGATGATCTTTTCTAGTTATATCCATCTTCCTGCAAATTTCATGGTTTTCTTGTTTATAATAATTGAGGAATATTCCATTCTGTAAATGTACCACAGTTTCTTTATCCATTCCTGGGTTAAGGCACACTCAGTCCTGATACGACTTGATGTGCTGGGATGGATTGGTGCTGAGGGCTCCCCTTTTATGAGAGATGGGGGAGGCAGGAGATGGGGGAAGAAGGAGGAAGTGTGGGACCAGGAGGAGAGGAGGGAGGGAGGGAGCTACAATCAGGATATAAAGTGAAATAGTTAATTAATTAATTAACTTAAAAAATAATTTCACCATGAGAGCAGGGAGTGTTTCTGGCTATTTTTCTTGCATCTGGGACCCTCTCTCTCCTACTGGATTGCCCCATCCAGCCTTGATAAGAGGGTATTGCTTATCACATCTTGTTATATCATGTTCAGTTGTTCTTTTCTGAAGGGAAACAGAAGATATGGAGAAAAAGAAGGAAGGAAGGAGGTTTGGGAGGAATGGAGGGAGGGATGTTGCAGTCAGGACTGTATGAGAGAAAAATAAATCAAAAGAAAAAAAGAATAAGGTAGAGAACTAAACAGAGAATTCTCAACTGAGGAATCTTGAATGGCCAAGAAACACTTAAAGAAATGTACAACTTCCTTAGTCATCAGGGAAATACAAATCAAAACAACTCTCAGAGTCCATCGCACACCAGTCAGAATGGCTAGGATCAAAATCTCAAGCAACAGCACATGCTGGTGAGGGTGTGGAGAAAGGGGAACATTCTTTCATACTGGTAGGAATGTAAACTTGTACAACTACTTTGGAAATCAGTCTGGCGCTTTCTCAGAAAATTGGGAATAGCTTTACCTCAGGACCCAGCTATATCACTCCTGGGTATACATCCAGAAGAGGCTATGCTGTACAACAAGGACACTTGCTCAACTACATTAACAGCAGCTTTGTTGGTAACAGCCAGAATCTGGAAACAACAAGATGTCCCTCAACCGAAAATGGATAAAGAAACAGGGGCACATTTACACAATGGAATACTACTCAACTATTCAAAACAAGGAAACCATGAAATTTGCAGGCAAATGGATGGAACTAGAAAAGATCATGCTGAGTGAGGTAACACAGACCCAGAAAGACACGCATGGTATGTGCTCACTTATAAGTGGATTTTAGCCATATAGTACAGGGTAAGCATACTATGAGGCACAGACCCAAGGAAGATAAGTAATAAGAAGGACCCAAGTGAGGAGGCATAAATCTCACTGTGAAGGGGAGCTAGAAGAGACAGAGATAATGGCTGAAGAGAGGGAACACGGTAGGAGAGGGGGCGCAGAGAGTTAAGAGGGTAGAGATCAGTCCTGAGGAGAGCAAGGGCAAGAAGACAGAAGGCTCGTGGAGAAAAGAGAAACTTAACGGTGGCACTCTCTGTGACAAGCTGGAGACCTAAGTGAGGGTAAGCTCTTGGGAGGATATAAGGAGGATTCAAGCAGAGACTTCTAGTAGCAGAGGCCATAGATACTGAGGACTAACTAGATTAGTCTCCTAACAGAGGGAGGGGGATACCAACCCACCCACAAAAACTTCAACCCAAAATTTATCCTGCCTGTGAGATGTGCAGGGATAAAGATAGAGCAGAGATTGAATGAATGCCCAACCAATGCCTGGCCCAACCAAAGACTCCCCACACTGGTGAGTGCCAACTCCGGACACTATGAACAATGCTCTGCTAAGCCTGCAGATAGGAGCTTGTCAGAGTTGTCCTCTGAGAGGCTCTACCCAGGAGCGCCTCAAAACAGATGCTGAGACTCACAGCCAAACATTGGGTGATGCGTAGGGCATCTTGTGGAAGAGTGGGAGGCAAGAGAAAAAGACCTGGAGGTGACAGGAACTCCACAAGAAGACCAACAGAGCCACCTAACCAGGGCCTAGAGGGACTTGCTGAGACTGAAGCATCAACCAAGGACCATGCAGGAACCGGACCTAGGCCCCCTACAGAGCTGTAGCAGATGGACAGCTTAGGCTTCAAGTGTGTCCTCTAGTAAGGGGAGTGGGGGCTGCATTGGACAGGGACTCACTTGCTAGTGTTTTGATTACTCTGCCCTGGCGGGACTGCATTGACAGGCTACATGGAAAAGGACAAGTTCAGTCCTGATACACCTTGATGAGCTGGGATAGACAGGAAAGGGAGCTCCTCTTTTCTGAAGGGAGAGAAGGTGGGAGTGGAAGAGGAGGAGGGAAAGGGCTACAAGGGTATAAAGTGAATAAAATAAATAAATGAGAAAAATGAAAATAACTAAATAAATAACCATATTTAACCAAAACAGAAAGAAAGAGAGAAAAGAAGAGTTTTACTGGGGAAAAAAAGGATGCTGACTTGTTGCTCTCCACAATTGATGGAGGTGGAGGTGCCGGTCAGGAAGGACGCAGTCTTCTTTAAGGGGCTGGTCCCTGGGGTTTTGACCATGTTCCAGTGGTCATGGACAGCACAAGTTGGACTTGTTTGTTTTTGTTTTTGTTTTATTGTCTTTGCTTTTGTTCATGTTCTCCTTGTTCTTTTTGTTCTGGCTCTTGTTCTGCTTCTGCTTCTGCTTGGAGGCAAAGTCACAAGAGTTGGGGAATATGTGGGAAAATGAGTGTGATCTGGGTTCACAATGTGAAATTCCCAAGTAATCAATAAAAAATTAAGGTGGAAGAGGAATGGGTAAGGTGGAAGAGGAACGGATAGATCACTTAGCTCACAGTGACACACAGTTCCCATAAGAAGCCTTGAGAAAAGTGACTGCAGAGGGAAGTGGTGCACTCATCACTACTGGGGGGCCTATTCCTAGGAAAATGAAAATATTTTTTTCACTGTGGATTAGGATCTGACAACAGACTAAAGTAACCATGCCATTCCGCCAAAATCCATCTCAGAGAACCGGTCAGTATTTTGGAGTTATTTAAAAGAGTGTTGGTGATGGGGATACGGACAACTCAAAGTCCACTGCATAACCCCAAACCAACCCTGGGGTGGATGATAACTCACACAATATGGAACGGTGGCATTCTCTGTGTGTATCTCAAACGTGTTGGAATCTCCTCTCCTCCGCAGCTCTTAGCGCTTGTATCATCTCACAGGGAAGAGGCCTGGTGTATCCAGTTTCAGGGATTTTTTGAAACTTTTGAATTGTTTACTTCCTGAATGGTAAAGAACTTTCCTTTAGACCTCCTTGAGTCCTAGTAGACTTTCTTCCAGAATGGAATGTTTCAGGGCAAAGAAAACTGCTCTGCCACGCGCTTGGTTGAGCCTCCTCAGTGCCAGAACCTCTGTTGTGGTCTTTTTCACACCTTGATCACTCCAGATCCTACTCAGTTCATGTTGCCCTTCATTTCTTTTGCATCCCCTGCAGTACCTTACGGTTATCTGTTATTGGTACCTCGGGCACGGGCACAAGACCATGGCACCTGGTATCAGCCAAGAGCACCTTTGCTTTTATCCTTGCCAATTCTGATCTTATCAGAGGCACAACACATCCCAGACTTGACAAAGAGTTGCTTTGGGTCAAGTTCTATATGACTGTATGTTTTATCTTTTACCTTAGTTGTGTATGAGCATGAGCTGGGGGCAACTTCCGGTGTAATTTCTCAGGTGCTTTCCACGTTAATTTTCGAGACAGCTTCTCTCACTGGCCTAAAGCTCAGCAAGCAGAGCAAGCTAGTTAAACAGGGGCCCCCAGAGATCTGCCTATTTCTGCCTCTCAAGCCCAAGGATTACAAATGCAAGCTATCATACCCAGTTTTCTTTTTTAAATGTGGGTTCTAGGAAACAGAGCTCAGGTTTGCACTCCATTTTTCTTTCTTCCTCTTACCAATTGAGCTATCACCATAGCTTCATTTAAACCTTATTCTGCTGTTTTATTATCTCATGGTTCCTATGTGAAAACATGGGAAAAAAATGTGTTAGAACCAGTCATTGGTCAGAGAGCCCCAGACATCTCTGTTCAGATCTCCTTTTAATTTCATTGCCAGAAGCCAATACTTATGCTTAAATGTTTTATAAACAGCCTATTGTTAGTTTGTGTATCCTAATTGCTGCACTTACTCTTTCTTTCAGTTCTTTCTACTTTCTGGAAAGCCTCATTCCAGGGTGAATCCTGAGATTCATGCTCTAGTTGTACATGCAATCCCAGGTGTACAATTATATCTTCTTAAGTGTGAGGCAAGCATGAATGTGGATAGATGGCGCTGTGTGGTGAGGGTGGGAGCGCTAGCTTTACGGCCTGTGTTCCCTCTACCTAGAACTAAGTTCCATGAGGACATTGTCACACAAATACATAAAATGCATTGAGCATTTTCCACACCCCATTCCCTTTTCTCTCCTTTTTTACACCTCCCCCACCCTTTAGTTCCTTTTATTCCTCAGATAATTTCACGCCATATATGATTTTTTTTGGTGACTATAGAGAATTTAAGAACCACAAATGAAAGGGAACGTGAGATATGTCTTTCTGGACTTGGCTAATTTCACTTGATATGAGCATCTCCAGTTGTATCTCTTTTTTTCCTGCAAATGACATGACATCATTATTCTTTTTGACTGAAAATTACATTGTGTATATATGTGTATATATGCATACATAAACATGATATACCTATCTATATCTATCAATCATCTATCTATCTACATATCCATCTAGTTCTCATCTATCTTATATTTTCCCTATTTATTCCTCTACAGGTGGACACCTATGTTCGTCCCATTACTTAGCTACTTTGCAGAATGCTACAGTAAACAGGAATGTGCAAGGCTCTTTATGATGTATTGCTGCAAAGTCTTGTAGATAAACACCTGGCAGTGCTGTAGCTGGTCATTCTGTTTTTCATTGATTATATGTGTTGGGTATGTGTGCTGTAGCACAGTTGTGAAGAGGCCAGAGGACAATATGCAGGAAGCGAGTCTCTGTATGATCAAACTGAAAGTCCTCAACCTTGGTGAAAAGTACTTTTACCCCTAAGACACACCACCAATTGTGCTAGCTAGTTTTTGTTTTATTTTGTCAACTTCACACATATTAGAGCCATTTGAGAGGAAGGAACATCAATTAAAGAAATGCCTTCCTAAGACTGGAAGGTGGGTAAGATTGTAGAGCATTTCCTGCTTAATGATGGATGGAGAAGGGTGCAGGCCATTGTGGGCAGTGACACCCCTGTGCTGAGCAAGCCATGGGGTGCAAGCCAGTAAGAAGTCTTCTCAAACGGCTTCTGCTTCAGTTCCTGCCTCCAGGTTCCTGCCTCCAGGTTCCTGCCTTGTGTGGTGGTACATGCCTTTCATTGTGGCACTTAGGAGGCAGAGGCAGGCACATCTCTTGAGTTCAAGGCCATTCTGCTCCACAGGGTTAATCCAGGCCCTACCCTGACTTTCTTTGACAATGGACTATGATGTAGAAGAGAAAGTAAAATAAACCTTTTCTTACCAAGTTGCTGTTTTATCATAGCAATAGTAATCCTAACTAAGAAATAAACCCGGGTTTTTGTTTGTTTGTTTTTGTTTTTGCTACTGTCTGTGAGAAACTGCTTACTGACTTCCATGTCACTGCACCAACCTACATTTGGTTTGGACTATTTTTGCAAATTTAATTAAGGTCCCTAATTAGCTTGCTTCAGGTTAATAAAAATGCTTTTCTCAAGACACAGTCTGGAGTTGAGAGACTTGACATGCAGGGCCTCAGACATTCTCCCATTGAACTTGACAGCAAAAGCCATGGACTCAACAACTGCAAGGTCACAGCTTGGCAGCCACATGACTCCTAAGAGAATCAGGGCCTGGGAGGTCTCAGGATTCCAATGGTTTCTTTCAGGTCTGTGAGCCTGGCATCGGCAGAGCCGAGCTGAGGGGTGCGATCCATGGAACAGCCAGGGTGTAGCTGAGTCCTATCACAAGCTGTTCTTTTTGTGGTAGTTTAACAGTCATCAGCAGACAACCACTATCTACGTTTTCGCACGTCTCTAGCTCGCTCCTCTCTCCTCTGTATGTAGCCTCTGTTATCGCTTGTGGTTTGATTAAAATGGAGTGGTTAAGCAATCCATTAAAGTGTGTAGTGTCCCGCCCTTCACTTTGGGCGCTCAGGGATAGCACTTCTTCTACATCTTCAACTCTCTTGCTTTGTGATTGGTGTACAGCATCCTCTCCTCTAGGGTCTCAGCTTTGGTGCCACTTACTGAAAACTGGTTTCTAAGTTTGATTTCTCCTATTCTGGGTCCCTACAGCTGTGCCTGCCAGTTAGGTTAACAGGTTGACATTGCAGTCAAATCATGGAAATTTTATGGAATGGAGACTTCAGCACCTCCGTTCTCCCTCTACTTGTGCCAGGAATCCAGCTCCTTGTCAACATTTTTCAAACCTTTCTGTGAACCTTGATGCCTGGTTGCTGTTGTACAAGTCACCATAGCACATAATGCCCCGTGTGACTTACGGTCTGTTTGTGAGGCTCACAAGACTATACCTTTTGAGTCTAGCCTAGGCAGCCTGTTCTTCAGAGATTTTAATTTCTGCCTTTCTGTTCTCTATATCTAAATGGCTTTATGTATCTGTATATAATCTAAAACACACAAATGAAAGAAAACCTGTGGTATTTGTCTTTCTGGGTAAGATGGAAAACTTATCCATGTGCCTTGAAGTATTTTCTTATTTTTTTCCCATGTATGTTTGTAAGTGTTCACAAATGCTTTAGGGTAGTGAGGCTGGCGATAACAGAAAGCTGGTGGGTTTATCCCTTCCTGCTCTCCACAGGTTTTTTCCTCTGGTAGCAATTGAACTCTCTACAGCTTAGTCTGGACACGCTCTCTTCAAGCCTTCATTTCTTGTGCAATTTGAGTTTATGATAGCAGATTTCAGAAAACTAGAGACCAATGTTTGAACCAATAAGAAAATATTCTCACTTTGGAAAAGTACTGTTCCTTTCTCTACTTTCCATTAGCTTTTTTTCTTTCATTCTCTTCCCATTCTTTTGAAGGATTGGGTAAAACTGTTGAGATGTCTTGAGCCAAGTGTTCCTGGGTAGTAAAAGGACACAATTTAGAGAATTAATAGGGGCTTTTTGTGTCTCTGAGCATTTGATTTGTTGGGAATGTCTTTACTGTGGGTGTGCTGTTTTAATCCTACTGCTGCTGAGAACACGTCTGTCCTGATTTAGCTTTAATTGTCAATGTGACACTGTGTAGAGTCATCTGAGAAGAGACTTTCAATTGAGGAATTTCCTAGATCAGAGTGGCCTATGGTGTGTCTGTGGGGGATTGTCTTGATTGTTAATTGTTGCAGAGGAATCCTGCCTTCTGTAGGCAGGTGGTTCCAGAATGTATAAGACAGAGAGTAAGCACAAGTCTACAAGTCAACATGCTGCATTTCTCTATGGTTTCTCCATAGTTCATGGCTGAGAGCGAATCCTCCACTTTTACATTTAATGTCTTTATTTTTAGAAAATAAAGTATAGTATATAAACACACACACATATCTTTGAATGTTATTTAGATCTAAAAATCTAAGACACAGCTCTTTTCCTGTTTTACCCTCGTCATAAAAATGACACCATTTAACGAGTTCCCCTGGTGAGAGATAATGCTGGGTGGACTAGCAAGTGGGTTTGCCTTCAGGTTCTTACTCTGAGTTCCTCCCAGCCTTCCCTTAGTGATAGACTGTGATGTGAAAGCATAAGGCAAATGCACTCTTTCTTCCCCTAAGTTGTTTTTTTGTTAAAATATTTTTGCCACCACAACAGCAATGAAAGTAGGCCAAGGTCCTTTCCGGACATAGGCTGATAGGATCCCTTAATCCCTCTACCCTGTCCTTCCCCTTCTAATGCCCCATTGAATATGCTGCATACATGATACCAACTTGGCCTTCCCCAAACTGCTTGCCTCATGATAGTCTCATGACAGCACTTGGAACTCATAACACTCTATGCACGCAGTGAATGGAGCAATGTTGACAGGGTGTGAAAGATTGTGTAGAGTGGAATGGTATTCTGAAGAGTTCACAGAGGCAGCCATTATAGGAAGCTGGGTGAAAGGGACATCTCTATTGCTTGGACAATATGTGACCTCTTGAACAATGACTCACTTGACCTTCCCTCCCTCTCTCCTCTCTTTTTCGCTCCTCTTTTCTCTCTATCCCTTCCTCTCTTTTGTCCTGTCTCTTTTTCTTTCTCTCTTCCATTTTTCCTTACTCTTCTCTTTCCCTTCCCTTTCTTCTTAACTATTACTCCCTTCCCACTCTCCATTTTTCTTCCCATTCAACTCAATGCTCTTCTTTTCTTTGTTTCTGTTTTCCTACTTTCTTCTTTTCACCTCCTGCTCCCTATCTTCCTCTCTTTCCTTTCCCCTTTCTCTTTTCACTCTCTTTCTCCTTCCTTCTTCTGCTTCCATTTCTCTCTCTCTTCTCCTCTCTCTTCCCTCTCCTTCTTTCCACCTTCTTTCTCTCCCTCCCACCCTTCATTTCTCTTCCTCCCTTCCCACTCATTCCTCTCTCCTTTTCCTTCTTCCTTCCCTTCTTTTACCTTTTTCCTCTTTCCACCCCTTCTATTTTTCCTCCCCTCTCCTCTCTCCTCCACCTCTCCCTTCCTCCCCCTGCCTTTTCCCCTTCTCTCCAGCTCTCATTGTCCTTTCATCAACTCTCCTTTCACATTGATGCTCTCTCCAGAGCATCTTGCCTTGCTTGCCTTAAACATGTTTGTCTCTGTATTGCTGAGCTTGACCTGATGGGCTAGGCCAAGTAGGCTTGGCTAAGGTGTATTCTGAGTGCACATGTACTGGGCACACATACAGGTCTGTGTACACATGGATAGCAGCACATTTATTGACATTCCAGGGTTGATTTCAGCTATTTCAGTTAGAAAATCTCCCAGTGTTATTTTATCCTTTCTCAGATTCCCAAATTGAAGTAATTGAACTAAGCAAGCACTTTATCAAACCTAAATAATTACAGGGTGTTTTAACATGTGGTATCAATCTTTTTTTTTTTCCTACTGAAATCAATAGTATTTTCTTGATAGAGAGGCTTTTGTGTCACTTTTTCTATTTTCTTTGGAGTATTATTCAGTCCTTATAAATCATTTTAAAAGATAAGTGTTTAGGCCATGTAACCTTGCATCACCTCTGAGCATTCTTCTGTGTTCTCATAAAGATACAACATGCTCAGACATATTTTGATTTTAAACTAGAGAGACAGTGAGTCACAGTGCTTGTGTGGCAAGTGTGAAGACCTGAGTTCAATTTCCACAACTCAGATAAAAATCTGGGCATGCAGTCCTGAAGATACCTGATAAAACAGGATCAGATGAATGGGGAGGAGGTCCCCCCCCTATTAGTGGACTTGGCAAGGGGCACGGTGGAGATGAGGGAGGGAGGGAGGGACTGGGAGGGAATGAGGGATCGGGACATGGCTGGGATACAGAGTTAATAAAATGTAACTGATAAGAAAAAAATAAAATTAAAAAAAAATAGAGTTCAGATAAATGTCAGTCATCATAAAAAAAAAAATCTGGGCATGGTAGAATATGCTAGTAATCCCAGGGCTGGGGAGAGAGAGAGAGACAGGCAAATCCTGGGCCCAGCTTAGTCTAACTTGAGCAAGAGTTCTAGATCATTGAAAGAACCAGTCTCAAAACAAAACAAAACAGATGCATGACAATACCTAATCAGAGGTTGACCTCTGACCTCTACACACTGCACATGTGCCCACATACACATGCACAAACAAATGTTTTGGTATTGTTTCTTAGGCCATGAGAGTCATCTTCATACACCCACATGGACACGTGGTAACAAGATATGCTCAGAGTTTGCACCTGCAGGTGCTGGCTGGCTGTTGTGTGGGAGCATGGTTTTTCTGGGTGGAGCCAACAGGCACACAGAGACCCTATAAACTTTGTACCATGACATGAATAATAGCTGAAAAACAACAACACCCCCAAAATCCAAAAAACAAGTTGTTTTAGAGTTTATTCTTGCCTTTACTGTGTATTTCGGCTTTTAGTTTACCAAGTCTATGCTGTTCAGAAGCAGAGGGAAGTCCATGCATGAGAGTGCTGGCTCAGGAACAGGGATGACGGCTCAGCAGCTAAAAGCTTGATTTTCCTGCAGAGGACCCAGGCTCAGTTCCAGAACCCACATCAGGGGACTCAAACCACCTGTAACCCCAACTCCAGGGAGTCCAAACTCTCTCCTGGGCTCTGCAGGCACCTGCACAAGCATGACATAAACTCCCACAAATACATACACATGAATATAAAAAAAAAAACCCTTATCAAGGAGTGCCAACCCATTCCCACTGAAATTTATAATGCCACTCAGTAATTCTGCATTTTCAATCTTGCTAACTTCAGACAGCCCTAAATAAGAGAGTGCCAAGAGTAGCTAAAATAGGAGTTTAATGCCCCAAGGAAGATGTTGGTGGAAATTGAAACATGACAGCCCCAGTTCCTGCCTTACTTTCTCTAGACTCTGGCTGCTCCGCTGCTTTGTTGCTTGCTTCTCTCCCACTTTGGAGGCATCTTCTCTAAGGTTGATGTTATGGTGTGTGCCCCACAGACTTGCATGCTGAATGCTTAGTCCTCAGCTGGTTGCATTATGTTTGGAGGTGGTGAAAATTTTGTCAGGCATGGCTAGAGAAAATAGGTCACTAGGAGCAGCCTGTTTGGTTAGCTTTATCAACATGGCCTAACCTAGAATTACCTAGGAAGAGAATATCAAATTGAGTAAAACACCTAAATCAGACTGCCCATGGGAACATCTTTAGAGGATTGTCTTAATTGTTAATTGAAATGGGAATATCCAGCCCACTGTGAGCAACACAATTCCCTTGGCAGGTGGTCCTGAACGACACAAGAAAGCTGAGGATAGGCATGCTTGCCAGCTAGCCAGCGTCCCCCTTCATGATTCCTGCCCTATGCCTCTGGCATGTTTCTTGGCCAGAAGCAATGGTATGTGGAAGAGCAAGCAGGTCTGCCTTCAAGTTCCTGTCTTGACTTCTTTCAGTGATGGACTGTCACCTGAAAATATATGCTGAAAGGAGCCCTTTTTATGCTCTAAGCTGCTTTTTGTCAGAATATTTTTATCAAGAATGAGAACTACAACACAGGCTTGTGAAGATTAGGCCTTGTCTCTTCTCTCCCTTCCCCCACTTTTCCTCCTTCTTTCCCTTCTGTGTCTGGTGTGATGTGAACAGCTCCATCACTCTGTCCCGTCATAATATACTGAAACTTCTGAAGCCGTAAGCTAATTCTCCATTAGAGTTGTGAGTGACAGGCCTCTGTCTCTGTTTAGAGAAAACTAACATGGGTAGAGCAGGGCTTTGCTTAGGCCCCACTGCTAGGAAGACAAAGGAACTCTGCCTCTCTTTGTGTTCTTAGATGTAGGGAAGTCTCCAGAATGAGCGTCAAGGTGAGGGCATGACTTGCAGTGTATTGTGGAATAGATGTGCATGACTCCTGGGTTGATCAGACGGATGTGCAAACGAATCATCTGATGGGCAGGGAACAGTTTTGTTTTGTCTTTTTGAGTACTGGGGATGGAATCCAGGGCCTCACACCTGCTGGGCAAGCCCTCGACTGCCGAGCAGGGGATTCTTTAAATGAGATGTGATTATGATTTGTTGCTCTTCTGGGAAGTTGTGGGTATCCTTCTCTGCCTTTCTAAAGTGAAAATATAAGTAACCATTGGATGGAACAGGAAGGAGACAGTGATTTGGATTAATAGAAATTTGAGTGTATTTGGAAAGAGAGGGCCCCTTCAGCTATTTATCATAGGAGCCACTTCAGCCTTTTTCCCAGAGGAATGCACATGAAAACACACTGCAGCATTTGTAATATTGATAAATTATTTCCTGTCGGTGTCCATCAGGAAGGGAAGAGTCAAACAAATAGCACTCCACCTGCCCTGTGGCGCTCCTGTGTTATTAAAAGAAAGGAGGAGGACTGTGGAGACAGCTCAGCTGTCAAGAGTGCTTGCTGCTCCTGCAGAGAGCCCAAGTTCAGATCCCACCTCTACATCAGGTGGCTCACAATCACACGACGCCAGCCTCTGGGGTTCTAATGCCCCCTTCCAGCTTTACATACACCGCCCCCCCCCCACTCACGCATGCACGCACACATCTTAGGAACACAGACAGAATACTATGATCCAGTATTACTATTATTATTTTCAAACAGTCTTTCTCAGCCCAGGCTGACCTGGGACTTGCTATGTAATTCAGATGACCTTGAGCCTCTGATGGTCCTGTTTCCACCTTCCAAGTGCTAGGATTACAGGCTTGTGCTACTATGCCTGGTTTACTCAGTCAGAGAAGGAGCTACGTGTGGCTTACTGCATGCAAGATAATCTACCAACTGCGCCCCAGCCCTAGCCATGACACAATATTAAATAGGAAATTAATCAGCTTGTTAAAAAACATGTAGAAAAGGGTGCCAATAATTACTATCTAAAAGCTTACATATATACATACACACACACATATATACATAAATGAATACATGTATATGTGGAAATGGCTAGGAAAAAATTCTAGAAAGGTAAATTGTTAACAGTGGATTTTTTTCAGTTTGGAGAAAACAGTTGTGAGTGCAGGAATAATGAATTTGTATTGTTTTCCATATGTTTGTGTATGATTTTGACTCTTTGTTTTAGGAATATATTCTCAGATCACTTTTGCTTGTGTTTATACTTGTATCTATGTATATTTACATATATCAATACAAAGGGAATATTCTAAAATAATTATTTCATGTAATTTTGAAAAAAAAATTTTTTTTCCCAAATAACTGCTATGAGACAACCAACTCTCACTTTCTCTAGGTGCAATACAATTTGATGTTTAATGGAAGATGCAAATTAAAGCTTTTAAGATAAAAACAAGTGGCTATTTCTAAGCAGACTTGAAGCAGCATAAGCTTTTGGAAAAGAAATCTATTGGTCAAGAGTGTCTCTTGGTTCGAAGTGATAGCTCACTTAGTCAAGTGCTTTCCACAGAAGTATGAAGGCCAGAGTCTGATCCCAGAACCCACAAAAAAAGAATAAAACAGGCACAATTACATATACTAATAATCCTGCTGTTGGAGAGGCAGAGACAGAAGGGACCTTGGGGCTTGCTGGCCAGCTCACATGGCCTGAGCAGAGAACTGACAGTCAAGCGACAGATCCCGGCTCCCAGAAAGCAGGTGGATGGTACCTGGCAAGCTACATATATAACTGCACACACACACACACTTACAAATATGCACACACACACACACACACACACACACACTTACACATATGCACACACACACATATGCACACACACACACACACACACCAATATATAAAAGAGAGTTTAATTTCAGGCAAGTTGTGCAGCTCTGCCCAAATGCTGAGTACTGGGATGCGATAACCAGCTTAAATGAGCCCGGGTCCCCGTCCTGAGGGTAACCATGTAGGTAGAAAGGAGACACAAGCCAACACCTGTCATTTATTTATAACTACAAGGCTGAATAAACACTCAGAGGGGGAAAAGCCTTGGGCAGACAAAGGGATGTTTCTTAGAATAATAATGGCAGCTATTTTTCTGAAGGGCACTTGAGGGAAGAAACATTTGAAGGGCCTTGATATGCCTAATGCACCACATCAAATTTTACTTTTTTTGTTGTCATTGTAGCCAACTCTGATTTAATTTATATTGCTAAATTAAGCTGTTGTCTCTGAGAAAAATCACTCACCAGCTCCAGCCCTCACATTCCCACCTGCCTTTGTGTGCTATGCTCTTTAGTAAGCTACCGCTCATCCACAGCATGTTTTATGAACGTAGATCTATCTGTCGTCTTTTGGGGACTAAAACGCACAGAAGTTTTTGTTTTGTTTGTTTGTTTGTGAAAGTACCTCTTCTGGCCAAGGCTGGCCTGGAACTCCCTGGGTAGCTAAGGATGACCTTAAACTCCTGATCCCTTTGCTTCTCTCTCCAGAGGGTCTTCTGTGTGCTAAGGAAGAAGACGACCAACCAAGCCACAGCCCTAGTGATACACAGCTCTCTAAGAGTTCTTGGTTGCATTTGGAACCACTCGGAATTCTCTGAATTACCTGCTCCCGGGATCTTGGCAGCAGCATTCTCTTATGTTTGGGTGCTTAGTTTTGCTAACTGGAAATGTCCTGGCAGGGTAGCTGTCTAACAGCACCGTGCTTACATGTCCTTTTGAGGGGTCCCTCATAGCCTTTAGGGATTTATCTTTCACTCGGGGTTTCCATAGTTCCGCGCCTGCAGCTTTTGATATGTATCATAATTTTAGGTAGCATTTTTCAGTCCTAAAAGCACATGTTCTTGTGATAAAGACATAGAAGGGGAGGGACGTGGGGGAAGAGGGGAGCAGGCTGGAGCGCAGGCACCTCAGAGAGGGGAGCAAATGCGAACAGGATGTAGTGACAGAGATGCAAGAAAACGCCTCCACGGAACCTAGCATTTTCATGCCAACTGTCCAAGTTGGTGTGGTACGATATTGTGACCAAAATCAGATTAGGGCTCATTTGCCTTACAATTCCAGGGTACAAGTCTGTGACCTATCGAAGCTGCAGTTGGAGATCAAAACAGTCAAGATCAGAAAGAAGGAACTGTGCCGAGCGTGCCAAGGCCCAGCCTAGAGAACAACCCCCACCCCCATGTACACACACACACACACACACACACACACACACACACACACACACACACCTGATCTGGCTAATTTCTCATGTGTCCAACTGACAGTTAAAGCTAGCCACCACACTGACCGAAAAATTTTTAAATTTTTTTAAAAAACAAAGTATACTCTCTTCCCTGTTGAGAGGTCATCTGCTATTATTTCTTAAGACATTTCTGCTTTGTTAATTTTCATTATTAAACTTTGGTGTCTTCCTAAAACTAATTTTCATGTGCTTTAAAATTTCCGTTTGGTTGGAGACGAAGTGTCGTTGGTGGAGTGCTCACCGACCATTCACAAAGCCCTGGATTTCCATGGACTGCACAGACTGGCTGTGCTGGCCCAGACCTGTGACCCCAGTCCTAGGAAGATAGAATCAGGGGGATCAGGAGTTCAAGGTCATTCTCAGCTGCCTTGCTAATGCAAGGCCAGCATGGACTACGAGGAGACCCTGTCTCAAAAGACTTTTTTCTGCATTTCATCTGGAATAGACTTCACCCTTACTCTTCATACACTCTTTCCCGTGTTGAGGGAGATGAAGCATCCCCGAGGCTTGCTAGATAGACTGTCCGGAGCCAGCTTGTCAGAGTGGTTTGGTGCGTCCGCCTGTTCAGTGAATCTAATGAAGTGCATGTTAGAGAAACTGAGCCATCAGATGACGTGGCTCAGGTTTTATCTCTGACACTGCCTTTCTGCCACATGGGCCAATTTCTCTGTAACTCCAGGAAAAATCTTTCCCGCTGTCTAGGCATCTTCAGAGTCGAGAGACCTGCGGGGATTTCAGGATTCTTCCCTACGGGAACGAAGGACTAGACAGAGACACAGACGGTGGTAGAGACAGGGATGGTTTATTTAAATGACTTATTAGTAAAACAGTACATGCTGAAATTAGGAGCTGAGCAGGGAGCTAGCAATTGGGGAAGCCGACAAGGCTTATGGCTACAGAGTGGCCCCCTTGTAACGGTCCGCCTCTCCGGATGTTGGCTTGGCGGAACGCGGGCTGCCCATGCGCATGCTCCATCGTGTTGCCTGTCGGGAGCGCACCCCAGTCTTCTGTCATTTCTGGCTTCTTCTTGAGCCTTTTCTTGGTGCCTTCTCTGAGCACTGCTTATTCTCCGGCCACAAGACTGTGCTCTAAAAAGACGAAGGGACTCACCGCAGGTTGTGCATCCCTTCGGTGAGTTGTTGGGCCACGTCTCCAGACGCTGGTAGAAAGCTCTGGAAACTGCATTCTCACTAGCTGTCAGGTTCTCATGTTGTTGTCCCTGGAGACTCAGGACTCTTCAGGTCCTCTCTGGACTCAACGCCAATTTATAGAGATGCTTTTCTTTTTTGCATATTCTAGGGAATAATGGCAGGTACTAATTTTACTCACCTGGGATTTAGTGGGAGGCGTTTTAAAAAATGAATTGCATTTCTCTGTCTCTCTTTCTCTGTCTCTCTCATCTACCTGTTCATTTACTGTGAGTATATGTATGGGGCAAGGAGTGTGCTCGCCTGTGGCACACATGTGGGGGTTGGTTCTCTGCTTCCACTGTGTGGGTCCCGGGATCCACATTCATCAGCTTGGAGAAATTATCCCTAAGTGCTGAGCTGTGTCCCGGGCCCTAAGGGGATGTTCTAATGCTGAGATCTCAGAGTTTCAGTCTACCAATCCTTACTATTATATGTAGACAGTGTGTATGATAAACATTTATTTTTCCAGGGTGTTAAGTATTTGACTTCCTCTGATTTTCAAAGTTTTTAAGCCCTAATGATATAACAAGACTTTCAGTTTGAATGCAGCTTATTTTCCTCAGGAAAATACACAACTGATAACATCCTTGAGTGAGAATTAGTATTTTTTTTCCAAGACCAGTAACTCCATATTCTCTATTCAGCAACATTGGCAAAATTAGCACAGTTTAAAAGACAGCGGCAGCAGCTGGCTTAAAGAAGTAGCGAGTGAATCATCCAAAGTTGAACTGAAATCCAACTTCCTGTGGGGTGGAATGTCTTCATTAATCCAAGAAAGGGAAATACCTTTAATGGGATGGATGAAAATATTTAGTCTCCGTGAAAAACTTGAGATGATGAGGGCATTTCTGTATGCTTCAGTTTCTTAGCAAGTAGGTGTTAGGATGTTATGGGTGGTAAATACAGTTTGCTGGCTGATGAGTAAATACAGCGCTGGCTGCCACCGTGTCAGATTGTGCATTCAGTAAGCACTCAGTGAGTGCAGGCGAAGGTGACAGAAACGTGTTGCAGTTTATTTCCACGTTACTTGAGGAAGCTAAGTGCCAATCTTAATTTTAACGCAACTATCCCATATGTGATTCTTATGAATTTCTTCACGGTTTAATCAAAATATATTTTAAAAGGAAACTTGGCGGTTAGGGAGATGGCTCATTGAGTAAAACTGCTTGCTACCTGAGCATGAGGCCCTGGGTTTCAATCCCCAGGACTGCCTTGAAAAGCTGGGGTAGCTGCATGCCCGTCCGTGTAGCCTCAGTGCCGTAGGGGCACGGAGACAGGAGGATTGTTAGGGCAGGCAGCTTGGGTCCAGGTGCTGCGAGAGACCCCACCTCAAAGAATAGAGAGGAGTGTGATAGGGCAGGACACTGGAAACCCTCCTTTGGCTTCTGTGCAAGCGTGTACGAGCCTTCCCACGTGTTCTTAGACCACATATACATATCTCATACATACGTACACACGCATGTACATACATTACACACACACACACAACCCAAACACTAAGGATAAAAAAGTAAAGCTGGAACGCATGTCACTTGGAGTTATAATAATTATTACATCATTTAAGACGAATCTTAAAATAGTTAAATGGGAAAACGTTTTTTAAAAGAAGGAAGAAAGTATGACTAGCTTTTTTTCTCAAAACTTAACAACTCTTAGGGGAAACCACTTAAGTTGTTATTTTATTGGTGAATACTGCAACAACAGAAGAAAACACCCATAAACAAGTAGAATGCAAGACTTCACTACTTCATTTTTTTTGTGGTGAGGACACAAAAAATTTGTGGAGCATGACTGAAAGAAATTAAAGAAGACCCAGTGGACAAAAAGCATCCGATTTCCTGAACTGGAAGATTCATACCACAAAGATGGCTGGACCCGCTGCAGTGATGCTCACTTAGCCAAGGTCCCATCTACATCCCGGCCAGCTTTGTCCCCAAAATTTACAAGATGATGCTACAATTCAAACAAAAAAACATGCAGTAGCTAACACAGACAACAGCATCTGAAAACGAAGTTAGAAGCCTCGCAGTCCGGATTTCAGAATCAACTATGGCACCATCTAATCAAGGTGATATAATGCTGATGTCTGCATTAAAGGGATGGAGTTCAGAATGTGGAGAAAAACCCTCTTGTTTGGGGACTTTTTTTTCACCCCAGTGCCAAGACAATTCAATGAGGGGAGGATCAGTCTTTTCCACAAATAGTAGTAAGCCAATTCTGGGTACTCATGTGTAGAAGAATGGACTAATTCCTATCACACTATGCAAGCATTAACCCCAAAGGAATCATAGAATTAAATGTAAGAGCTAAAAATATATAAAAAAGAATTACTATACGATAAACTTCCGTTTTCTTGAGCTCAGGCCTTTCTAGGGCTGACACCAAGAGAAGAAATGAGAGGAGACACTGTTAACATGTAATTTAATAGTATGTAAAAACTTGTATATCAAGGACACTGTCAACAAAGAGAAGGGGCAGGGGAGATTGCTCAGCAGTTCAGAGCACTTGCTTTTTTGCAGAGGCCCAGAGTTTACTCCACAGAACCCACGTGACTTGGTTCACAAGCACCCGTGACTCCAGCTCCAGGGCACCTGCTGCCATCTTTTTGTCTGTGCAGGCTACCCAACAGTGACACACACACACACACACACACACACACACACACACACACACACACA
>NW_026585504.1:65285043-65309974 GCF_907164565.1 Psammomys obesus | reverse complement strand
ACACACACACACACACACACACACACACACACACACACACACACACATTTTTTACATCCTCTTTGAAAAGGTATAAAAAGATAACATACAGTGGGAGAAAATATTTGGACATAGTTATGAGATAAGGAACTTCTACCCAGGGCATTATAACCCAGCGATAAGAAGACAAACTGGGGGACAGGGAGAAGGCTCAGTGGTTAGATGCTTGCTGACCTGGCAGAGCACCTGAGTTCAGTTCCCAGGACACATCAGGTGCCTACAGCTGCCTACAACTCCAGATCCAGGGGTCTGACACTCTCTTCCGGACTCAAGATCCTACGTTTACTTGCTCATAGCCACGCAGATGTGCAAATAAATAATGAAACAAAAATTTAAACAAAAGACAAATCACTGAACTAAAAAAAAAATATAAGTGGTACAAAAGTGTGAATAGATATTTCTCCAGAGAAGACACGCAGGTAGCTAATCTGAATAGAAAAAGAGACTCAGTGTTGTCAGCCTTTAGTGAAATTTAAGTCAAAGCCATAATTGCACTGCCCACACCTACTAGAGCATCTGTGGTTAAAATAAGCGTGGGCAATAATAAATGCCAGCAAAGATGGGGAGGAGTTGGACTTCTCAGACACAGCTGGTAAGAATGTGAACTAGTTCCTGAATATACTAATCATACAAGAGAAATGAAAACATCTTTCCATAAAGTAGTAGCTGCCTATTCATAGGAAAATGTGGAAGCAACTGAAGTGTTCAATAACCAGCGCATAAACAAAGGTGGTGTGCCTGTACAGTGGAATATTATTCTGCTGTAAAGATGGAGTATCGACAGGACTTTAAAAAAAATCATGCTTAGAGAAAAAGGTCTGTCTCAAATCCACGTCTGAAATGTGTGAAATGAAATGAACTCCTGGGGGCAGAATGTACAACAGTGGCTGCCTGTGAGCGGTTGGCCGGGGTGGGCAGGAACTGCCTGTTTCTGCAGGCTTCCCTTCAGGGGTGCTGAAAATGTGCTAAAATTGGATTTTGATGATGTTCACACAAAACACCATATTTATGGGTTGATATGGTGTCTGACTTAGAACCCAGTAAAGCTGTAAATTGAGAGACAACAACGAATTTAAAAGCGTTCAATTCTACTTAAATTGTCTCATAGATTAAAATATCTTAGGCTCAAAAAGTCCCTTAGCAATCATTCACTTGATTTGTCTTTATCTGAGAGATGAAGGGACTAGAGAATGGAGAAGTTAATTTGTCAGAAGATATAAAGGTAATTAGTTGAAAAAACCCAAAATTCCTACCATACACTGGAACTCTATAATCAATAGTTGGTAAATCCCACTGAATCCATTTATATAGCAAAATTGTGGTGTAGACAAGGTAATAACTCATAACTTAATTAGTATGATCCATCAGAATAGCCACATGTGAGTTGAGTTAATTTTTGTGTAGGTGAGATCAAAATGCCAAAACCAACAAGGAAGAAAAGTATAGGAACCCCAAACAACAGACACATGCTCATGTACCCCAACCTGTACAAAGCCATTTTGAGGGAGAGTCTCGTTAGAGTCTGTGTTGTAGCCGCACACATGAATATCTAAAGCATATTAAGTAGCCCTGGCGACATTTTAATTTTAAACGAAGGAGGAAAGTCCTTAATTCTTTCAGAGCATATTTTTCTAACTTAGAATAATTGCTTTCACATTGTGGCTTCACATAAAAGAATAAATTATCTTTGAAATAAAAGTCTGAATTTCTTCCATTCCCACAGACAGGTGATGGGGAATTTAATTCTCCTCCCAGACCCTGTTGCTTTACTTCGTTTTCTGCGTTAGGACTTAATATTTCAATCTTCTCTACATGGAGTTTTCCATTAATTCTAACTTTGCAAAAATACCAAATTTTCAGAGCCATGTAATTAAAGATTGGGAAGGCCCCACGCTGTGCACTTCTCTGAGGGGAATTCATTTGCCTTGTGAAATTTTATATTCTCAATCTGTGTGTGTGTGTGTGTGTGTGTGTGTGTGTGTGTGTGTGGTGTGTGTAGGTACACACCTGCCATGGTGCCCGTGTGCAAGTCAAAGGGTAGCCTCGAGTTTCAGTGCCTGCCATCCACCTTGTCTGATGCCGGTGTGTTGCTGTGTGCCCCTGCCTACAGCAGAGTAGCTGCATGATTAGCTTCCACGGATGCTCCTGTCTCCTCCTCCCATCTCACTCTCAGAGCACTGGGACGTGCACTTGGCCTTGCTTGGGTTCTGGGCATCCGAACTCAGGTTTTCATGCTTATGTGGAAGCGCTTTACCTATAATTGTATATATGTATATATATGTGTGTGTGTATGTGTGTTTGTGTGTATACATACATGTAAATTGTATATGTGTATATGATTTTTACGGTTGGAGATTTTACTGGAAGGCTTTGGGAATGGTAATGATCAGGCATCGGTAAGTGCTGGCTGACTGTGTGGGTGGTTGTGCAGCCCGGGACACTGGATATTATCCCTTGTTCCCTGAAACAGCAGTCCCATGTATTGTACTTGCTCGCCTTGCCAGGCATGTACTGCATTACACAGCAAATGTTCCAGGTCAGAGACAGACCAGCAAGACAGTGACCTCACCAGACTGTAAAAGACCTTAAGCTTTCATGCTATAAAGCTATAATAGCAACATCGTGGATCAGAGTGGATGCCATTCACCTGTTTGTTGTGAAGCAACCAAAAGCAAACTGACCACATGGCCACTCAGATGAAAGTACAGCATGCACACTTACAGCATTTGATACTGATCATGGTAGAAATGGCCATCAGTAGCTCTGGAAAGCCAGCTCAGCGTTTAGAGTACTGTTCTTACAGAGGCCGTGACTTCAGTTCCTGGCACCCATGTCAGTGGCCCACAGCAACCCTCGCTCTAGGGGACCTCATGCCTTTGGCTAACTCTTCCTATGTAGCGCTTGAGGGATCACCATCAAGTACTTTATGTCCCTGAAAAGAGGTTTGAGCCGCTGTCTCTTTCAACAAGCATATAGCACTTGCAATTTAATTAAACACCGAATAGAGAAACATCTCTAATTTTTTCTCCTAAATTTATTTTGACGGTTTATTACATATAATGTCCTTAATGCCACAGTCTACATTGTATGGTTTATTAAAATGGTATTATTTGGGGTATGTTAATGGGTTTTAAAAGTTTAATGAGTAATCTTGATTTCCTTGGCTCTTCGCATGCTTTTACTCACCTCGGGGTTACGTGGGGTTGAGGAGTACGTGGAGGGAGGTTATTCTAAAATAAAATAGAATAAATAACCTCTTTGAGTGCAAAGAGACACTCTGGGTAATTGGTAAGATTTTAACTACCAGCTAAAACCTTTGCAAAAATAGATCGACTTCCAATTTATTTGACTCTGTTCATTTCCTCAGTCGTTTTGGGTTTTCACTCGTGTTCAAAGACTTTTAATGAAAAATAATGGCTGCTGCAGTGTGCAGGGACTGAGCAGTCAAGCCTTTGCTGGATTTTCAGGACGCGTTTCTTCTCATAAACTGTTTCCCTAACGAGTTGTGTTGTCTCTCAGCTGGCTTCGAGGCGCTTAGCCTGTGCTTTCCACAACAGGCCCCAGATGGAAAATACTCTCCTGAAATTGGATGGCTCTTTAAGTGTAGCTCTCCACAGCCGGCTCAACCCCAAAACAAAACACAACGACAACACCACAAATCAGCTGAACAGAATGCATTTGATAGCGTGGCCGTACCCCCACCTCGGCATACTATGTGGTTGAATGCTTTTTGCTTTGGGCAATTGAGATTTTTCTCATTTAACTAACTCATTAACATTAGCAGATGACACACTGCAGAGAGTTTTTCCCCCAGTCACATCTCAGTATTCCCCCTATCCACTCGGGTTATATGCATGCTGTCTGTACTTTTATTTACATTTGTTTATTTATTCATTCATTTTAAGGTTTCTTTATATATATATTTGTTTATTTCTATCCTGATGTTCTAAAGAATTGGTGTGCAGTGCAGAGACATTTTGTGTAAGGGGCTTTTAAAACATTTCTTCAAGCCACACATGAAGCAGAGGCAGAGGCTTTAAGAGAAAGCCTGGCTTCTGTCCTGTTACTTGTTTTCTCCTACTTCCCTTGTCCATCCCATTTGTCTTTCTAAGTGAGGATTGAGGGCCTCTGAAAGACTCTACCTAGCAGTGTATCAAAGCAGATGCGGAGACTCATAACCAAACCTTGGGCAGAGTGCAGGGAATCATATGAAAGAAGGGGAAGTTAGTATGACCTAGAGAAGAGCTCCACAAGGACAAAATATATCAGGGCACGGGGGCCCTCTATGAGATTGTTTCTCTAACCAAAGACCATGTATGGATATAACCTAGGACTCCTGCTCGGATGTAGCCCATGGTAGCTCAGTAACCAAGTGGGTGCCCTAGTAAGGGGAACAGGAACTATTTCTGACATAAACTCAATGACTGGCTCCTTTACCTCCCCCCTCTGAGGGAGGAACAGTCTTGCTAGGCCACAGAGGAGGACATAGCAGCCAGTCCTGGAGATACCTGATAAGCTAAGGTCAGATGGAAGGGGAGGAGGACCTCCCCTAGCAGTGGATTTGGAAAGAGGCAGGGAGGAGATGAGATAAAGGGGCAGGGAGGGTGGATTGGGAGGGAATGAGGGAGGAGGCTATGGCTGGGATACAAAGTAAACAACCTGTGATTAATATAATAAAAATTTTTTTAAAAAGTACAAAAAAAAAAAAAAAAAGGAAGGAGGGAGAAAGGGAACTAAGCACCAGCATTCATATGAAAGTCCATTTCTTGACTATGGACACAATGTGACCCATTACTCAGGCTCCTACTCCTGGCCTGCTTGTCATTATGGACTGTATCCCCTTAAACTTTGAGTCAAATAAACTGTTCTTTACTTAAAAGAGAGAGAGAGAGAGAGAGAGAGAGAGAGAGAGCGAGCCTGGGAAAGAGGGGCCATGCAGTGGGGAGGTCACGCATGGCACCGTTGTCTCGATTTGGACACTGAAAAGGTACAGCTGTGCTGTGGTTCTAGGCAGCCACTGGCCACACCACCAGGGTGTCAGTAAAGGCGAAGTATCCAAGGTCGGCCCCAGCCAGAGCTAATCCTCTTAGTAAAATCATTTCATCAATGCACTAGTCTATGTTGCATTTGGCTGCTCAATATGTAGATCTCTTCCTAGTCTTCAGGCTTTATCTGTCGAAATTTGACGTATATTCATGCCTTCTTTCTCTCCTCTCTTCATTTTTCTGTTTTCCTTCTTCCCTCTCTCCTTCCCTCCTCCCCCTCTCTCTTTTTATGGTCTGGGGGTGGTGAGTCCACTGAGGCCGGTAAGTGGCCAGGACTTCCTGTGTCACCATATTGCTCATTCTTGTGGTTGATCCTTATTGTCCTGAAACATTACCATCCTTCAGAGCCTTTATACTATTGCTGCTAAGTAATTTGGGTGTCAATTCTACCGCTGTATCACATGAGTGGCAGCTTAATCCATGTGAAAGAAGTAAACAAACCAAGCAGGTAAGCAAACAGGCTCTCTGAGGAACTATATGAGGATTCTCATTCTCCCTGGGGACGTCCTCCTTATGCTATGCTGACACATAAAATCCCATCTCCTAGTGTCTCTATCAGATTTATCATGTGTATTAGAGGGGTGATCAATATTCTAATATTTGATTCTGACTACTCTGTACCAACCACCGGAAAACTCTCTTATGTGGTTTGTCTCAGTGTGGAAGTTTCCTCATTAGTTGTGTTTTAGAGGTCAACCCCACTTAGAATTAAATCTATTAACTGTTTTCTGAGTTATTAGCTAGTAAGAAATAAAGTATAAATAAAAACTCAGTGTATCCTTTGTATTTAAAACGAGAGCTTGTAGTTGGTGGCCGTGGCTGGACACCTGTAGGCATTCCCTTTCTGGCTATTTTTATTCCCAAGAAATAAATCTTCCTCCAAGAACAAGCCCCTTCTCATGGTCCCCCTGCCTGGAATGATGTTCTATTTCTTTTTGCATAGCTGCCTTCTACTTTAGCCATTCTCTATGAGAAGGTTCTGTGTTGGTATATGTGACTCAAGGTTATATTACCCACTGGAGTTATTTCCCAATATCATTACCTATCACAGTTTGTTTGTTCATTCTTTATATACTCTGTAGAAGGTAAGTTCCATGGAGACAGGGACCTAGTCTTTCTAGTCGTGTGCGTGTGTGTCTGTGTGTGTATGTACATTTGTGTAGGAGGCCAGAATTACAATGCCCAGTGACGCCCTCTATCACTTCTCCCCTCACTTTTTGAGGCAGAGTCTCTCACAGATCCAGAAAGCCTGGATGGCCAGTGAGCTCCAGACATCCCTTCTGTCTTTGCCTTCTTAGTGTTAGAATTCCAGGCAGAGTATTGCTTTTAGTTTTTATATTGGCTTTGGGGAATCCAACTCAGATACTCTTGCTTGCATGGCCAGCACTTTACCAGAAGAACCATGTTCCCAACCTTGACCTAGCCCTTCTTATACACACATGTGTCTTCAACATCTAGGGACAGGGGAGTCTATATAGACAGAACTCAGTAATTGTGGTTATGGAGAAATTGTGATTTGGCGGATTAAGAATGAGGAAAACATGCATTTGATAAAGGGGGAAATTGGCATGTCCAGCAGTCTGTCTGTGTCAGAGCTATTCTCATACAAGCTAGTTTTAGCTACCACTGATTGGAGCCAATGAGGCCAGGAGGGGCAGCCACATGGCAAAGTAAAAGTGTGGGAGGCAGTTTCCCAGGCAGTATCAGGTGACAGGTCCTTTCTCCTATTGTGGCGGGGCTAGTTATCCAACACCTTTGTGTGAAACTCTGTGTGGCTTCTGTCTTAAACTACAGTAAGCTTTGCCAACCACACAGGCATTTAGAACACACTCTGTGTAAGGGACTATCTTGGGTATTAAAGGTGATGAATTTTCTATGAAAATCTGGAGAGAAAGGGAATCCTTACCAATGGAATTCTTGTGAGGATCTGATAGAAGTAAGACAGGCCCAGCACCTGAGCAGGGGTAGGATCGGGCAGGATGGAATGAGAATTAAGGTAGAGGCTGGCTCAGCAGATTTCATCTAGGGGTTGTGGGGAACCCTGTGGGCAGGGTATAAGCTGTTTTTCCTTTCAGAGGTGTTTCGGTAGAGGAAGACACCTTGATGATAAGCAGCCTAGGTGGATACGGTTCACTTTAGCTCGCCTTCAGTCTGCCATTGCAGGGAGGTCAGCATGTTGATGGTTTGAGACAGCTGCTCATGACACCCTAGGCAAGAGGCGCTTGCTTGCTTGTCTGCAGCTTTGTTTCTCTACTTTTCCTCAGTTCAGGACCACCTGCTTGGAGAGCTATGCCATCCCCAGTGGCCTCCATAATTCCATATCAATTGACATAATTAAGAAAACCCACCACAGCATACTCATAGGTTATGGGCCAACCCAAGGCAGACAGCCCTTACTGAGATTCTCTTTCTAGATGATTCTAGGTTGACTCAAGTTGACAGTTATAGTCAGCCATCATGTAGATGTTCAGACTTACGAATTTTTCTCCTTAATTCAAGGAAGGACATGTAAGTTTTTCAGTATACTAGTGACATCTTCATATTGCTGTTCACAAATGGGAGACCTGGAATAACAAAAATGGAGGCTAGAGAGCAGGTCCATTCATTCACCAGAGTGGATGAGCTTGGGGTAGACTGTCTGGAGCCCATCTGTGTCAGCCTTTGTGATGCAGGAAACCAGAAGCAAGAAGTCACGTGTGGGTATAAGGTCAAGTATGCTCCATCCGGGCTATATGTCCAGCAATTGAGGGTGGTAGCACATATTTTTTTCAGTTTTATGCCTGTGCCTGCATGAAATTGGGCCTTCAGTGTTTCATCATGGGTGGGAGAGGGGCTCATGAGCCCCAACCCTTCCTAAGGAGCTATGGGCAGTTATCTGTTGTAGGCATAGGAGGTTGTGTTTTCTTCAGTGGTATAGCCACTGGTAAGGTGCCCACGCTATAGTAGACAACTCTGATACATGAAAGAAACTCAGGGAGCCACATGCATGCATACACACGTACACACATATACACACATGCATGTACACGCATGCATACAAACAGACATACTACTATCTACCATTCAGCAATTCCTACACACATTGTTGGATTACGTGGTTAAACTTCAGCCACTGAGGGGAAAAAACAATAAAAAGAAGACTTCCAAAGAGGCTAAATGGCTTGTCCACGGTCACATGGCCCAAGGAAAAGGAAGCCTGGGCTCAACTCCATTCCTTTTCTTAATGTGAATTTTTTATTAGTTCTTAGAATTTCACAGGTGCACACAACATATGTTGGTCATGTGACCTCCCATTTATCCTCTGTGCCCTCCTAGATCCATCTCCAGTTTTCTCAAAACCTCTCAACTTTATTAACTTTTAAAAACACGACTCACAGAGTCCACGCGGCCTTGCGCGGCCTTGCGCGGCCTTGCGCGGCCTGTCCACTCAGGGTGTGGGACAGGGTAGCGTGGTGAAGTCACCAGCCACCGAACACTCTCATTCTTTTTTTTTCTTTTACAGCTGGTGAAAATTGGAACTTAATACGTGTGATGGACTTTTATTAAGCAAAATTCTTACTTATGCTAAAACAAGCAACACCAGCACGATTCCTGTTGAGTTGGGTGTTAAAAAGCTGTGAGTGTTCTGAAAATAGTCATTGACTGTGATGACATCACCCACAATTCACTGACCCTGTCTTCCTAAAAAAGAATGGTCTCACAATGCTAAAAAAAAACTTAAATGACATTTTAAAAGATTTATTTTAATTTTAAAATTACATTTCTATGAATGCCTGTGTGGACTATTTGCATGTGAGGACTGTTGCCCGTGGAGGCCAGAAGGGAGCATCACTTTCCATGGAGCTGAAGCTCCATGTGGTTGTGAGCCTCCAGATAACGGGTGCTGGGGGAACTGACCATCCTGTCCTCCACAAGAACAACAGGCGCTCTGGACCACCGAGCCATCTCTCCAGCTCCTTACATGACATTCTGACAATTAAATACTGACACTAATGTACAAGTTTTGTGTTCTCCTTATTGGGTGTAAGGTTCGGTAATTCTTGGTATAATTTTGTGGGTTTGAATTTATGGGATTTGTAGGCAGAACCTGTGTGTATAGAAACAGAATGCTTCCGGCAGATGGAAAGAGGACAGGTATGGAACAAGTGTGGTGTGATACAGACCATTTGCTTTTGGTCACAGTCTGCTGCTGATTTAACATGCCAGTCCATTCCCTGATTTTGCAAACAGAACCTATAGAAAAATAAAAAATAAAAACCACAAGCACCTCCAAAAAGATAGCTCAAGCATGTGCCACTAAGAGAAGTCTTGTGTGCCAAGAGGTCTAGTTTTAGACTTACTGTTTGGTCTGAGTACTTTCTTGGCCCTGGTTTCTGGTAGGAAAGGTGCAAAGTGAAAAGTCCAAACATGGTGTGCTTGATAACAAAACGCATGTTCACATTCGCAGTGGCTGTGGAGACATACGAGAAATCCTTCTAAACTGCAAAGGGGAACACATCACTCACCCATGGAGGGGAAGAGACAGCTGGAGAAAAGGGACTTTGGTAAAAGACTTTCTCTGGACAGCAGTCTTGTGGTAAGTGCTAACTATCCCCTGGCCACTGTATGTGTTTTGGCTTGAAATGGGTTATTCTTTGGCTGTTATTTCCTGACCGCTTAGTTCCTGAAACCATGATTCCATTAAGCAACATCTTTTGGGATTTGGGCTCATTTATTTTTTACAAACTCTAAAGCCAGCAAATTATTGGAATGTTTGTACAGTGTCTTAATAGGTAAATGTCATAATCTGTCAACATTACATATAATTACATTAATTCTGGCCGAAATAGACATTAGCCTATACAAAAGTGTGCCTGTGCCTCAGGTCCGAACGCCAGGCCTGCGTGTGTTTACTCCCACACCCGCTGAACCATGGGGCTAAACTAAACAAAAATTCAGCACAACTTCCAAGTGTCGAAGCGCCAAGAAAGTGGCTGAGTGCTTCTTGGCTGCATGCTCATTCCTTCCTACGCAGCATTTCTTTCTGAGAGTCTCACTCTGGTGGACAGTGTTCTTTTAAAAGTCTTTAGCATGTGTGCATCTGATGCGCGTGTGTGTGTGTGTGGCAGATGCATGCGGAGAGCAGAGAACTGCCTTCGGGAGTTTCCTTTTGCCTTCCGCCTAGTTGAGGCACAGTCTGTCTTGTTTCTGCTGCCGAGCTGTGCGCTCCAGGCTAGCTGGCCCTGGAACTTCCCGCTGGTCCTTCCATTTCCACCCTCCCCCCCACAGGTGTCCTTCAATTTCAGATGAGCAGCACCATATCCAGCCTGTTATGTAGGCTCTATGGAGCAAACTCAGGTTGTTAGGCTTGCTTGGCAAGCACTTTTTACCTGCTGAACCATATTGCTGGCCCCAATGGACATAAGTTTTAACAGCCTGCTTGGGATTACCTTTGGATGTGAGAATCTGCTTAGCACAAAGAAAAGGGTTAATTACTGCACTTGGAAACTTGGCTTCTTTTCGTTTGGCTCTGGACCAACATATGTAAGTCACGTCTTCTTTTCCGTGATAGACGTGAACACAGCGAGAAATAGCTTAGCATGACTTGATCATTTTGGGAAACATAGGTCTCTCTTGGTCTTTGCTTTTGTGTGAGTTACAGGGGTGTGCTGTACTCACAGCAGCTGGGCTGGAAACTGGAACGGAGAGCATGACTGACGAGACATTTGTTGAGGGTTAAGGAGCATAAGCACCTCAATTCTGTTCCCAGTACCCGTGTGAAAAAGCCAGCTGCGGTGGCAGTTCTGGGAAGTACAGACAGGTGACCTCGGAGGCTCTCTGGGCAGTTGGTCTCCAGCGCATTTGGTCAGTTCCAGGCTCGTGAGCGAGGCAGACAGGGGCGCTTGTGGGGTAGCACCAAGGTGGTTTGCTGGCCTTTACTTGAACACCTACACATGCACACACCTGCAAACGCGGGTCGCTGGGCTGGCCGATCAGCTGTGCCCCTCCAGGGCGCTCTCCGCCGGGATTTTTGTTGTTTATTTTATCTACACACTTTGTGATTTTTCTTGTGATCACAGCCACTTCCCTTTAAAGCAGCGGCTCTCTGCCTGCCTAACGCTGGTTCCTTTACAACTGTTCCTCATGCTGGGATCCCAACCATTAGTTATTTTCATCATTATTTCACAACAGTAATTTTGCTGCTGTTATGAATTGTAATGTAAGTTCTTTTGGAGACAGACATTTGCCAAAGAAGCTGCAACCCACAGGTTGAAAACCGCTGTCATAAAGCTTTTCCTGAGTGGGGGTTCTGGGTGCTGAGCAGAGGGTATGTGAAGTGTTCTCATGTCACGTTCTTCATGTGACTCAGAATCCCGGTGTCTGACTGCGTGCTCTTAGAGGTCAAGAACTTTGGTGACCCTTTAAGTGCTCTTTTCTGTGAATACAACCACACTTCATACTCTAGGTCATGGGGTATCTCCATGGAAAGTGGGTGAATGAGGTGTGCATTCTCATGCTTCAGTTCCCCTTTCAACTTCTGGAAAAACTAGTGGTGAAGGGGTAATTTCTCAGCCTCTTTTGCGGTAGAAAATCTTCATGAACGTTGACATGCAAGGATCCAGGTCTGATTTGGCTTGGGCAGAGGCAGAGACAGCAGCAGCCTTATGGTATGATGAGAACAGTTCCAAAAGGGTTCTTTTAATCCAGGAGTAGCACCCTGGTTGTTTGGTCCCCAGAACCACCTGTTTTTGCCTCCAGTCTCAGCTAATATGCAAATATCCTGTGAAGGGGAACGTGCTAGGCTATCGTCCTTATGTACTTGGTAGTGCCAGCCCTTAATAAATCGCCGAGGATAGCTCCGAAGGGGAACCGGAAGAGCCGAGTTTTGTGGAGGCTGTTGGTAAACAGGATATATGTATGTAGTTATTTACTGTGTGTGTGTGTGCGCGTGTGCGTGTGTACATGTTTGCAGGCCATGACATGTATGTGGAGTTAGGGCACACCTTTCTGGAGTCAGTTCTCTCCTATTATGTGGGTATTGAGGATCAAACTCAGGTCGTCAGGCCTGGTGACAGGTGCCTTTGCCCACCTACTCTGTTTTTTGAGACAGGATCTTTCCTTGACCTGGACTTTTTCAAACAGACTAGACGGCTGAGCCAGGGAGCCCCAGGGATCCACCTGCCTCTGCTTCACCAGCTCTGGGGTTACAAGCATGCACTGCCAGAGACAGCTTTTTAACGTGGGTCCTGGGGCTCACACCGTCCTCCCTATGCACCAAGCCCTTTACCAGATATGCTGTGTTGTTGGCTCCCCTCTGTTTTTTGAGAGAAGGCCTCTTGCTGACCTGGAATTCACCAAGTAGGTTACACTGGCAGGCCCACAGCTCCCAAACATCTGCCTGTCTCTGTCCCTGTAGCACAGGGATTGCAAGCTTGTTCGGGCAAGCCCGTTTGTTTGTTTGTTTGTTTGTTTTTATTTACTTCCTACATGGACTCTGGCAGTATAGCTAGAGTCCTCCTGCTTGCAAGACAAATACTTTAGCAACTGAGTCATCTGCCCAACCTTGTTAAAACTCTTTTGAATCACAGAATGGTAAACTAGCATGTGTTGTCCAGTCCTTTGCCTCATAGAAGGAATCACTAAGACCCAGAGACGTTGCCTGCTTTTCCCGAAGTTAACCAGGAGGATGACACGGGGCAGAGAGCACGGGTCTCCATCTCACATTTCTGTTCTTTATCTTTCACTAAATATTAGCCCAGGACAACATGCGCTTTGAGGAAAACTGACTGGATGAAAAGGAAACTCGGAGTCGTCACATGTCGAGACTCCACTGCAATAACCATTATGACCAGAATTTCCGAGAGTTAGGAGACCCAGAGGTGATTTCCTCATTCAGACTTCGCAGGAGAAAATTCCTCCTCGTGAACCCGAAGAAAAAGGTACTATTAACTTTAGTACCTTTTTATTTTACTTAATCAAATCATGAAGTGTTAAGTTAAAAATTATGGCTCTCTTGCAATAGCTTTAAAATACTTTTCAGACTGGAGCAACCATTGCATGAAGAAACAGTGTGCAGATAGAGGAAAGTAAAAAAGTAAAAACAGTTTATGGCCCTTAGGGACAACTTTGAGGACTAAGTAGAGAGGGATTTTGAAGTGTGTGTGCACGGGTGCATATAACTGTGTGTTCGTGTGAGGGAGGGGAGGGAGAGGCAGGGAGAGGGAAGCTGGGGAAGAAGAAGGTTGGGGGAGATCTCACACTGTCATAAACTTTAGTCTTCGGTGTTGATGCTTTTGCTTTATAAATGACCCTTCATAGGGAGAAAGTAACATTAAAGTGAAACCCAGATGAAAAGCCGAGGGAGGAAGGCAGGAGGGGGCATCTGCGGGTCTGTAGTGAGCAGCCCTTATGCCCAGCAAGCTCAGTCTTCTCGATGACAATGAAGACTCCCCAGAAGCCTCTTTCTGTCCCACTTCTCAGCCCCTGCCTGCTGCCTTTTGATCAGACTAAGCCTGATTTCACTCTGTGCTTTTTGATTTGCTGCTTCTTCCCACGTGCCTGGACATTTGACGCTTGGAGTCACGGTGCATCTAGTGGAAGAGAAGGCTAGGGTTTCTGTTGTTGTTTGTTTGTTTTTAAGGTTTATTTTTAACTCTGTATGTCTGCGTAAGACTGAGAGTACATCAGTGCAATGCCCATAGAAGCCAGAAGAGGACATCAGATTCCTGGACTGGAGTTACAGGCAGTTGTGAGTCTCCCAATACGAGTGCTAGAAATGGACCTGGGTCCTCTGCAGGAGATGAGCACAGAGTCATTTTTCCAGCCCCTGAATGCTCCTGTTTTTTTTTTTTTTTTTAAAGATGTGCACATTTCAGTAATACTATTTTTTGTTGTTTAATTGTGTGTGTGTGTGTGTGTGTGTGTGTGTGTGTGTGTGTGTGCGCGCGCGCAGCAACCTCTGGGGTTGATTGGTCCTCACTTTCTGCCTGGTTTGAGGCAGGATGTCTTCTTTTCCGTTATGTAACCTTGAAAATGTAGAACTGTGATGCCTTCTACTGTGCGGCTTGTCTGGGTGCTGGGGATAAACTTCTAGCAAAGAAGTCAAAAGATGGAGGACAGGAGGGTACACCCAGGCCAGCTAGTGGTAGAAGTCTGGAAGGCTCGAGGGCAGAACCCAAGAAGGACATAGCGGGTGAAGTTTATAGTAACACCAATACGAGGATAGTGAGGGAGGACAAAGTTCCGAGCAGCAGCACAGGCATGTCAGCATCGGGACTGATGGAGTCTAACACCAAGCTACCTTCGCTGGCAGCTCTGGCTCTTTGGTTGGCAAATCACACACTGAGGTTAGACCGCAATGGTTTTCCTCTCTTAGTAGCTGAAATTTATTGAAGTTTAATACGTGCCAGACAGTGTGCTTGATGCTTATGGAAATAGTTGGCTAATACAACAGCCCTTTAACTATCCCTCTAACTATCCCTATTCTACAAATGTGCAGCTTGGTGCATGACTTGAGGCCCTGAGACTGGTGAGAGACTGCAGTTTGGGTCTGGCTCTGCAGACCTTGAAGCTCTGAAACAGAAACTTCAGTGACAGACACAGGGAGTCCCTCTGCAGCTTCCCTGCCTGAAAGGCCTCCAGCTGTTCTGTCAGGACTAGAAACTTCATGGGTACTGCAACACCCGCCACACCTGTTCCGAATGGCCAGGGAGGCAGACTTGGTTTCAGCAGAAACAGCTGACTGAGGAGCGGCGTGGGGAGGGAGGGACTTACGAGGAATACCGAACTTGAGTATTGAGACGTGGGTCTAGGCCTGCTTCCTGAGCTTACGATTTTCCTTTCTCTTTTTCCTCTCTGAACAAATGCCCACTTTTGACTGATATGCACGCGTTTACCCGAGGACCAGCTTGTGGGGAGATGTCCTTCCGTGCGGGGTACGGCAGGTGGTAGATGATCCTGAGAACTAAGCAGACATTTACGCGACTGATGGATGGCTGCGAGAGCCCGAAGGATCTCCTACTTGCAAGGGAGTGTTTAGCTCACCAGTTAAACACCCAGGGAGCTGCTGTTCAGCTCACCTCTCACCAGGAGAGTTTCCCTTCATCTGACTTAGGCTCTCTTTGAAAGAAGCTTCTCCCTTTGCTCCTCTCAGCAGACGGACATAATAACCACACCTTCAAGGGTTCCCATAAAAATGCCCTCACAGATTTTTTTTTCAGGCTAGGCTGGCCTCAGACTTGCAATCTGGTTAGCGTTAACTATCAACTTGACACAACCTAGAGTCACCTGAGAAGGGAGTCTCATTCAAAGAGTTGCCCAGCTCAGGCTGACCTATGGGCATGTTTGTTGGGGGCTGTCTTGATTAAGTTCTGCAGTGCCCAGCCCTCTGTGGGTGCCACCACTCTCTGGGCAGGTGGTCCTGTGCTTTGTTAGAAAGCTAGCTGAGCATAAGGTGGGGCTATCCAGCTAGCAAGCAGCATTCCTCCATGGTTTGTGCTCTGAGTTCCTGCCCTGGGTTCCTTCAGTGATAGGCTGGAAACTCTAAATTGACATAAAGCCTCTCTCCCCCCAAACTGCCTTTGCTTAGAGTGTTTCATCACGCTATGCAAAATGCACCTGGAACACTCATTATGCAACTCAGGATAACCAGGATAAATGCTGATCCTTCTGCCGCCTCCATCTCCTAAGTCCTGCAATTACAGGTGTGTCCCTGGGTTAAGTACAGATCTAGGATGGAATTCAGGGTTTTCTTACGCTGGGAAGATACTCTAGCAGCTTATCGGCACGTGGGGACGGGGAGATGCTGCTACTGTTGATGGCTGGAGGGGGAAGACGGTATTACTATTCTTATTCTCATGCAAGGATGATCCCACTGTTTGTTCTCTGTGTGTGTGTGCATGTGTGTACATGTACACATACACATGATCCTGTGTGCAGATATAGTGTGTGTATATGAACGTGTGTGTGTGTCTTTCTGTGTCTATGTATGTAAGTTCCTGAGTGTGCAGCTACATTGTGTGCCTGTGAATGTGTGTGCACATGTTTGTGTGTGTGCATGTGTGTGTGTGCATGTATTTAGAGGCCAGAGGATAGTCACAGTGTCATTCCTTAGGTGTCATTCATTTTGTTTTTTGACACAAAGATTTTTACTGGCTTGGAGCTCACCAAGTAGGTTCAGCTGGCTGCCAATGACTCCCACATCTTAGAAATGGCTGAAATATTTTATATTAATGCATATTTGTGCATTTATGGGGAAAAATCCATATGGTATCATAAAATTCTCAGGGGCATCTGTGACCCAAGAATGGTATGGCAGTTTGACTGCTGAGTGCTTCCCA
This sequence comes from Psammomys obesus, assembly GCF_907164565.1. NCBI lineage: Eukaryota > Metazoa > Chordata > Mammalia > Rodentia > Muridae > Psammomys > Psammomys obesus. The sequence goes on along the minus strand of NW_026585504.1, from coordinate 65,293,572 downwards.
GACCATCTGCCCATGGACCACTGTCCTTCTGGGGACACAGAGAAGATGCTCTATAATCCCTGACCTCCATCATCAGTTGTATTTAGCTAGAGCGGTGAGTGCTACCTGTCAGTGTCTGATATTGTTCTGTGCATCTTTGGAATATCTGAGATCAGTAAATCAAAATAGAAACCAGACATGTTTTGAAAGCGATTGCAGATTCTGTGTTATTGATGAGGTGGGGGATTGCCCTGCTTCCTCGGCAGGACGAAGGACAAAGGGGTGGAGATGTTTGCCTGGCATGCCTCCTGTTTCCTTGTGGCTCTAAGATCTGCTTGTCATCTTCCTGGTGTTTCACCATCTTTCAATGACCAGCATTATCAGAGCCTCTGAGTTTCCATGGCAACTGAGTTTCCTTCCTGCATTTTCCTATGGCAGCCTTGTATCATTTTCATGGTAGGCTCCCTTGTGCTTTGTGCATAGCAACAAGTAGCATGTGGATCAATCTTTTGGGGAGCATGTCCTCAAACCCACCAGGCTCTGGGGCATCCTTCTTGTATGCTTGCTTTCAGAGTGCTCTTCCCAACTGTTTGTTTTTAAAGTGTTCTTCCTGGGGGCTGTTTTCAGGCTGTTCCTCCTAACGTTCTCATTTTCAGGGTTTTCCTACCATGAGGGTGTTTTCTGATGTCCTTCTATATGCCAGTAGTGAGGCACTGTTCATACACCCCTTTTCTTTCTTGAAAATTTCATCTGTGGTCACAAGAATTGAGCAGCTGGTGGGCAGAGCTCCGTGACACTTTGAGGACCACGAAATGCAACCAGAGGTCTTGCTAAGTTGTGAAGCTGTGTCAGTCGAGTACCTTTGGAGATCACAGTGCTAGCAGCATGCACACAGCACACACACAGCACACACACAGCACACAGCACACAGCAGGGCAAACAATGGCATTCATGTGGCTCAGAGGATGACCTTGTTGATATGCTTAACACACAAGTGTAAGAGCCTGAGTTCAGTCTGCAGAACCCATGTAAAAGAGCCAGGCACAGTGGCATGCATTTGTGATCACAGCGCTTGCGAGGTAGAGGTAGGCGCAGTTCCTTGGGCTCACTGGCCAGCCAGCCTATCCTAATCAGGGAGCTCCATGACAGCAAGAGACCTGGCCTCAAAGGTAGGGTGGACAGTGCCCTTGGGAGTGACACTTCAGGATGACCAATGGCCTCTGAAAGCACCTGTGGAGCTGCTGCCCTGCTCTTTCTGTCTTTTTCCGGATTCAGAAAGAAGTTACCATTATGCTTTTATTGATGGTTCTTACCACAAAAGGAAGGACTTTCATGTTTCTCTTTAGAATACTGACCTAAATTGAATTGGTGGTGTCCCTGCATTCCCTGTAGCAAAGGTTTATTGGAAAAGCCACAGAGGCTTGAAAAACAGTCTCCAGTGTGCTTGGTTTATATTTCTGTTATTTATTTCTTTATTTATTACAATTTATTCACTTTGTATCCCTGCTGTAGCCCCCTCCCTCTACTCCTCCCAATCCTTCTTACCTTCCCTCTTTTCCCCCCAAGCCCCTCCCCTCGTCCACTGATAGCAGAGAACATCCTCCCCTTCCCTCTGACCCTAGCCTATCAGGTCTCATCAGGGTGGGCTTCATCATCTTCCTCGTTGCCCTGGCAGGGCAGTACCTTTAGGGGGGAATCATCAAAGAGCCCGCCATTGAGTTCATGTCAGAGACAGCCCCTGCTCCCCTTACTAGGGAAACCACTCGTACATTGTACATTGAGAAGCCTATGGGCTTCCTCTGAGCAGGGGTCTTGGACCTCTCCATGCATGGTCCTGGATGCTTGGAGTATCAGTCTCTGTAGGACCCTCTGGGACCAGGTATTTTGGCTCTGTTTGTCTCCTTGTGGAGCTCCTGTCCTCTCCATATCTTTCTATCTCCCTCTGCTTCCATAAGATACCCTGCTGTCTGCCCAAAGTTTGACCATGAGTCTCAGCATCTCCTTTGATACCCTGATGGGTAGAGTCTTTCAGAGGCCCTCTGTGGAAGAGGGCTCCTTTGCTGTTCCTTGTCTTCTGCTTCCAATGTCTATCTGTTTGCCCTTCTGAATGAGGTTTCAGCCTCTTCCCTAGGGTCCTCCTTGTTGTTTAGCTTCTTTAGGACTATGGATTTTAATATGTTTATCTTATATTATATGGCTGATATCCACTTATAAGCAAGTGTATACCATAATGTGTCTTTCTGCTTCTGGGTTTCCTCACTCGGGATGATCTTTGAAAATTCTGAGACCATAGGTAGGCTCTACTGCAACCACGAATCCCAGTCTCACCTTTCCTTCTCTCCCGTCTGGCCACCATTGCACCCCTTCCTTAACAACTTCCTGTCCTGTTTCCAGGTACAGGGCAGGATACATTGCACAGCTAACTCACTGGAATTCTTTGCTCAAATTGGTTTATCTGTGCCAGTTTTTCCAACTGAATGTATATTATCAGTATCACAGCAGTTTTATACTATGATTTTTTTTATGACTTTCTATACTGTCATTTGTCATCAGTTAATAGTTATTAAACAGCCACAGGGGCCACAGGTTGCATTGCTTTGGTTCATCTTAGCCAGGATCCAGGGTCTTCCTGCCAGGTTTGTTCACAGCCCTCATCTCTAACCTAATTTCAATTAGTATTTAGAGTGTTAGGAACATCCTAGTGAGCATTCCATGTAACACCAGACACAGAGACTGGAGTCTCCTTTCCGTGGACCAGTTTTGCAAACCAAGAGTCCCATTGGTCTGGGATGCCTTCCGCAAGCCCCAGCCGAGGTTTCTTCTGGTTCCTTTACATTCCAGGTCATTCCAGATGTTTCCTCCTCATAAATTTCCATTCCTTAATGAGGCTTAATGGATCATAATTGTCCATTTCTGAAGGTGCCTCTGAGGTTCTCTGGCCTTCTGTCTTTCGTCACCTCTTTGGTCCTTGGTTTTAAGTGGCTGTCTTCAGCCTGGTAGATTTCCTAATACAGTTAATTCACAGACTGCTTTATGCACATGGCTATGTTGAGGGAAATAAAATCATTTGGTCTGGTGAATTCTGGGATCCATCTGTCATAGCTGGCGCTGTGAGGAGCTTGGGGGCTGTTGGCTTTTTGTAAGGGAAGCTTTTGTCGGAGGCCTGCCATCTTTGGGGGTAGAATGGCTCAGAGGCCTGGCAGTGTCCCAGTGTGAGTAGGCACAGTTCTGAGATAGAAGTTCTTTCAGACCTCGGTGAGGTGCCTGGGGTGAGGCTGCTGCTGTCCTTCTTTTCTTTCTGTGTGGTATCCCAACTGGCTCTGGGAGCATGGGGCTGGTGATGCAGACAAGGCATACCTTGGCAAGCTGGGGTATATCTGAGGATCTTCTGGGCCTCAAACGGTAGGCTCTTGAGCTTGCTTGGTGAAGTCAGTGAGGAGAGCCAGCCAGACCAGCCAACTCGGGGACTCCCAGGGTGGTAAGAAACCCTGTTTCCATAAAGGTGGATGCTATCTGAGGCACAACGACCTAGCTTGCCCACTGGCTTCCACATGCACGTGCATGCACACATATGCAAATAAAACATGCATATCTATGTACATGAACATGGACACACCCACAATAAAACATAAGGAAGCTAATAAACATGCAGTGCAGCCATGTGCGGCTGGAGAACCCACCAGGATGGATTTGCACCCTCCTGCCTGTGTGAGCTTGGCCACTTGCCTGGCTTCCCTAAACCTCCATCCTCACATGTATGTGCATACGGCGTCTCTCCCTCCACAGGCAGGAGCATCAAGTGAAGTGATCCCAGCACATGCAGCGCTCGGCATTGCACGCCCTCTTTGTGTCATAAGCACAAGATGGCGGCTCTCTGGCTGCATATAGAAACCGGAATTCAGAAGACAGGTTTTCTTTTTCCTTTGCTTTTTAAATATTCATATATGGTCTTTAAGAAACAAATCAGCATAATTAGAATGATCTCAGCCAGAAATGTCCATCCAGGTTCCTCGCTAGCTACAGTTTTTCTCCTGCCAAACCCAGAATTCCTTTCTTCTTAACTCCAGTTGCTCAGGAGTTCCCTATTAATGACTAGGCCAGACCTTTTAATATGGAACATTGTATTTTTTTTTCTGGACCTTTTGGGCTTCTGCCCTCACAGCTGAATTCTGGCCAATGACTATTTATATCAGGTAATTTTATTCCAGAGCCATCCAAAAGTGCCCAAGCACACACACAATGCCTCGCTGTGCCCTGGGTCCCGCTGAGCCTTTCTTCCCGGGCCCCTGCTGAATCAGACTAGCCGACTGTGCTGTGAAGCTCCTCTTTGTTTGCCTTCTGTTTTCAGTTGCTCTGAGCGCTGCCAACTTGGAGCAGTGGGAGATAGATGGGCTTTGGGGGAAGGAACTGGAGAACGCTTCCCATCTAACTACCTCCCTTTACTTGGTTGGGGGAGGACGACATGGAGGGGTCAAAGTGGAAAAAGTTTTCCACTACATAAAGAGAAACAGGAAGCAGGGTTTCGGTGGCATTCTGCCAGGCCCCAGGAATGCGCCAACCCTGGGAATTGGCCCCTGGCCAGCCCCCTCAGCGGCTGCTGACTTGGGAAAACGGGTTCTCTGGTGGCTGCCAAGAATGTAGACAATGGCCTTTTGGGTAGCTCAGCTTTTGAAAGTTTGGCTTTCGTTTTATTATCACCAAAGGTAACATTTATTGGGCACCTACATGTGTACGGCAACAGATGAAATGCCTGATGGAGAGTCCCTGTAACTTACGCAGGCAGAAGAGGAAGGGTCCTGGTCAATGCAGAAAGCCTGCATCTAATTAGGGTCTAATCCTCGACCGGGGAACACTGTTACCTTGGATGTGATTGCTGAGCAACACAGAATTATAGAAATGATATTAGCTTTCAGTGTTAAGCTGGGCAGTAAATGAAGTTAGCTTACTCCATTGTCATTTGGTTGAGAAAAGTCTTTGCTGTAGATCAGGTGTGTTCTGGCTTAGGAAAGAAGCCAGGACTCAGTGCTTGGTTTAGGATGGAGTGAGCCTGATCTGTACTGAACACTTGTCTGGCAGGGATAGAAAGTGGCTAGTTACGCACACGCATACATGCCTGCACACATGCATGCACGCACACACACGCACACACATGTATGCACACACTTGCACACACACATATACCTTTTAACATGTGATCTCTCAGCAGGGAATGGTGGCAACGGTGTGATTTATTTTTTAAGATTTATTGTTATTATTTATATGGATGTTTTTGTGTCTGTGTTAGCATATGCTGTATGTGTGCTGGTACCCACGGAGGGGAAGCCAGAAGCTGTCAGATCCCAGGGACTGGAGCTATAGGCAATTGCCAGCCATCTGATATGGGTGCCGAGAACCCAGCTTGAGTCCTCCCGAAGAGCAGTAACTGCTCTTAACCACTGAGCCATCGCCTCGGATGACAAGTGCTGTTATTTTAACAGTGACTGGTTTTATTCTATAAGACGTCTACTGAAATGGCTCCCTCGCCATCTCACATTTCACACAAGCATGGGGATCTGAGTTCAGTCCGTTAGAACCCTCTCAAAGGAGCCTCAGTCCCAGCCTCGGCGGGGCAGCGACAGCAGGGCTTCGGGCTTGCTGGCCACCCAGTCTTACCGAGTCCATGCGTTGCAGAGTCGTTGAGAGACACCGTCTGAGAAAATAAGTTGGGGCCACAGTGGATTAAGGGGACTGCCTCCAGGTCTGATGACCTGAGAGCCATCCCTGGAACCCACGGAAAGGTAAAGGAGAGAATCCGCTTCACAGCGTTGTGCTCTGACCTGCAACGCGTACCATCTGCACACATGTCCCCCCCCCGCACATACATACAGTATTAATAATAAATAAAAGCAAGAGTGAGGCAGAGAGCTACGAAGGAAGACACAGGACACCAGCCTGTGGCCTTCATGTGTGTGCCTGACACATGAGCATAGACACATAGACACGTAATAGCAACGGACGGCTTTTCCTTCTGTCTGCACTGGGAGTGATGGCGATGCGGATACTGTACTGGGATGAGATGCTTAAACATTATCTGTGCTCAGTCGGTTACACAGTAACTCTGCAAGGCTGCAGAACAGCACCCCATCATGCCAGCGAAGAAGGGGAGACTGGGTGATGAAGGAAGCGGTGCTGGTCGTGTGACTCTGAACAACAAGGCCTGTCTTCCTGCACAGCATGGGTTGCTTGTATCTGTGATGTGCACATCTCTATTGTGTCTTTTCAAAGTGAGGGGTTTTCTGGCTTCTCTCTGTTGCTATGGTGATGTGGGGGTGACTCCTGGGATACCGCAGGGCCTGGTACCATAGCTTCAATTGTCAGTTGACAGTGGCTTCTCTCAGAGCAGGTAGGGCCTTTTCAGCTTGGAGCCCATCGATACAAATTGCCTGTTCTCCCTTGTGCCAGTCTTTCTCTGCTCTATGGTGAGATTCTATGGAAGGATTCTGTGTAAAGAGGATGAGTGGGGGATTTGCAGGGGAGCATCTTTGACAATGCTTCAGGAAGAGATGCAGGACCCCCCTTTCCTGTCAAGCACCCCATACCTCCTCTTGAGAAAGTCCTATTTATGTGAATCCGGTTATAAAAGACACATCAGAGGCTGCTCTTCTCTCTTTCCAGAAGGATTCTCCACCTAACAAAGGGCTCAGGCAAGATTTCTTTAAATAGCTTTTAATGCATTTTCAATTGGATTTAATTCTCAAAGATTCAATTTGCAGTCATAGTTTCCCATGGAGCTAACCCCCAGCATCAGAATTTTTTTTTTCTTCCTCTGATGGAAAACAGATAGCAAATGATATTTTGGGTTTAAGCACTTTCCCTAGGAGCCCTAAAGAGCCTAGAGAGCCTGTCATTGTGCAGAGCAGGAGGTTTTACTTAGAGGAGACAAAACCAGGCTCCCAGGTCTCAGTCCTCCTCTGGAGGGGCCTTCCAGTATTACAGCTGCAAGTGGGCTGGTGGACAGATCAAGGCCAGCGAGTGTCCTTTGCTCAATCCAGTGCCTCTTTTTATGGCCTCCCTAGATTTCTGTAAAGAAGGTTGCCGAGCACGGAGGTCCAGAAAGGTTTTCACTTGTGGCAAGCTGTATCTATTAAGTATTTATTTATCTAATAAATTATTTTTATGAAGGTGTGTTTGTACATGTGTGTATAGGTATGCTTGCAAGTGTGTTCATGCATGTAGAGGCCAGAACAACAACAGCCTCTGCACTCATCATCACAAAATCCATCTTATTTTATTTATTTGTGTTTGTGTGTGGTGGTGGTGTGTGCGTGCGGTGCGCATAATGGCTAACATGGATGTGTGAACATGCGCACGCATGGGCACAAACACGCATGTGCACCTGTGCATGGAGGGCGGAGCAACATACCAGCTGTGTTCTTTGATTGCTTTTCATGTTGGTTTCAGAAACAGCCTCTCCCTAAGCCATCAATTCTGCTAAGATGACAAGCTCCGAGGATCCTCCGGTCCCTGCCTGCGGCACTGGGGTCATACACAGGCGTGCTCGGCTTTTACATGGTCGCGGGGGATCCAAGCCGAGGTCCTCATGCTTATGCGCTGAGCACTTCACTGCCTTCAGACAGGGCCAGTTTTGAAAGGAGAACTGTCCTGTTTTGTCTTGAAATGTCTGTGATGTTTCCGTCAGAGTTCTGGCTGTTGAAGGCTGAGCATAGGACTCCGTTCTCACTTTGACCTGGTGTGGATATTGTTTGGGCAATGTGGATGTATGATTTAAAGATGGAAAAAAAATGGATAGCTGAGTGACTCACAAAATAGAGGCTAACTCACTGGGGTAAGAAATGATTCTGGATCAAAAGAAAACAGAGAAAAAACAAAGGGATAAGTGAGACAGAGGAAAAAAAGAAGAAATAGGTGTACCAGCATATGTGAACTAGAGCTACGTTCAGTGAAATGAACCTGGGTCCTCTCTGTTCTCAAAACCTCTAAGAACTCAGCTGGTACTTATTTGGTGAGCGAAGTCTCCAGATTCATGATGACTGCACCGTGGGAGGAAGTAAGAGACCATGATTGTGGCAGATCACACCCCTACTCTGCATTTCCTGTCTCTAAAGCTGGCTGGTTCCTCTCCTTCTTGATAGGGTGCCCATGACCAGATGAAGGTATGTACAAACGGACCAGGCAGGGCCTTCATAGCATGCAGAGATTATGGGGAACCCAAGACTAGACACTAAGGCAGCAGGCATTGATTGCCCTGACCATCAGGGGAGGTGAATGAAAACTTAGACAACTACAGAAGAGGCTGAGGATGCAGCAAAGCAGCTAGTGCCCGGCTAGCTTGTTCAAAGCCCTGGGTTCTATCACAAGCACTGCAAAACCAGGAGTGTGGGTACACCTGCAGTCCATCCTGCCGGGTAATAGAAGCATGGAGGACCAGAAGCTCCAGGTCTCCTCTGCTGCATGGAAAGTTTGAGGCCAACCTGGTCTACATGAGATCTGATTTCAGAAATATCACACACACACACACACACACACACACACACACACACACACACACAC